>NC_139678.1:102820008-103337936 GCF_964106915.1 Podarcis gaigeae | reverse complement strand
CTGGTTGGTCCTACCATGAGTATTTTAAATTATCAGGTTTAAACTCCACATGCCATCAGCAATCTGAAACTTCCAGGTTTATCTGAGTACTGCAAGCTATTTGTAAAAAGGAGCTTTTTCAAAAACCAGAATTACACCATGTTGCAACTAGTAATTTTCCGTGAAATGCTTCGCATGTTTCCTTGGATGAAAGTTCAGTTGAATTTAGTAGGCTTACTTCCAGGCCCAGTTAATTTTGCTCAGGATTGCAGAGTGCCTGATCAGTTTTACATGGAAAACTTCCTATGTAGAAACTCTGTACAAACCTTCCTGCGAAGAAAACTAATCTATGTGTGATCTTATGTCTGTATTTTTAATTGAATGGGAATCGCCAAACATTTGCATGTCTGCCTCAGGTTCCTGTAGGAATGGATGGTTTGAGAGGGTGTGGCCTTGTCTGAGCATTTGACCCATCTCAGGAGGGTTTTAAGAGGGGTTACTGTTTTGATGTTATGTTACATACGCTTCAGGTTACATACGCTTCGGGTTACATACGCTTCAGGTTACATACGCTTCGGGTTACATACGCTTCAGGTTACAGACTCTGTTAACCCAGAAATAGTACCTCGGGTTAAGAACTTTGCTTCAGGATGAGAACAGAAATCGTGCTCCGTCGGAGCGGCGGCAGGAGGAGGCCCCATTAGCTAAAGTGGTGCTTCAGGTTAAGAACAGTTTCAGGTTAAGAACGGACCTCTGGAACGGATTAAGTACATAACCAGAGGTACCATTGTAGAGTGATTCTAGCAGTTAATTTTTATCAGGAGGTAGCATAAACATTTTCTTATTATTGGCGCATTAGTATCATTCTTAGAAATATTATGACTGGTGTGGAAAATGTGTGCATTAACAGTGAAGAAAACATAAAACTAAAGAACAGCTGGTCCTCTCTTTTCCTTTTTTTATTTTACTAATAGCTTATCTGCAGCAGCAGTCGCTGCAACTATTTGCATCATAAATATAAAAAGTTGGATAGAAAAGTTTAGAAACCTATCTTATTAGAGTAAAACCTTTTAATGCTGAAGAGAGCTTTTGCCCAGGGATAATCTTTAGTGGGGGCTGGTGGTGGGTGGGAAAAGAATCATCCTCCCCACTCTCTTAGGTACAGTACTTCTCATTCACCCTTGCATGTTTACACAGGAATAATTCCCCCCTCTTCCTTTCTCTTCCCCTGGTTCTGCAACCTACACTTCCTCTGTTTCTCCCAAGCACCCTAGTACCCTGGTTGAGCCCCTGCTTGAACTGCACTTCTGTGCCTAATTTTCAGTGCCAGCTGACGGCCGTTCTCTTCCTCCAGGCTTTTGAATAGGTCTTCTGAATATATTGGGGGTAAGATGGCAGATGGGTCTGCTGATATGTTTTTCACTCCATTTTATTGTTATGTTCTTTTTTCTACTGTTGTGATCCTCCCCGGGAATCGCTCGTGACGAGGGTTTGGGACACAAAACCCATTAAATAAAGTTGTTTACATTCTGTCTTTATGCTGCGTTCTGTCAGGCTGCAGAACCAAATGATCAAGTCTATTCTTAAATTTCAACCCCATTGCAAATGATTAAAATTTCACTCCTCCAGTTTCATAAACTAAAGCTGAGAAATGCTCAACTGTACAGTGGTACCTCAGGTTACATACACTTCAGGTTACATACGCTTCAGGTTACAGACTCCGCTAATCCAGAAATAGTGCTTCAGGTTAAGAACTTTGCTTCAGGATGAGAACAGAAATCGTGGTCTGGCGGCGCAGCAGCAGCAGGAGGCCCCATTAGCTAAAGTGGTGCTTCAGGTTAAGAACAGTTTCAGGTTAAGAACAGACCTCCGGAACGAATTAAGTACTTAACCAGAGGTACCACTGTACTAATTAAGGTTGTTGTCTTTGTCCTTCTTCTAACATAGCCAGACCAGGATGTCAGAACATCGCAAAATATTACTGTTGACCTGAGAGTTCAGATGCCTTTATATAGCATAAACATTTTTTCCAAATCATTATGTATACCTTTGTGGAAAGCAAGCAAAAAGTGTGTTGGGGGAAGAGACTCAGGGATTGCTAGAGCTCAGAAGAGAAAATTCTTTGCTAGTAGTGGGAGCTGCTTGTGACAGAAAACTACCCTCATATTTCTTACTTATTGCTTAATTTCAGCAATGTCCATTCAGTCATTGCTTCCTACTGATGGAATATGCTGCCCTCAGATGTCTCTCTTGGGGGCTGTTGTGTTGTTTTACTGCTTTCTCATTCCTGTGTTTATCTACCAGCACAACTTGGGACTCCCAATGATTATGTCATTAAAATGACTATATTTCCTTTCTTCAGAGAACCAGAACGCTTGCACACATCTGAAATTCTGAGATCCACACAAGCAGGGGCTAAACAATGGCAAGGAATGTCCATGAAACATGAACAGGAGGGATATAAATATATATATACCTCACACAGGGCGGGGGTGAGGATAAAAGCACCTTGAGCAAACCATGAGCAAAAATTTGTCGATAGTGCATAAATTTACAACAAATGTAAAGCAGAAGGTCCATTACACTCAGGTTAGCCTTTTAGTATCATACTTCCCAAGGGACATTGAATGAAGGTAGTGAATAAAGTGCTTTTTAATAATTAAAGGCAACATTCTGTAAAATGATGTAGTCAGTTGGATAAACAGTGAAAGATGATTCTAGGAAACTTTACATCCCTTGTAGAACAGAGAGAAAACATACATGATATGACCACCAAGGGGTTTAGTTGTTGTTATACATCAGGAAAGTGTACTGATGGGCACGTTAGAACAAAACAGAAGTGTGATGCTTTGTTTGTCTGTTTAATATGGAAAACAAGGAATTATATGTTTTGGTGTTGGCACAGTTGAATGTTTTGGCAATCATATCCTCGGAGGCCCACCACAATCTCCCCTGGCCCTCTCCCATGTGTTGCTGGCCTAGAAAATACAAGCATATGCTGAATTTCAGATGCTGCAGTACATGCTAAGGATGTGTATATGCTCATGTAATAGCTACTGGTACATGTGGAGTTCTGCACAGAACACAGTTCAGCCCATGTCTAGAGTCATCATTGCATCTGTTTGCAGTAACATGTTAAGGCCAATTTCATACCCTTAGGGGAACAAATCTTAGATGTTTTAAGAGTTGACCTAAAAGTATAAAAACACAAATGCAAAAAGGGTATTCCTTAGTCCAGATATGCTTACCAGGGAGCTCAGCTACCCGAACGTCGCTGTTGTGTTGATCAACCCTACTGTGGAAAACCCAGATTTGTGTTTGTGTTGTTTTTCAAATAGTCCCAAAGCCAGCCTTTTTAGAGGTGCAAATGAATGCGTCTGTAGATAAAGTCCCCCTGTATAAACAGCTGGCACACATCAGAATATTCTATATTTTCTGTGTTGCATATAAACCAGTTAACAAACCCAACACTTATGTGTGGAGTCTGTAGCCTGACTTTGTAGTCAAGGTCCAATGGACAACGCAATCTCATTATATTGTGGATATTTACTGATAACAGATAAAATCAGGTGACTTGTTCATCCATTACATTTCTAAGCTGCCTTTCAGCTAAAAAACCAGACGCCCCAAAGGAAAACACAGTAGCCTTGAGGCAGGGGGAAAGTGGGTTTGTGGTAGCTTTGAAAACGACATTGTGAGCTGTGTCACAAGATGAATGCAGATAAGCAACCTGTGGGAAATGTGGGGAAGGCGTACTTGATGATGCCTCTATCACAAATTAAAATGTGTGGCAGGAAAAAACAACAACATTTGCATTACGACAAGGCTGTATATTGTTTACCTGCTTCTTTAACTTATATGCAGAATTCATCATGCAAAAGGCTGGGCTGGATGAATCCCAAGCTGGAATTAAGATTGCCGGAAGAAATATCAACAACCTCAGATATGCAGATGACACAACCTTGATGGCAGAAAGTGAGGAGGAATTAAAGAACCTTTTAATGAGGGTGAAAGAGAAGAGCGCAAAATATGGTCTGAAGCTCAACATCAAAAAAACGAAGATCATGGCCACTGGGCCCATCACCTCCTGGCAAATAGAAGGGGAAGAAATGGAGGCAGTGAGAGATTTTACTTTCTTGGGCTCCATAATCACTGCAGATGGTGACAGCAGTCACGAAATTAAAAGATGCCTGCTTCTTGGGAGAAAAGCAATGACAAACCTAGACAGCATCTTAAAAGCAGAAGCATCACCGTGCCAACAAAGATCCATATAGTTAAAGCTATGTTTTTCCCAGTAGTAATGTATGGAAGTGAGAGTTGGACCATAAAGAAGTCTGATCACCAAAGAATTGATGCTTTTGAATTATGGTGCTGGAAGAGACTCTTGAGAGTCCCATGGACTGCAAGAAGATCAAACCTATCCATTCTGAAGGAAATCAGCCCTGAGTGCTCACTGGAAGGACAGATCCTGAAGCTGAGACTCCAATACTTTGGCTACCTCATGAGAAGAGATGACTCCCTGGAAAAGACCCTGATGTTGGGAAAGATTGAGGGCACATGGAGAAGGTTACGACAGAGGACGAGATGGTTGGACAGTGTTCTTGAAGCTACGAACATGAGTTTGACCAAACTGTGGGAGGCAGTGGAAGACAGGAGTGCCTGGCGTGCTCTGGTCCATGAGGTCACGAAGAGTTGGACACGACTAAACGACTAAACAACAATGGAAACACCATATAGTAGAAAATCTTAACACAGAGTAAGTGAGCTGTGTCTGTACAATATTCATCCACACAACTGGCTTCACTATGATTGCACTGTAAGTGGTTCCCACACTTCTGTTTGCATGTTTGAGTCAGACCACACAAACAAACACACACAAACACACAATTTACAATGGATCAGAAGAATTTACAATTGGCTTGGAATTTTTTTAGAAGAAACAATGCCTTGGAGAGCGATATTCCATTGTTAAAGCAAGGGCCCCTAAACTGTGGCCCTCCAGATGCTGCTGAACCAATACCCCCCCAATCCTTGGCTACTGACCATACCAGTTGGTCCAACAACACCTGGTGGTTAGGCAACCCTGTGTTACAGGAAAACCAATCTGAATTCACCCTGTCCTTGCCTGCTCTAGCAAGAGGACTGTCTACATCCTATCTACCATAGATAAAGGTAAAGGGACCCCTGACCATTAGGTCCAGTCATGACCGACTCTGGGGTTGCGGCACTCATCTTGCTTTATTGGCCGAGGGAGCCGGCGTATAGCTTCCGGGTCATGTGGCCAGCATGTCTAAGCCGCTTCTGGTGAACCAGAGCAGCGCACATAAACGCTGTTTACCTTCCCACCAGAGCGGTACCTATTTATCTACTTGCACTTTGACATGCTTTCGAAATGCTAGGTTGGCAGGAGCAGGGACTGAGCAACGGGAGCTCACCCTGTTGTGGGGATTCGAACCGCCGACCTTCTAATCGGCAAGTCCTAGGCTCTGTGGTTTAACCCACAGCACCAACTGTGTCCCCCTATCTACCATAGTGACCAGCTATTGTGAATTATGTTTGCAAAGTTCTCTGGACAATGGAAGGAGCCTAATAAACAACATGTTTTAAGAAATGAAAGTCAGGGTTTCTCCTTCTCCATTTTTTTTCCATGCAAAATTGCAGTGAACCACAGACATGGACCTTTGGAAAGCCACAAGCTGATTATTGGCTCCCATTTCAACATTCCCTACTCCAGGAGGCAACCTGGCTCAAGTCACATTATTCCTTAATGATCCGTGACTTGATGTATCATCATCTTTAGCTCTCAGTCTGTGGGAGAATTCTGAAAACACGCAATGAAAATATGAGTTTCATTTATATAAAAATGGCCTGAGCACTTTTAGGAAAAGAAAAGGCAAATCTGTAGCATGAGGGAAAGCTGTTGATTACATGGGATAACACTGGCTCGAGATACACAGGCCACATCTACACCATATATTTAACGATTCCGCCCCCCAAAGGATCCTGGGAACTGTAGTCTGTTTAGGGTGCCCAGAATTGTCGCTTGTTAAGGGTAAACTACACTTCCCAGGATTCTTTGGGGGAAGCCATGTGCTTTAAATGTATGGTGTGAATGTGACCACAAGTACAAATTGTGACCTCACATACTGAAAGGAGTTACTTCACAGACTTTTGACCCCCCCCCCCCATGATCAATAGATTCTGGCTATTTAGGTTCATCTATTCTTTGTGTCAGCCTCTTATTCTCTGTTGCCATTGATATGATACTGCCTTATACCAAGTCCATTGGCCCATATCCCCAGTGCTCTCTGCTTTTGACTGGAAATCACTTTCAACAATCTCAGGATGAGTTCTTTCCTACTGCTGATATCAGAGATCCTTTCTACTAGAGATGCTAGGGATTCAACCAGAGCTATGGCCTCTCCCAATAATTTCAATAACTAAATAGCTATCCATAGATGGAAAGGCAGTGTGTACATTTACTTAATAAAATAAAACATCACAGGCATTCCACTTTCTTCTGGACCCTACTTGAAAAGATCCCCTTAGAAAGTGTTTACAGTTTTGCAGAATTTGAAACAAATAGTGGGCTGGGCCTGTGCAGAAGGGGGTGGACAACCAGCTATACTTGCCCCCAGTCATGGAAGGCTAAGCTGGCTGGGGGCCCCCACTAGGGACAGGCTGCTTATTTTGTTTGAGTTTATAACTTCATTCTAACAAGGCTATTGACCCGGGCTTCAGACCAGCTCCACATGGGCCTGTAGAGGGCAAAGACTTTTATCCTGGGATTTTTTTTCCCTCCCGGGCAGTACCTCAGGAGCAGAACATCTGCTCTGCATGCAGAAGGCAGAAGGTCCCTGACATCTTCAGATAGGGCTGTGAAAGACTCCCTGTCTGAAGCCCTTTAGAGTCCCTGCCAATCACAGTAGACAATACTGAGCTAGATGGTCCAATGGTCTGACCTGGTATAAGGCGGCTTCCTCTATTATTATTCTCCCCTGAAATGTCTGGTGAACATGTGAGCTGCCACAGGGTGGCAGTGCAGAACTTCAAGGGCTGGGGGCTGACTGGATGGGGACTGCAGGTTTTGTACGTGCCTTTTCCAACCAAACTTCATAAATTCAGGAGTTTATTGAAGTTCTGGTTTCTTAGGCCTCATTTCTGTGCTCGTTTCTCTAGGGAAATTTTACATCTTGATCATCTCAGCTGGCTGTAAAAGAGTCCCCAAGCACCAGGCACTAAGTCTGTGCCAAACCTAGATTCTCATGTAAGTGAATTTGAGGGGAAGTTGGGAGTTTAGAGCCTGCAGCTGTTTTAACCTTATGCTACCCACCAGCTCCTTGTCCTTCGTAGCAGACCCTCCGTTTTTTCAGGGAAAGTCCCGGATTTATAGAAGCCATCCCCGTTTCTGATTTGATTCCGCAATGTGCCACTTTTCCTTAGGATGCCCCTATTTTCATTGGAGAACTGTTGGGTGGTATGATAGGACACCCCTGTTTGCATCAAAGAAATGCTGGAGGGTATGGACTTATGCGACCCCCTGAGCCAAGGAGATAAGTAACTATACAACCTTTAGAAGACATCTGAAGGCAGCGTGGTATAGGGAAGCTTTTTAATATTTAATATTTCCACTGCCTTTTCCATCTCATTGCCATACATCCAGGTTTTCCCTGGCATTTTGCCGATTTGGCAGAATCCCGCCCCCACACCATTTTTTACACCTGAAAACCAGGACATGTCAGGAATTTCCCTGACGTATGGCAAGCCTACCTAGAAGGGAATGTGGCTAAAAAAGGTCCCCCAACCCTGTTTTGTATTCCTGCAAACCTAAACTCATTGTCAAGATTTGCATGCCAAAACTTCACAGGTGCTCATGCAAAGAGATGCTGACTCCTGCTTAAAAAACAAAACCCTTTGTATGTACAGTGATACCTCTGGTTGCGAATGGGATCCGTTCTGGAGGCCCGTTCACAATTTGAAAAGAACGCAACCTGTGTCTGCGCGCGCGGGGGTCACGATTCGCTGCTTCTGCGCATGCACGTGACATAATTTTGCGTGTCTGCACATGCGCGAGAGGTGAAACCCGGAAGTAACCCTTTCCGGTACTCCCGGGTCGCCGCAGGATGCAACGTGAAAATGCGCAACTTGAAGCAAACGTAACATGAGGTATGACTGTATCCACCAAACCCTGACAGAGGAAGAGATATTGATAGGCTCAAGAGCAACTCTGAGACTCCACAAATCGGAGCTCCCTGAACCACATTAAAAACATTAACATAAGCTTTGGCTGCCTTTTGCAAAGAGGTGAAGGTGAGGTCAAGGCTCCCTGACACCTGCCGCCATAGCAGTATGTGCAGACTAAGCACCTAAGTAATTCCTATTGATCACCGGAGCTGCAGAATGAGACACCACAGGAACTTAATCAATTTTATGTCACTGATTCATTACACATTGATATTTTACCGGTGAGTTCTCATCCCTGCGATATCAATAGTAATAGAATACCAAAGCCCCTTGCTGCGCTAGCTCTTTTGTGTATATTTGCATGGATTTTCAGTCTAGGTCCATATCCGCTGTGGAAAGTGGAACCAACACCACATTTCAGCAGTGAATAAAGGCGTTATCAAACCACTCTTTTCAGCTGTAATTATGGATTTCTGTAGACAATAATCTCCCAAGCACCGGCCGTAGAGCAGGAGCAACGTTTACTTTCCTCTTCAGCTGCACACTGAACAGACTCTGCATCCATCATCTGAAGGAGCTTCTTTGTGTGCCTCCTCTACATGAGGTCTGGAGGGTCACAACCTGAGAACGGGCCTTTTCGGTAGTGGCTCCACATTTGTGGAATGCTCTCCCCAGGGAGGTTCGTCTGGCGTTTTCATTATATATTTTTAGGCTCGAGGCGAAAATGTTCCTCTTCTACCAGGTCTTTGGCAGATTTAATATTCTACAGCCTTTTTAACGTGTCTGTGGGAAGGGGGGGTGTTATTGTTTTTTTCTGTTTTGTTCTACTTATTTTCATGATTTTATCCTGTATTTTACCTTGTTAACTGCCCTGAAATCATAAGATGAAGGGCAGTATATAAATCTAACAAATAAACAATAAATAATAAACCAATGGAGCTGAGGCAGTTTGCCTCAGATGACCCTATCCCTTATGAGTTTTCCCTTATCAATAAAAAGAATGAGACAGTAAAATACTATTTTCTTAATTATCGTAACTATTGTATCGTAACTATGTGCAGAAGCGCTAAATCATGCTTTGCGCATGCGCAGAAGTGCTAAATCGCAACCTGTGTGTGCACAGATGTGGGTTGTGAACGCTGCGGGTTGCAAACGTGCATTCTGCATGGATCACGTCTGCAACCTGAGTGTATTTTTTTATTATTTCTTGTATTTCCTTACATTTATATTCCATCCTTTTTTCCGTCACAGAGCTGAAGGCAGCATAAAGTGAGTTCCCAGGCATACTCCCATTCAGGCACCTACCCGTCTTCTTTTTTTGGCAATCACTCGTAGCCGAGTAAGATTGTCTTCCGTGAACACAGTCCTAACAGTGAGTCCATAAGTGACTGTGGAGACAAATTCTGGATCCACATGTCCTTCCACAGTGGGGACATAGGTTTCCGGACAGGAGTTGATCATGGTGAAGGTTTGCCAAGCATGCCTTCCTCTTAGCATGTTTCTCCCTTTCATCCTGACCAGCCTAACGTCAGCAAGGCGGTGGCTTCATGTGCCTTCAGACCATACTTGGGATCTTACTTTCTCAAAAGTGGCTGTGGAAAGAGGGTTTCATCTGGGGATGTGGCGCTTTGGGGAATTAAACCACTCCCTCTTGCTCTTTACCACAAATATAACCCGCCCACCTGCCAGCTGGATGCCATTAGCTGCACTGAAGGATGAAGCACTGGCTAGTAGCTGCATTGGGGAAGACCACAGGCATTCTTCTTTCTGGCCAATAGCAACCTGGGGGTGATTTAAATTAGGGAAATGGTGTGGGAAGAATGGGTTAATTCACTCACTCACCGCTGCATGCAATGCCACTGCCCTAATCAAATTTGCTACTTTTAAGGACATTGTTCGTTCAAACAATTTATAGGCTGCCTTTTAGGGCGACTGTCCTCAGAAGACGGCTTCCACACAAAAGTAAAATACAGTTCTACATTAATGAACAATGAATACTTTATAAAAATTCGTGAAAGTGCTAAGGTAAAGCGAAATGTGTCAGGAGATATGATCTTCCAAGTTGCGTGTGTGGAGTTTGCTCCTTAATCTTATCCATTTTCCTCCCACCCTCTGAGCCCCTTTTCCTTTCCTCCCATTTTTAAAAATCTTCGTTGTGGGTTTTGGAGTAAAGATGGGCACTTTACTCATGTACTGCTCCTAGTGTGTTTTAGGTGTGTGTAATATTTTTAAAAAGGTGTTTATATACTGCTTAATTACCAGTGAATAAAATCAATTATAATTAAATGTACTCCCCCCCAAAAAACCCCACACCCTTAAAACCCCTAATTAAAAAAAGGTCTTTGCTCAACAGGGAGGAGGCCTGTCTAATCTATTCAGGAGGGAGTTCCACAGAATTAGGCCCACAATACTGAATGCACAGTTCATGATGGGTACAAACTATGCTTCTATGATTCTATTTTCTTCACCATAGTATTTTCACCACACCATACAATTCACAGTGAACTGAAAGTGTCTTTACACAGAACCATTATCTATCAGATGTACTGACTATCCCGTAGGGATGTGTGTAGTAAGTAGCTCTTTTACTGCTGTGTCATCTGAATCCTTTTGGTTGCTAATCTGCTTCGCCTCTTTAGATGCTGACTCAGCATTCCTCATTGCCTGCTGTGAAGATCCTCCCATCTTCCAGGAGGTATATCTCAGCAGTGGGTAAGAAAAGGAGGATTATATATTTGGAGATTAATCCCAGGAAGTTTATCGCAGCAAAATTCACTTTGCAATGCACAGGTTTGGGTCATCAGAGTCAACATTGTTGTGCTGTGTTTCTCACATATATATGAGACTATGGATCTATAACCACAGAATGAAATTTAGGGTCTTTAACTGTGTAAGAGCTCTTTGGAACAGATGGAGATTTCCTGCCCACTCCTTGCTTACTGTGATCCTTATAGTATGTAGCTAAGTAACAGAGTGAAAAATCGGAGGAAAGGGGGCATGCACCCACAGCGTTCAAAATAATTTATGTCACACGGATAAATCCAAGTAGACCTTCTCAGCGTGCATCAAAATGAATCCATTATCCCAGTCAATCCTGAGTAATGACTACTAATTTGGGAAGCAGGTGCAGCTCTGCCCTGATTTTTGATTCACTCTCCCGTCCAAATCGGAGTTCTTGAAGACATTTCTGAAAAGAACAGCATAGCATTTCACCTGCCTTCTGAAACACTGAGAAAACTCTTGTGCCCACTTCTCTCACTTTGATATTAACAGGGTATTTCTGTTGTCAGGACTGGGAGGTTGAGATCCCCTCTTGTGTCTCCTCTTCCCTTAAATCATGGTGTAAAGCAGGCATAGGCAAACTCGGCTGTGATGGCCTGGGAATCGGATTCAGAGGCTGAACCTGAGGAATCCCAGCCTGCACAGGAGTCCCTGCCTCCAGGCTTGAACCCGAAGGGCCCTCACCTGTGCTGGATCCTCAGGAGCAGACACCAGCTGAATCTGCTCTGGGAGGACCCATTGCCTGCAGGTGCTCCATCCTCAGCCCCATCAGAGGAAGCTGAGGTTGCCTCTGGGTCCAGTAACCCTCCAGCCTCTCCTGAGCTGCAGAGGCTCAGGGTAGAGAGGCGTAGGGAACTAAGTTCTCTCAATAGGAGTGCTCGCCTCCAGGCCAGGAGAGGCGAGTCACCTGTGGACCGGGACCACCCTATGCCTCAGGGCAGATAAAAGCCAGCCCGCCCAGTCCCAGGTTGCGGGAGCAACATTGTTGGCAACCTGTTCCTGCCGGCACCCTGTCCTGCTCTTCTGCCAGAGTTCCTGACCACACCTGACTCCTTGCTTTGGACCCCGCTTCAGCCTTGATGGACAACCTCCATACCACACCCTTCACCTTGGACTGGACTCGGACCACGCCGCACGGCAACCCCCTGGGACCAGCACATCGGCTCTCCAGATGTTTTGGGACTACAACTCCCATGATCCCTAGCTAACAGGACCAGTGGTCAGGGATGATGGGAACTGTAGTTCCAAAACATCTGGAGGGCCGAGTTGGCCTGTGCCTGGTGTAAAGGAAGCTCTGCTGACTTTTAGCAGGGAAATGGCAAGGCTGCCATCTTTTGCAGGCCCCTGTTCCTATGTCACATCCACACCACACATATAAAACATTCTTCTACCACTTCAACATATGTTCCAACTTTTTCCCATCCCAAATCTGGGAAACCTCTCCCACCATGCTGCCCCTGCTGCCCCCTGCCCTCCCAGGCTGCATCAGCCCACCACTCCCTTACCTAGGTTGGTTCTCCTCTGCTGCCACCACTGCGAGTCTGAGGCTTCCTTTGCTAGGCCCGCCATGGCCACTGGCAAACTTCTGGAAGTTGGCAGTGCGTTTTCCGAAAGTTGGTGTCATGCTTCCTGAAGTACTCCAGGAGCTACGGTGGACCTCAGAGGAGGTCTTGCCATGGTGACGGAGGAAGCGGGACACTCAGGATTGACACCAGAAGCTGGATGTCCATCTGGGATGTCCCACTCAAAGCGGGATGATTGGCAGTTATGCTCCGATAGTCATGGCTTCCACCAAAGCATGCTGGGAATGGTAGTCCGTTAGGGGTGCTGAGAGTTGTTGGAGACTGCTGACAGAGCTACAGTTTCTGGCACTCTTAAACTACATTCCCCAGGGTTCTTTGAAAGGGTGGGGGAACAAAGACTTGAAGCTGCAGAAGAGTGCTTTAAATATGGTGCGTGGATGTGACAGGAGAAGAGTTTCCCTTCACTTAGAAGCTGTTTTGCTTGCTGCGTTTATGTGTGTCTGTCTGCTGTTAAAGGGAGGGGCAGGTCTGTCTATTTCCTTTATATATATATAATTTTTTATTAGTTTTTTTTAATAAGATGTAAAAGTATGTTTAATTACTGTTGAAAATGATATGTTTTTCATGTGCATTCATTCCTAAGTCCATTTTTGTCCATTTTAATGCCATTAATTAGCATAAAAACAGATCTGCATGGGTTTTTATGGGTTTTTTATGGGTTTTAAATACGCGTTTTCTCACAAGAGAGGCAGTTCCAAACATTTTTAAGTGTTTCTAAACACCCCTACACAGAAGTTGCTACAAACTATTTCTTTCATGTTTCAGTAATGCTATATTCATCATTTTCTTGACTCTATTGACATGTGGCACCTCTGGCTCAGTGTGGGTAATTGAGAGTTATGTAGCTGTCAGCTTTCTTATGGGTACATGGAAAATGATTTTGCTTACGTTGAATTGCTGCCTACTAGTTTGTTAACGCTATGTATTATGCATGTAAATGTTGACATATTTAAGAATGATTTCTGTATTAGTTATGGCCTTGGGTGCTATTGTGAGCTTACATTAGATAGCTGTGGCTTCTTACATACAGTGGTACCTCGGGTTACATACGCTTCAGGTTACATACGCTTCAGGTTACAGACTCCGCTAACCCAGAAATAGTGCTTCAGGTTAAGAAGTTTGCTTCAGGATGAGAACAGAAATCGTGCTCCGGTGGCGTGTTGGCAGCAGGAGGCCCCATTAGCTAAAGTGGTGCTTCAGATTAAGAACAGTTTCAGGTTAAGAACGGACCTCCAGAACAAATTAAGTACTTAACCCGAGGTACCACTGTATTTTGTAATCTATAAAACCAGGATTTTTTTAAAAAATATTACTTATTCAGAGTATGATCCTGCTAGCACTTTGTCTGTGTCTCTGTTTGAGAAAAGGTGATGAGTAACATGGCTACATACATTTAAAACACATGACTTCCCCCAAAGAATTCTGGGAACTGTAGTTTGTTAATGGTGCTGGGAATTCTAGCTTTGTGATGAATAAACTACAGTTCCCAGGATTCTTTGAGGGCAGCTGTGTGCTTTACATGTATGTTATGCACGCTGTTCATGTGAGAGAGCAACAGACAGAAGTGAAGACAAAGAGAATTATTGGAATTATGACAATCTGGAGGACCTAATATATTCCTCCTTTACATATATTCTGCAGAAAACAATACTGTAACATAGATATACATGTAACAATTATATTTGCCGTGAAGAAGTGTGGAGCTGGCCATAAATCTTAAGCGTGTTTTGGGGTGGCTGTTATCTTGTGAAGTTTATGTACTAACAAAGATAAATGCCCTTTGCAAAAGATCTTGACACTGATGTGAATATATAATATTCATGTCACTGATGATTTGCTAATAAACTAGGTAATGTGCAGTGGCAGCGTTTAATCGTGTGAGAGTCTGCTGATCCATGTATTTCCATCGTACACATTTAAGAAATGAAACATTCTGTGCAGTTGCAAACCACAGTCATGAAAACACAAACATTAGATTAGTCAAATACTGTGCTCATGGTTATTTTCTCTGTATTTGACATGTTACAAAGAAATCTTATGTTTGATTACTGAGGCTGAATTATTATTGTTTTTTTAAAAAGCTTAGACTTGACAAAGGAGATCCGGGGATATCAAGATAAGAAAGCTGTCACCACTCCTCTTAGATTCTGGTTTAACAAAGGGATTTTCTAAAAATTAATTCCAGAATTAGAAACATGCCCAGTTTCCACTGCTTTCAGTTCATTTGGATCTTTGTTCCCATCCTGTCATATAATGATGTTAGCCTTGGTGCTGACCTTTAAAGCCCTAAATGGCCTCGACCCAGTATACCTGAAGGAGCGTCTCCACCCCCATCGTTCTGTCCAGACACTGAGGTCCAACGCCAAGGGCCTTCTGCTGGTTCCTTCACTGCAAGATGTGAGGTTACAGGGAACCAGGCAGAGGGCCTTCTTGGTGGCGGCGCTCGCCTGTGGAACGCTCTCCCATCAGATGTCAAGGAAATAAACAACTATCTGACTTTTAGAAGACATCTGAAAACAGCCCTGTTTAGGGAAGTTTTAAATGTGTGATTTTTATTCTGTTTTTAATCTGTTGGGAGCCTCCCAGAGTGACTGGGGAAACCCAGGCGGATGAGCGGGGTATAAATAAATTATTACTACTACTACTGTAAAAAGCAATGTGGTGTGGTGTAGTGTTTAAGAGCCAGTGTGGTGTCGTGGTTAAGGGTGGTAGATTCGTAATCTGGGGAACCGGGTTTGTGTCTCTGCTCCTCCACATGCAGCTGCTGGGTGAACTTGGGCCAGTCACACTTCTTTGAAGTCTCTCAGCCCCACTCACCTCACAGAGTGTTTGTTGTGGGGGAGGAAGGGAAAGGAGAATGTTAGCCGCTTTGAGACTCCTTTGGGTAGTGATAAAGCGGGATAACAAATCCAAACTCTTCTTCTTCTTCTTCTTCTTCTTCAATCATAGATTATCCTTGTGTAGTGTTTTATACATGGGCACTGGTTAACCACAATGGGCTGGATCCAAACTTGCCTTTCCCACATCACAGAAGGGACTGAGATCCAGTTGAGGCTCCTAAAGGAGGAAAAGAAGTTCCACTTTCTCCTGCAGTCTCCATGGTAAAGCAGAAGGTTCCTCATCCTCTATAACAGATTTTCAGTGGTACATGAGTCTGCAAAGGAAAGGAGGAATTGATGAAAATCAACCACCTTCTTCCTTGGTGGAAGTGTCCCATACATGGAGTTCAGCTCATAGGAACTCTGAATCCAACCCCCATGCTAAAAATAAATCTTGATACAAGAGTTGACCCAGTCTGCACATCATGGTAAACCATGGAACTTATATGAGCGTGTCTGGATAGAATATTGCAAAAAAGCAGTGTTTGCATGGCGCAACAAACCATAGTTAATGGTTTTTGAATGCAGATATCACTCTTCCTTTGTTCCTTCCCTCTAGACAAGTGGAAGCAACAAATCATGCTCCCTGGCTTAGTGTTACATCCGAGCCAGGGACTGTGGTTTCTTTTGGTTAAAGAAACAATGATCGATCAGCCAAACATAAACATTGGCTTAACATTGTGGTTTCTTTGGAATGAAATCAACCGCAATTCATGACTTGGATGTGTTGCAAAGCCAGGAAAATCAGGATTTGTTTATCATGCTGTCTACAGAGGAGGAATGAAGTGGGAGCCTTCTGTGTGTGCACAGCAAACCATTTACCATAGTTAACTATGGTTTACTTTGATGTGCAAATGCTGACAGTGTATACAAGCACATCAAGTTTGCTTTTTTTGCTGTGTTTTATCCATGTTCAACATTACACAAAAAGATTCTTGATGTAATCCTGCACACAGGCACATCAAAATTGCTTTGTTCATGTTTTATCAAAGCACACATGTGAATTGGTGGTATAACTGAATGCAGGAGCTAGGGTTGCACAATGCTCTTCATAAAATTCTGAAATAAAAAGAAGTGGAGCAAAAATTATTAATGCTTTTGGAACTCCGGAATCCATGGAGTAATTCAGATGAGGAGAATTTTGGTGCTCCCCTGGAAATAAAAATAGATTTGCTCTGGCATTTTATGTCCTCTCGGTAAGCTGTTTGCTGCAGTGATGGAAAAATCATTATACCTGGCAGTTGTGGGGTCTATGAAGGCACATGGTTTGTTTTCAGCTATAAGATTTTATAGATGATTCGCAAGCTGTCACGGTAGAGGACCCTTTGAAGCAAATCTCCTGAGAACATCCACATGACAACTGTTTGGCAAATGAAAACAAATTGCCTTATGCTGTAGAATGAAATTATAATGAAACAAACCTGACATTATATAAAGCTGCAAAACTAGGACCCACCAATAATAACCTTGAAGACTCTGAAAGATCATGACAAAGCTGACAACTACATACACTTCAGAAATTGAGGAAGACATAAAGGTTTAAACTGATATAGTTTAAGGCAAAAGTAGATCAGGATATCTATTGGTGAAATCCTGGATTTGCAGCATGGAAGTACTATGATGATTGAAATTGATTTCTCATTACCCACTGACTAACACTGAAAGTTGCAATGTAATTAGAATGGAAATGCTATGCCGGGGTGTATTAACAATACACAAATGCAATGAAGAAGATCCTTTTAAGAATGCTATGCAGTATGCTGAAAAATGTAATTGCACCGTCTGAATACGTGACGGTCAAGAAGTCATGTTTCATGTTGCTTCTTCAGAATATAAATGCTTTTCAAGCATATGGCTAAAGTCAATCACTTTTAAAGTCTCATTGATTTCAATGGGGGAGTTAAGCCTATGCTTAAATCTTTCTTACTGAAATCAACAAGACTTTTAAGATGCCTGACTTTGGCAATGGCCCGAATGCTTTTAAAAACTTAACTTCTGAAGGAACAGCATAGAAACAGCAGCACCGGAAAAATATATTTGAGGGTGCAAAGGAGGGGTGAAGGTGGAGGCAACTTGCTCAAACAGGAACCTTTTTAAAAGTTACCTCCAATACTAAACATATTCATTTTAGATATAAGCAATGCTGATTTCGGAGCTGATTTGGGAGCTACCACACTGAAGAACCTTCTATTTTATTTACATGACACAAGATCATCACTTTGCAATGTCTACCATTGCAAGTAGGTTTTTTTTTTTTTAAAAAAGTTAAAAATTAAAGGCTGCTTCAAATTGTTTGGTGACAGCATTGAACGAACTATAAAATCACAAACCTTTGTCATGGATAGAGAAGCTAGCATTCAAATTAGCAGAGGGGGAAATTTCCCATGTGATCTCATGCACTGCCTTCTGCTTTGAAGCAACACAATGGTGGACAATTGCAGGTTTGTGCATTGTTGTCATAGAGACTGTAATTTTGGATCTCTAAAGAAGCACGTTATATGTGTGTGGCATTAAAAACATTGTGCAAGGATTGCCTGAGTTCATTCAAAAGGAAATGTGGAAGCTTTAAATTCACTTGTGTTTTCAGCTGTGCATGGTATTATTAGAACTCCAAAATAACTAAAAATAAGGACAGGGTAGCATTAAAATTAAGCGGAATAAATTTCAGCAGGATTTGTGTGCATGTCATGGGAGCAATCTGAAGAGGGCAGTGTGCTTAAGACTGCAATCGCAATCTTAACTTCCTTGGAAGTGAAATAAATAGGACTTCTTCCAAGTAAATGGATGGGGACCCAGAGAACTACAGGCAGAAGAGAAGGGATGTAGCCTGGCAGGGCATCTGCTTTGCATGCAAAAGGTCCCAGCTTCATTCGCCAGCATCTTCAGGTAGACCTGGGAATGATCTTTGTATGAAAGAACTCCTGCCAGTTAGCGTAGACCAGGGTTTTCCCACACTTGTGTCTCCAGCTGCTTTTTGGACTACAATTCCCATCATCTGTGAATGGTCCTGCTAGCTAGGGATGATGGGAGTTGTGGTCCAAAAACTGCTGAAGACCCAAGTTTGGGAAACCCTGGTAGACAATACTGGGCTAAGTGGCTCAATGGTCTGATTTGGTATGAGACAACTTAATCTGCTCCCAAAGCTTCTGCATGTTATGAGGCTCCTCAGAATCTGATCTGCCTTCTCCCATATCTCCTGAAAAATCACTGCAGGAAGCAAGTCTATGGAATAGCCGAAGTGTGTCATGGATAAGGCTTGGGCATACATACTAACTATTATGGGGTGGGCACTATGTAGGACCTCAGATATGAAGCTAGCATCTCTGCATGGGTCAATTCCTGGCCAATGCTGATAAAGACTTATGAGAAATCCCCACTTAAAAGGCTTGTTGGAAGAGGAAGATCTACAACAGGCATTGAAAAGAGAAAAAAGATAGTATCAATCGTGTGTGTGTGTGTATTTGCAAATATAACAATGAAGGAAAACATTGACTCTTGATGTTGACAGTAAAAACATCCTATGAATCATAATTTAAATGCACAGATTAATATAGGCAGTCCATGTTGAAATAAGCATTTGAATGAGATTGATTATATGCATATAACAAACAGGAAGGAGTTCCAAAGGGTCGGTGCTGCCATACTAAAGGTACAAATCTTGCATCATATCCTGCAGAGCCCAGCAGCCAACTGGGTGCCTAAGGAGTGAGACAGTCTTTTCAACCTGGAATCATAATATTGAAAGGTCAAGAAGACCATGCTACTGCAGCTTTGGTTCCTCTTTAACATAGACAGGTTTCAGGATTCTGAACCTTTGGACATTTTCACATGTTTATCCACAAAGGATCTCAAAAGTTCTTGGCCAAGGGCGTCCCTCTATATCTTATGCAAATACACCCACACAGCTGACAGCCTGTTTACCACTGCATAAATGCATGCACGGAGTCACAAAGCTAAAAACGGAGGAGGGAGAAGCCTGAGCAATGAGGGAAAGGAGATGGTAAGATAGATAGTTACAAGAAAGCTCTTCCAGATGGCAGGAGCTGTAAAGCAGAGAGCACAAAGGGAATGGTAATTACACCCATATTTTGGGGAAGGGGGGGTGGCTGGAATCATTCAGAAAGATGGAAGAGCATTGCATTTGCTAGGCACAGCTGTACCACCAAAAGCAGAGCTATAATTGAGCTTGCAACTGAAAACAGAAAGCTTTGTTTCCATCAAGAACCTACCGAGACTAGAGAAAGCCAGACGGGAACTCTCAGCATATTTTCCTGGCACTGCACAGATCTCTTCCTGCTGTGGAAACTCAACAGAGAGCCTCAACTACTTAGGAGGTGATGAATGAGGATGTTGTTGATGGGATCCATTGGATTTCTTGATGGAGGAATCCATTGTTCTGTTTGAATTCTGATTTTATAGTTTTAACTCATTTTTAGTCTTATTGTATTGGATCTTCTGCACAATATTCAGAGAAGATTGTGATTAAGCAATATAAAGCTTGTTGAAATAAAATAAACAAACATGTTTGTGGAAGTGACCTTGTTTCTTTCCTTTGCAGTTCTAGCCATGAGGTGTTCCCCAACATACATGAACATTTATCTGCTGTCTGCCACTGAAACTAGTTCAGAAGGTACTATTTATCTACCTGATTTCCACTATGCATTTCATATTTCCAGAAATAATGGTTCACTTCAGAGCTGAAGGAGATTAGTTTGGAGGAAGAGAAAAAACTGTGATAAATGCCCTCTGTTACGTTACTTTATCTTGTTCCTCAAATCAATGAGTGCTAACCCATGGCTCTTCCAGACTGGTTTTTTCTGATGTATCTAGTGGCTATTGATTATATTTTGGATCCCTCACCACAAAGGTAATTAAGCCTGTGTTGAAAGATACTTTGCCCCGAAGACTTGTTCCTTGGGGTGGATATTTTGAGGGATATTTGTGTGACCTGTGAGAAAAAGCAGCCCTGACCTTAAAGTTAGGAAAAGTGAGGTGTTGTCAGGGCTGGAATGTAGGCCTGAGGTAAACCAGGAGCTGAGAATAAGCAGACACAGAAGAAACTGGAAGTCAGGACCAATCAGGTGGGATGGTCAAAGAGAAAGCTGACACACCACAGCTCAGGAAGATGTTGATGCTCAAGCAAGGCTCAGCTGGGACAGGAAGTCCCCTTATACTCCTTCCTGTCCAGGAGGATCTAATGGCAGCCAGAGTGGATGAAGTCAGTCCAGAAGGTTATTTGCTGAGAAACTGCAACCTGTAATTCAGTGCCTTACCGCATGAAGGGTCTGCATACAGGTGCAACAGCTTCTAACTAGTGAGCCATTTCAGATGCTCAGTTTTGGGCCCCATTGCAGGGCCTCAGTGTGGCAGTTGTTTCATTAAACCAACCATTAAAATGTCCAACAGTGGTGAAGGAAAGGTACTTTTGATATGTTCATTGATAGGTTGTTCTTTGTGACTACTTCATTTAACCAAGGACTGAGCTTAGGCAATAGGTTCAAAGTAAGCCCTCTTATCAAATCAAGGTTTTTCTTATGAAAAATGACTTTGCGTATTCCGTGGATTTATTTATTTTAAAGGTACGGGTGACAGTTCCTGCTTGCTGTGGTCTGTTGGTTTGGCCATTTGGGGTATAACAGATAAATAAGCAGCTATGCAGGTGCCCTCTTCACCCATGCTGTCATCAAATGAGATGATACCGGTAAATGTGAGGTAAGGAAGGGAAGGAACTGAAGCATTATCCAACTCTACAACAATATAAAAACTACAATAAAAAATTGACAGGCATATACACTATATTTTACTGAATCGGAGCTTGGAAACACTTAATAGACATGAATGCTTAGTGAGCTGGACAGTTTAAAATCAATAATATCACCTATTAAGAGAGACCTATATAGATTTTTCTTTCTTTGTCATTGGACTGAGATGTCATTTCTATAAACTAAATGCAAACTCATTTTCATAAGGCAAGGAGATAAATATTACAGGGTTGTTGTTTTTTAATGCTGATTCTGCAGACTTCCTTACAGCACAATCCTTTACATATCTACTCGAAAGTAAGTCCCATTCCCTAGTAAGTATGTTTAGCCTTAGCTTTTGGGTGACAAGGTTTCTGGTTCCATTTAGGTATTATCTAATGTTTCTACCCTTTAAACTGCTTCAATATTTGCAGATCTTTGCTCATGAATTGAGACTCTCTACATGCTGTGCCATACAGGGAAGTGTTTTTTGTGTAGGAAGCATAACCCTTGAAGTGACCCTGAGATTTAATCATATTTCCTTTGAATCCAAGAGGTTTCTTGGTATTGATTTTGAAAACAAAATAATTGTGCCCTTTGTGCCTGTATTGTTTATAGGTGTTACGCTCTCCAAGAAGCATATCACATCAGGCCTGGAAGAAACTGTTGCTGGGGTCGGTTTCTTTTTTGTGTGTGTGTGCTATTGTTTAAAATGATTGATAGGAGAGTTAAGCACATTCTTAAAGCTATCCCAGTGGAAACAGTTTTCCTGAGCCATGTTCATAGTGTTACTGTTGTCATGCTGCTGTAATTTCCTTTTCAGGTGCAGATACGCAAAAGGTGTTACACGACAGTAAAATGCTGGAGGAGAATAACTCACACACATATAAATGGCAAAGAAGTTCATTACAAAGTACAAAGGTCCTGGGGTCCTCACCTCCATATAGATACCACACTTCAAAGTGCAGTAATACAAGGACAGGGAGTGATGAACCAATGTCAACAGTTATAATTCCTCACTATTCCACCCTCTGAATGTCCAGCCAACCTAAGTTGTTCACCAATCAAGTTAGAGCTTCATCAAACTTCCTCCCAACCTAGGATCTCACCTTAGGCCAATGTCTCAGAAGACCACCTCTCACACTGGCTAACTATAGAAACCCTACCAGCAGGGGTCATCCCAGCCCCATGGCTTTCTGAAGTGATGACTCAAAGGGCGAGGCCCCTTTGGAGTCACCCATGTCACTACACAACTGCTGGCGATTTCCTGCTGCATGTAGTTGGGGCTCTTCTTAAAGGCAGAAGACCAGGTTCAAGGTACCCCATCGTCCTACCTACTGCCTTCAGATGTCGTTTCCAGGCCTCCCCTCCTGCTCTCACAGTGGCAGGCCTCCATGCTTGGTCTTCCTGAGTCTGCTGTGGGCAGACACGTGTTGCTGAATTATCTCCTCCCACACTCTCTTGTCACTTGCTCTTGTCAGTTGCTCCTCCCGCACTCTCTTGTCAGTCCCCAAACCTGGCCCTCCAGATGTTTTGGGACTACAATTCCCATCATCCCTGCCCACTGGTCCGGTTAGCTAGGGGTGATAGGAGTTGTAGTCCCAAAACATCTGGAGGGCCAAGTTTGGGGATGCCTGTGCTAGAGGCTTTGAATTGAGTGGCATTGCTGTCAGACTATTAATATCTCTAAGCATTCCTTATCCCTCAATCCCTTGGCCCTAAATCCACAATGTATGTTTTGTAAAAAAATCTTTTGGTTTTCAACATATGCGCTCTTTCTCTCTCCATGTTGTGGAAGAATGTGTTATAAATGGGATGGCATGAGCTGTATTTATCCAGACATTTGTACTCATAAAAGCCTGATACTTTAAACATTATGCGTGCACACACATTTATCTATACTGAGTGATTTAAGCAACACAACCTCTCATTCCTTTATTTTATGTTAAATTCTCAATAGTATATGAAGCACTCCCTTTCTGCAAGCTGGAAGAGCAGATGGGGTAATTTAATTCCTTTAAACTGTTGGATTTGTGACAGAGACATACCATGTAGAGAAGGGTTCCATCTGGCATGCACATTGGCTGTTGCAAAGATGCTTAGTAAGATGAGGTCAAAACAGATGTAATGGCATTGGCATGGAATTAGTGAAAATATGCTTTTGCTATTTTTGAAGAAATATGGTGCCTCTTGCAGTTACTCATTCGGTCTCTAACCGTTGTTCAATGAAACCGATGGGAGTCCTTCCAATGATTGCACTGTACCCTTAGGCAAAATTATACATTACCTTGGCAAACATGTATTCCCGAATCCATATTTGCCAGCAGAGTACACATGCAAGAACAGAACAAGTATTTGTAGGAGGCAATCAGGCAGTGAGAATGAAGCTTAATCCTGCCTATATGCACTGATTTTCACCCGCAGTTGCTAGGCAGGTTAATGGCATGGTTTCTGATGCAATGCAATAGTTTAGTGTTAAGAAATCACCTTCCTCCTCCCTTCTCCTGCTCTGTGGTTGCTGTGAGGCACCTGCTTCCATTTCAAACTAACTACAGCTTGATGTTTCATCCAAACTGGGAAATGCAGTTAGTTCTAACCATGATTTATCTGTGCAGAATCCTAACCATGTTTTGAAGTTGGCTTGTTAAAACAAACTCACTAATACTGCAAAGATGTTCTCAAATTCCTGGAA
Organism: Podarcis gaigeae; assembly: GCF_964106915.1. NCBI lineage: Eukaryota > Metazoa > Chordata > Lepidosauria > Squamata > Lacertidae > Podarcis > Podarcis gaigeae. The sequence continues at coordinate 103,314,097 of NC_139678.1, read as the reverse complement.
GAAGAGACATCATCATCATCATCATCATTACCATCATCACCATCATAATTTATTTGTACTCCACCCATCTGGCTGGCTTTCCCCAGCCACTCTGGGCAGCTTCCAACAAAGATTAAAAATACATTAAAATGTCACACATTAAAAACTTCAGCCTTCAGATGTCTTCTAAATGTCAGGTAGTTGTTTATCTCTTTGACATCTGGTGGGAGGGCGTTCCACAGGGAGGGTGCCACTACTGAGAATGCCCTCTGCCTGGTTCCCTGTAACTTGACTTCTCACAGTGAGGGAACCACCAAAAGGCCCTCGGCGCTGGACCTCAGTGTCCAGGTAGAATGATTACAAATTACTCGGCCCAAAAAATATGTTAACAACAGCGCCTGCGAAACTTCTCTGGAAAGAGCATTCCACAATGGGGTCACCATTAAAAAGGCTCCATCTCTGGTCACCTCTTTCCAAACTCCTGCCTGGGTGGAAGGGAACACAGCTAGGTTTACATGGAAAAAGGTGTTCTGCAAGGTATTGTGTTATGCACAGCCTTATATTCCAACTGCTATGCACAGGCTATGCACAGCCTTGTATTCCAACTGCTGAAAAATACAGGAAAACGTATTACAGAGAAAATAATCAAAGAAAATCTAAATGGTGATGTGTAGAAGGCAAATCAAGGATTTTGTGTATAGTTTCAGGGAGAATGTAGAAAGCTAATGTGGGATTGTATTCAACATAGCTTGGACACATTGAATGAAGCCTTCTTAAAATATGCTTCCATTTCACCCATAAGAATAATATTGAAAAATGTTAGGATTTTCTAACAGGTCCATAGAATAAAGTCAACACAGTCAGGTTTTCTCCCTTCTTAAAGGAGCAGTCTGCTAATTCACCAGCTCTTTTATAAGCACAGCAGAAGAAGTCAGGGTAAATTTGTTAAAACATATATGACCCCTATTGGGATAGTAAGCTAGTTCATTTAGCTTGCACTGACATGTCTAATTGAAAGATCCCTGATTTAGCTGAAAAAGGGGGCTATGTTTGTTTACTATCCTATATTTTTGTCAACAGGTCAAAATGGCTCTCCAACACAAAACACAAAACAACCTATTGATCCTGGCTGAAGATAAAACTAAAACTCCAAATATAAATTATTCTGATCATTGCTTCTCACCACCACCACCCAGGGAATGGAGTTTCAGAATAAGCACACTGTCTACTGGCTTCAGAAATATGCCCAGAAGCCTGCAGGCTGACATGGGTGAAATCTAAAAGGATATGTGGAAGTTCTAGGTCATTGCAGACTGTAGGTAGTCATGGGGGAGAGGCATGCTGGAGGCATCTTGCTCCAGGGGTTCCATTGACCACATGCAGTATCTGTGCTGCTTGCAATTTTCCCCTTTAGGTCATGAACCAATGTACAGAACAGGGCTCGTGGAGTATTTATTATACAGAGTACAAGAACTGATTACCACAACAAAAAGTGCTCTGCCCAATTTTTGCTGAGTTCCTCCTTCCCCCTCAGCTGCAACAATCTATCACTTCAGGGTTACCAACCCTCAGGAGAAGTTTTCTGGGGGAACTGGAAGGGAAACTGCCAAGGGGAGGAAGAGGCAGATAATCAGCTTCAACCAATTCTCTTCCACCAGTGCTTCCCTGTGATTTCCCTAGGCCATAGAAACATTTTAATTTATGTTTCAATGTAGTAGAAGGAAACATTTATTGTTGAAACTTCTTCCACACACAGGAATTACCCAGAGATTTATAAAAGAATTTATATCCAGGCTATTTGATACTATGTGACTTGAATTTCCTCTTCTGTGGAACATGTTAAGCTGGTTAGACAAAATTTATTTCTAGTGCACCTCCCTTGGATGAGCATGGATACGCCTTTTACCCCCCCCCCCCATTTTTTGTGACAGTTTAGTAATGTTCTTTTAAAATGGGTTGTGTATGTCCATTTGCCCTTCTAGAGTGGGCAGCTTTGTGGGCAGTCTCTTGTGAACTGGTGTATGGCAGGCCGGATCATCCCCTGCCACCAAAATTGGCCAATGGTGGCAGGGCCTTGGGGACATTCCTCTGAGAGTGGGATCGACTGCCCAATGGTGGCACTTGGCCCCATGCCCAGGGCCAAGATAAATTTCAGCCTGCCAGGCCATTCGGCCTCTTCTTTGCTCACTCACCCTCTCTTAGTTCAGGGTGTTGCTTACAGTACGACCTTTGGTCACCGTAATGTGGGGCCAGGCAGGAATTTTTCCATTTGGCAAATTGGCACCAGCCCTTTGGTTTGTCGCCTACCTCATAGCAACCATGACAACTTTGTTTTCACCAGGATTAAGAGCTGACCTGCTCCATGTGTAGGTCAAACATTTGAAACTAACACTTCAGTCATTCACTATCTATAGTTCTACGTTTCAGGGGAAAATGTGGTCATGAGGATGTTTTTTCTTGGAAAATAATGGTCCCAATTTTCTTATTTAAATATGAATGATCCTAGTCATTCTTCTTTGGCCAATACCAATACTAAGAAAAGGGCCTTATCATAGGAAAGCTTTGATGAATGAGCAGTATGAACAACAACTACAACAACATTGTCATCATCATGATCAACAACAACAACCAAGTTTCCAAACTAAGAGACTCGTGTATGTTTTAAACGAAACACGTTCACATCTTGATTTGCATCTTGAGAAGAATACAATCCACTATGGAGAATTAAAAAACAACAACCCCACACCATATAGTTGACTTAATAATCTTTACTTTCTTGCCAAAGGAGCTTGGAATGCTGCAATACAGAACGACACTCAGCACAGGTACCCCTATAAATAATTAGGCATATAATATTTCCACAGCTGTTTAAAACCAGATGTTTTTGCTTTTTTAGGATTAAAGTAACTTCCTTCCTTTTCAGGGAGAAGAGCCAAGTCTGTCAGGATCTATAAACTCATCTTGAAAGGAGTAGACAAGTTTGGAGAGACCTAAATCTGAACTTAGATGTCCAGAGACTCTTAGGAGAAAGAGTGCAATAAAGTAGGCCAATGGTGAAATCAGAATATATTTAATGTGACTAGAGTCCTTTCTTTAAAGGAGAAGCTGAGAAATGACTGAGGGCTGCTTCAGATGTGGGAGATTCTTACCTAGAAATTGTCACCATGCAGGAAAACCCCCCTCTAAAAAACCCCGTTGATTGCTGCATGTGACTATCACATATACCCATATAACCCTGTCTATGTTGCTGCAATCCATTCATTTGCATTCAATACGATTTTGTGACGGGAAACCAGATGCTGTTTTTAAGATTGAAGAAACTATGGAATAGTGTGAAATCACATGATTGCATACCCCCCCACACATATTAAGCATGGGCACTTTGTGATAATAGCCCAAACTTCAGTGGTTGCCCATCACCTAAGGTAGCATACATTTTGGAAATAAGATATTTCATGTTTATAACTGAAAATGCACCAGCATCTTAGCTATGTCTGACATTTTTGTCAGGCTTTGCTCATTCCTGAAGTAATGTAGTCCTAATCTTCAAATATTAAAAGAGAAGTTTTGGGCTTGCTATTAGTTCCTCACTATATCATATGATATACGCCATCAGGCTGTCATTGTTCATCCAACTTGATATTAGATATTCTCTATGCTGTGTCTGAATTCCGCATAATATATACAATACCTTCCTTAATTTTAAACATCCCCTGCTTGCCCCCATTTCTCATACAATAGTGTGGACAAAATTGCTAAGCCAGAGTATATCCACTTAAATCCAATGTTTCAATGAATCTGTATATTTGCCTTTTAGCTTAAGTGGTTTACAAATGTTGTCTTCAGTCTCATATCTGTTCTGAATCTGAGCCTGTTTTGGAAGTGCTATATATCTTTTAAATTACATTGCATTATACGAAAGAAATATAGTTGTCTTTGAATTGAGATTTGGAGAGATTTTATAGCATACTCCCAGAGGCAACAAGCGGGAATCTGAAGGTATTTAGTATTGTTTTGATTTATGTTACACTGGCTGACTCAATTTGTTACTGCTCTTGGCCTGTAATATGTTATCAAGGCAAGTACCAGTGCAAGTAGATAAATAGGTACCGCTGCGGTGGGAAGGTAAACAGTGTTTCCATGAGCTCTTGCTTCTGTCACGATGTCCCGTTGCATCAGAAGCTGTTTAGTCATGCTGGCCTCATGACCTGGAAAGCTATCTGTGGAGAAACGCCGGCTCCCTTTGCCTGAAGCGAGATGAGCACTGCACCCCATAGTCGCCTTTGACTGGACCTAACCATCCAGGGGTTATTTATCTTTTACCTTTATGCTATCAAGGCATCTAATGGTTTTTATGTGATCTTTTTTATTTTATTGTCAAATTATAGCAGCATATATTACTTTGACCCACCACTAGGTGCATATGCCTCAAAGGTCCTAATTTGAGAACCTCTTCCCAACACCAGAACTCAGCCCCAGAACCTGTGCACTTTTAATTGAAAATAAGGTTCCTTTGAATATGTGCTTTCTCCTTCCTCCTCTATAGACACAGCCAGCTCTCATATATCTAGGTTGAAGAGGGGCACCTTCTGGTTAGGAGTTACCCTAGGCTCCAATGTCAGAGCTTATGAGTGGTGACAAGTATCACATGAGAATTTGCCTGGATCTGCAAGCTGCTGATAAATAACATCCAAGATATTCTGTACCAGTTTGACGCCCAGGTTATTCCATCCCTATTTTATTATGTATTAAGGGTTTATGTGGGATTTAAATAGTTTTAGTCTCTTCAGAACCACAATGGCAAAGGGAGTTATTATGGTATAGCTTCTTCCTGAAAATGGTTTGCTCACTTGTAAATCAGTCACGACTGAATTTTCAGCTACTGGTTTGTAAAGCTTTCTTCTCCTTCTTCTTCCTATGAGCCAACAATTGTAGCATAATAGCTATGGCCTTGCATTTTGAGCCAGTCCTTGTTTCACACGGGTGTTGCTATGGCGTCTGAATCTGATGCGTCAGGCAGATATGCTGACTTGAATCATTCTCTCAGCATGGTCTAAATTGTATAAAAGAGATGGTTAAAAATGGACCGGAGCTTGAATGTTTATGCACTTTGCTGTCTGGACTACCTGGATATGGTAAAGGGGCTATTATAGCTGCTGGATGTCAGAGGAAGATTTGATCCAAAATGCTGAAGTACTTCTTTGCAAGACACCGTAGGCTTTTAATTCTACATGACAAAAAAGTAGCAGATAATTTTACACAGGCCTGGTTTGTAACTTGGTTTTAGACCAAGTGCAACCTTTCCTTCTTTTAAGGAAAAGAGCACCTCGTTTATTCTCTTTTACGAGTCTTGTGAGTGTTAATGGGGCTTTTGCTGGGGTTCCTCATGAGGGTGCATGACCAGCAGTTTAAGCATAGATTTTGGTAGCATAGTAGTCAATTCATAGCCCAAGGACTATGGGGGTGTCCCTGTTAGTTTCTGTTTGCCACTGTGCAGCTGCTTAGAGTCACAGGACTCTGTTTACATTCCAGACACATTCCATACTGTTGGAAGGCTCACGGGAGACGGATGTGATGTTACTGGTTTCCTGTTCCTTTGTTCCAGTTGCTCTCTGCTTTCACAGAGAGAGGATGTGTTTTCTGTCTGCGTAGTTAGGAAAATAAAACTCTTTGCAATGTAGCCCAAACCTCTCATCTCTTCCCTGTGCTGGAAACTCTGCTGAATGGGAATGTGCCTGAGGCCTCATCAAAGGCTCAGGTCGTTAATCACATCAGAGGCGATTCCGAAGGACTCGGCCAGAGGAAGATGAGCTTTATCAGCTTGGCTGAGTGGAGATCCCAACAGTCCCAACGAACAAAGCTGCACAGAGGAAGTAATGTCTTAATCAGTACAACTATATTAATGATAGGTTAGGATTCCCAATATCAGTTTGTGGGAATCCATTTTTACCCTGCTATTAGGGATTGACCCGTTAAGGTATGGTCTTACCCAGTTCTGAATGGGGACAAGACTAAGTTTGTTCCATCTGATTTCTGTGTGATTTTTAAGGGAAATACTTAAGACTATGCATGGAAACAAAATAATAAATGGTTAAAAACACAAACAAATAAATAAAATTATTACTGAGGATTGCAGTATTCTTATTTGAGAGGTCAGTTAGTAGTTTATCATAGGCTAATCAGTTCTCTTGGGACAACAAATCCTGAAGTTATACCATATCTCTGACTTCTTTATCCATAAAAAAAAAAAATGAATAATAGGCTGAAGTAGCATATATAGGAGATTTTGGCTTACCTTTTAAGCAGCACCCCAGGCCATGTGATCCAGTAAACAATAGAAGGGCTGTTTACTCAATAGTCAATTTATGATTCATAGAGAAACAGAATGACCTGTAGGCAATCAATCTAAACTAGCAAGGGTGTGTAGACTGCGGGGGGGGGGGGCACACAGAGTTTGGTAAAAGGTTATCCAAGGATGACACCTCTGGCATGACAAAAGTGAGACAATAACCTCTGGGTGGTAGCAAACAAGTAAACAAACAAGTAGTTGGTTTCTCCATTTCCATATGGCATGCCACAATCACATGTCCTTTTAAAAAGTGGTTCACTTTGGCTTAACCCCCCCCCCCGCCAACACATGGACATAAAGTAAGCCTGTGCTAGTATGAAAAAGGCATTTTATTCAGGTATGCTATATATCCAGTTTTGTTATCTGCAAAATAACACAATTGTAAAGACAGGGATAAAGAACAAGATGGCTCGAGGAATGAAATGCACAAATGTTTCTTTGTAACGGATAACAGAGAGACTACTCAAGCAGCAAAATAACTTTTGAAGGTCTGTGCCCAAAAAAAACACAAGCCTCTCCAAAGATGATGCCTTTGTTTTGAAGCAATGGGAAAAGGAAGCAAATAAAATCTGCCAGTGGATGCAGAAGCAGCCATCAAAATATCCCAGAGACTCTCCCAAAATACAGGTGATTCATAGCGAGCAAGGCAGTGTTAACCTCTTTGACCCAGTGTCAATTGTACACAGCTATTGAAATTGGGAACTATTGTCCCTTCCCTACTGTACTGATGGGCCAAATAAAACCAAAGATTGACCTAGCTTTGAGTTTTGTTAAGCCTTAAATTTAGCTTGCAGAAGCTTTTGCAGGCCAGAACTCAGTTCCACAAATGCCTTTGACAAAGCAGGTGCTGCTGGCCAACTTAAACTTATACCACAATACATTTGTTCACCTTCAGGTTACTACTAAGTCTCCCTTTGTTTTGGCTTCAGCAGACTAACATGGCTATGCATTTGGAATGCCTGCTTTAAAATTACCAATGGTATTGTTGCTTTCATAGGCTTGAGATGCAGGTAAATTTACATTGAAGCTTGTGCCACAAGACATCCATTAGTATTAAGTTGCCATGTGACATTTGCTTTAGATACTATTTATTTATTTCCTTTCTATACCAGGCTTCCTCCCGAAAGAGCTTGGGGAGGCAAAAACATGGGAGATAAAAAACAATTCAAACTTCTAATAACAATTCCAATATGCATGCAGACAGGGAGAGATCTCCACTTTTTAAAAAAGACTTGTTGGAACAGTTGCAGTAGATTCACGTGGTTCCTCTTCGAGGATTTGTGCATAGAATACATTAGGCATCTAGGATGCCATTGAAGCAATATATGCAACTGAGAAATTACACAACCACCTTCTCACCTGGTTCCATAAACCCAAGACGATGTCAGTACATATCTGCAATCTAAAATCTAGATGGTGCCATTCCTTTCTGAACACCAATTTATTCCTTCTCCCACAGTCCATGTGGTAAGTTTTCCTCCCATAAGTTTTTATTAAGTCCTAGCCATTCCCAAGATGCTCCCTTCTAGTTGGCACACCCCGACATTCCACTAATAAAGACTTCACAGGTTTTCTAGGTTTAATTCTGAATTGGTTTATGCATGCTTCCAGCTTTATCCTTCCATTTTTTCTATTTTATCCCAAAATAGCAATTGTAGAGGTAGTGAAGGAAGTAATTTATCATGTCCATAACTTTTAATTTCTCAGAGTTCTGTGTTTTTGTGCTTCCCTCGAGACTTACTTTGGTTGCCCCAAAGCTAGGTGTTCCTCTCAGCATCTGCAGCTGGTCCAATTTTAGCTCTCCTGCCAAATGCAATTTTCAAGTAGGAATTCATCTGACATCTCCTGAGGCCTTGGCTTGTCTGATTGTAATTCATGTTTTACCCAGTTGTGCAGCAGGCCTGTCAGCAAGATGTGGAGGGGGCCAGAATGTCTATAACTTGCAGACTCGTTCATATATGGCCGTGTTTGCCCCACACAACTCCCCAGTTTGCTTCCTGGGAAGTAAGAAGGCCCAGATTCTGAAGACATATATATTTTCCACCATGAACTGTATAGCTTTGGGCTTTCACCAACTTGTGTACACTGCAGAATAAAACGTGGAGAGATTTTAAGTATTTTTAAGCCCAGGGAAATATGATATACAGTGTATGCAACAGTACTGTGGACGGTGAAAAGTTAATAATTGTAGATGGGGGGAAGAGAGAGACCTGCTTTCCAGAGGCAGTGTGGGAAAAAGAACCTCTTGCTGTTGTTAAGATGCCTGACTAGTTAGAGCAGGCATCCCCAAACTTGGCCCTCCAGATGCTTTGGGACTACAACTCCCATCATCCCTAGCTAACAGGACCAGTGGTCAGGGATGATGGGGATTGTAGTCCCAAAACATCTGGAGGGCCAAGTTTGGCGGTGCCTGAGTTAGAGGCTCTAGGCCTCAATTGTTCTTTATATTGAAATAAACAGTTACAGTACGTTGTATTAGAAAGCAGCAGTATCTGTTCTTGATTGAAGCCTGAGAACTCAGAGGGACAGAGGAAGCTGTCTTGGGTTGCATTCACACAGTGGCTTGCTCCATTAATTTCTGCATTTATATTTAAGCTTTTACATGATGTAAAAGCTATTTCTGGAAATATTGTAGACTATATCACAAGTTTAGCAATCATTTTCATGTTATTTGATTCCAGGAAAAAAAAACCTGTTTGTAATTAGCAAGGAGAATAAAATAGCAAGATTTTGGTGCTCATTCCCGCATTAAGTGCAATTTCCGGAAGTGGCTTTTGCATCATGTGAAAGCTCAATTATAATGTGGAGATTATATGGACAGTGCTTTTTTCTGGGGGGATGCAGGGATACACAAATCCCTAAACATTTTATGAATCTAACGGGAGAAGAAACAATTTTTTTTAAAAAAAAAATAGTTTCTTCACTAACACGATGAATTGGCAGTTCATTGGTTGTTACCCCCAATGGCAGCTTCATTTCCTTTCCCGGTGTTTATTGAGTCTCAGACGGAAGCGAGCGTTTAATGTGTGAAGCAGTGTGGAATGTGGATGTGTGGTGTATTACTGATGAAAGTTGGGCCTCATTGAGGGACAGTATTTCAATACGAGTAGGAAAATAACTATTTTTCATCATCACAGCCTCCTGGGTACAGTGATTTGGTGATTTTCTTGAGTCTAAATGAAAGTACCCCTAAATGCTTATGGATATGTCATGAAAATGGAACAAACTGTGGTGTAAATTCAGCCTTAAACGGAGTGAGACTATTGGCCCATCAAACCCAGTATTGTATACTGTCTGGCAGGAGGTCCCCAGGATTTGCAACAGGAGTCACTACAAGCCCTGGGTGGAGATACCAGGAACTGAATCTGGGGCCTTCTGTTATGGGCACCATAATATGTGGGTGCCATAATACAGGCCCATCTTCTACTTCCCAGCAGCCCATATCAAAGGAAGCAGGAAGATGCTGCTGTCAGGCTGATTGACTGCTGAGAGGCATGTATTGTTTCAGTAAGCATGAATTTGGTAGATCTGCCTTTAAATGTGAACTGAATGGAATTTATTATTCATCTCTAGTTTCTGGGGGGGGGGGGGGATACTGGTCAGACATCTGTACATTTATGGCTTGCTTTGCAGCATGCTTGAAGCTTCTCCTCCTTTCATTTTATTCATATTTTTGGGCCCTTGGTGTGCTGGAAATAAGTAGGAAGCACGAAAGCAGCCAGTGAAGAAATATTTTTGTCAAAGAAATGCTGCTTTCATGTATTTCACATCCCCTCCTAAAAATATGCTGATTTATCCCTTCAGCACTGCATATTTTCCTCACACATAATGCCTTTTGCTTGCCAAATCCACTTGTGTAAACAAAGTAGAAGCATGGATTGCTCCCAAACTTACCTTCTTTATTTAACCACCTATGAGAACCATAAATCTTAGTTCATAAAAACCTTAGGCATCATCATCATTTTGCTGCCCTTATGTAAGAACTATGATTTCATTTGTCATTCTACAAATACGTGATTCTTAGGCCTTGACATGTATATCTGAGCATCGTATGATTTCAATATGATATTCTAAGACCACGTTGACCGATACTGTCAAAGCTGTTTCTTTTTATAAGTGCTTTTTCATTCTTCCCTGAAATGTCGCACTGTAAGCTCTTTTAAATTATGTTTTTAAAACCACATCTCAATTGACAAAAATGGGGAACAAATAATTAATAACATGGGCAAGAGGGAGAAAATTTCTGCCTTTTTAATAGGAAAGGGATAAAATCTCCATTAGCACAGCACTGCAGGTTTTTTCTATATATATTTAGCTCCTATTTGTTATAAAAAAGATCAATCAAGTAAGAATGATAGTGAGAAAATATATTTGTCTGGGAAATCAAATACCCACTTTGTCTAGATATCTGTGTGCTTCATCTTGCTATCGGGATGAGCTCTCTGAGCCCCTCTCACAAAAATCAGTATTTGCTTTTTTAAAATGTACATAAAATTGCTTCCTACCCCCAAAAACTTGTTCAGATTTGAAGATTATTATTATCGCTGTTTTCAGTGATTGATTTTGTGGTTGCTTAATGAATGAGTGTATATTGCATTGTGCATTTTTTACATGAAAGTGATTAGTGGTTGTCCGCCCCCCCCCCCCCGCCGTAAAGTGAATAGAACAGAGTATGCCTACTATTTCAAATTATGTTGCTTCTGTAAGCTGAGCAGGTTTGGCAAATGCCATGCTCAGGGATCACCAAAGTTTTTGCATCTGTTGCCTCATCTGGAATCATCTGGAACTTTGAGACAGTGTCATGGGCACCCCACTCTTGTTGCTTCTCTTCAACCCCCCTTCCCTGTGTTATGCCCTCTGATATAGACAGAAAGAGAGGGGGGAACCATGTTCTATCTTTGCTTTTCCTTATCCAATGAGCTGGCCCTGGGAGGTTTGTTAGAGGTGCAAAAGAGAAAATGTCAGTGCACCTCTTCCCTTCTACAGCCACTCTGTGGCACCAACAATTCATGTCAACAGTCCACTTTGGTTTATACTTTTAGAGTCTTTCAATGAAGAAAAAGCATAGGTTTTTATGTGCCTTTAATAAGCTAGAGAAATGCAATACAGGGCAAAGCTCTTCATTTAAGGGCTGGGAATGTATTTTGTTAGATACTAGATATCGAAAGATTCACTGCCTTTGTTTCATTTCTCAGCAGATATCATAAAGTGGTCTCTAAGTAAAATAAACACTAATAGTCAAGTTACTTCAAAAAATCATGATGTTGGCTTTGGCACTTCATCTCCTCCATTTCTTCAATATCTGTAGCTCTGTAATAGAGCACACCTGGCTCTTTCTGTCTGGGTCTGCTGCTGAAATCTTTAGAGAAATATGTGAACTGCCTATTTTAAGATTAATGGCACTGAAGTCAATCTTTAGGCTTTTGGGCCGAAGTTCAAAAATCTATGACTATAAAAGGTTTGTGATTTACAGGCCATTTCATAGACTGAAGTGATTAATTGCTTGATTTACTTGTTGTTCCTCTTTTTACGGTGGAAACCCACATATTAAGATTTAAGGAGCAGACGGAGAAAACAGTTATTTAAAGTGAATTGACTTGATTGCAGTGTAGAAAAAACAACAACCCTGAAATGCTAGCGATGAAGTACTTGTTTGTAGTAATCTCTCCTTCCTTCCCTCTCTCTTACTCTTTCTGATGACTTCTAAATGCTCAGTGACAAATGACGTACAAATGTTCAGAGTAACGGGAGGTTTATCTGTGGGATTCTGCAAAGCAGGCTACTAGCCCAGTGCCATACCATGGGTTGCCAGTGTCCAGGGCCATGAGGAAAGATGGGTGGGTGGGAAACAGATGGAGTACACATGCCCATTCAACTGCCTAACAGCATCCACATCACCCATCAGATCGCAGCCACAGAGATAAGAAGAGTCATTCTGTTGTATGCAGAGGTCACTTCCTCGTTCGCATGGAGAAGCCATTTTCAATGGAGCCCAGCAACAGAAGTGCACAGCTGTATTGAAGCATCACTGGATGTTGGAATTTTGCACCCCTAAAAATGTTGCGCCCAGGGCAACTGTGCTCCACTGTGCCAACCACATATTGGATTTCTGTGATCTAGCCCAAAAGTCACTTACAGTGCAGCTCCCCTCCCATATTGGTGGGGTAAAGAGGTGAATATCTTACTGTGGAGGAGACTACTTTGGCTTTTGGGGGAGAATTCCTGTGCTGCCCGAGCACATTAAAAGGAGACTTGCTAATTTCACTTGAGCTGTCAAAAGCAGGGAAGTGAAACTGACAAAGGGGACGGATGTGAGAGCCCTCAATATGTGGCTGAAAGGTGATGTCAATGTCTTGCTAATCTATTATGCATGTGGGTTTCAATCCCAGCCCCCTTGGCCCATTGGGGAGGGATCATAGCTCCATGGCAGAGCGCATTCTTTGCATGCAAAATATCCCAGGTTCATTCTCTGAATCTCCTGGGAGTGCTACAGGGGGAAAGGTTGATAAGTGGAAAACTCTGTGTTAGCCCTTTCAAGGTTCCCTGAAAGGACCCTTCCATTCCTGCCTTTTTGCATGTATGTGCTTAAAATCATTGTCCAGATGTCCCCCCCCCCATCCGTAGGGGAAAAGATATGGGTCCCTGTATAGTTAACACGTACCTTGTCCCAGATTTATGCCATCTGTTTAGCTTTCAGCATGTTGCTTGATGATAACCAGTGGATGAAATACATTTATGGTCTCGACATGGTGCTAAATCTTTACCAGTTTCATTGGTAATACATATTTTGCATAAAATATGTGGTAATACATATTTTGACTCTGATTATGGAATGGGTTTGGTCCTGACCCTCTGAAAATCAGTTGGCCATCAAACCATAAGTGAACATAAGGCAACATGTTGCTTAGCTTTTGCAATAGTGGAATGGTCCACACCATCTAAAACCTTCAGGGTAAGCCAATCATATCAAGAGAATAGATGCCATGTTTAAAATGTTCAGATAAATGTTTGCTAAAATGGATAAATGTTTGCTGTTGCTAATTATGCTTCTGCAGACATTATCATTTAAAAGAATCGGTGGATTATCTCTGTCTTATTTCCAATCTCTTATTGTTACTCCTTGTTTTAAAAAAGGTATTGTGATATTTGTATCATATAATTAGAAACATGATGTTAAATGATGCTAAGACCAACAAATAATGCACAGAAGCAGCATACGAAAACATGCTGAAATAACTCCTTACTTAGCAATGGCTTACATTCTTTTGGTACAGGCATTCCACAGCTTTGGGGCACTGTCTACAATTTTCATTTCCCACAAATGAGGACTTTCCTGTCTAATTTGAATGTCATTAAGTATCCTGCTTCAGAACCACCATATTCTTTCATTTTGGTTCCATTAAATTGCTACGGTTCACAGTTAGCTCCCTCTGATCCTTACCTAACTTTATGGAATAGTATCTGGTTGGTGATTGATATGCCACTTCTTACTAGGAAGAATGGCAAACAGAAAATAGAAATGTCAAGCAAAAAGCATGGAAAATAGCAAATATAAGAACCATCATCAGGTGGCAACTGAATCCGGCAGATTTAGAAACAGATTTTGTGACATAAGTAATGCAGTGCAGATTGTATGCCTATGACTCCTTTCAAAGTGAATCATTTCGCAACTACTTGTGTCAGAGGTATATTTATAACTTAAGAGCAGCATGTCCTTGCCTGAGCCGCACATTGATGACTGCTCACTAGTTATCCATTAGCAACAAAAGTGTTGCGAAGTGATGGAGATGTCACCTTGAGTTTTGTAAAGGCACAAGGTGTTTGTGTTCTAAATCAAGCATTTGGGAAGGAGGCTAATAGAAAGAAAATTGAAATATGTTGAAAACAACTTGTTCAAGGAAATTAGAATTAAAAATCTCTACAATATTAAGTAATGTAGCGGAAGAAGCAAAAAAGAGATCTTATGTTTTGAGAGAGTCACTTAACTTTTCCTCATTGAATGTACTTTGTTGAAGGAACTACAGCAGGTACTCAAGATCCCCAGAACCAACATAGGTTGGCATTCCAGACCAGTGAACTGCTTTCCCCCATATGTCAGATTTTTGAAAGAGAAATAATATTGCAATTAACACTAATACTCCCATTTTAAAACATATTCTCTTTGAAGGAAGTCCTATAGATGTTAATGGAATTGAGTGAACATGTTTAAGGTTGCAGCATTGTATTACTGTCAAGTTTAAGATTAATTTATAATTCGTATGTGAAAAATTTACTTCTTCTAGTAACTACATGGGCTAACTAATGTGGGGTTTGGGGGTGTGAGTTATTGTTCTATGAGGAATTTGCATCCCATGCCCCTCTCGTCTGGTGCTATCAGTGATGTCTCCACCTCCAAATGCTTGCTTTTCATCAAAGTGCCTCATTGGAGCTGCTGTAAAGTTTGTTCACATATTTACTTTGGAGTCAAAAGCCTTCTATTGGCTTTAGCAGACTTTTCAATATGATTGCAAAGTGCTAATTGTTATAGTATTGCATGATATCATTGCCGTCATCAATGAAAATTTGCTCTTCCGTTCTACACACTTCTTGTTTATGCGGGCGGCTGCATTATTCAGTTACCCATGAGGCCCACTGACCTTTTTCATGCTCTTTGAAAGATAGCTATGTGCATTCAAAAGAAGCTTTATTATTTTAAGGAATAAATGCAGGGCACATTCCTTTAAGCCACGTTGGGAATGCTCAGGTCATTGATCCATAAGCAGTATTCTCTATAGATCGAGTATATTAGGCTTTGGTGGTGTATAGTAATTACACACCAAAATGTCAGAAGCTCTTTGGCGCTAAGTGTGAAATTGTTTCCCGGCCCCCGGCGGATATGTACATATGTGCTGAGTCTGGGTGTTTTCCAGATTGCTCCCGAGCCATGTTCCAAAGTGAGAAGAGTTCTACTGGTTCTAAACAAAAAAAGTTGAGTTGAAAAGCAAACAGATTTGAGGCGTGGCTCCCGCCATAGAGTTTCCTGCCAGCAAAAGCTGCCCTGAGAGAAACAAGAAGTGGTTGCTACCCCTACAATGGTGTCTCCGAGTTCAGCAGCCATATCCTGATGACTTTATTTGTTGACATTGTTTGCTGTGACTTTAAAAGAATTCTAATGTTTCTCCTAAGGTGCCTTGTAAAAATTGTATTTAGGGGATTTGCATACCAAAAGTGGCAGGTTCAACTTCCAGCATCTCCAAGTTAAGCTAAGAAAGACCACTGTCTGACAGTAAAGAGAGTGCTGATCATAATCTGCGCAATGGGGTGAGCTCCTGTCGCTCTGTCCCTGCTCCTGCCAACCTAGCAGTTCAAAAGCATACCAGTGCAAGTGGATAAATAGGTACCGCTGAGGCAGGAAGGTAAATGGCATTTCCATGCATTCTGGCACTCGTCATTCTTGCACCAGAAGTGGTTTAGTCATGCTGGCCACATGACCCAGAAAACCTGTCTGTGGACAAACGCTGGCTCGCTCGACCTGAAAGTGGAGATGAGGACTGCACCTCATAGTCGAATTCGACTAGACTTAACCATCTGGGGGTCATTTACCTTTACCTTACCCAGCTAGATGGCCCAATGATCTGACTCCTTATAACACAGCAGATTGGTAGACATAAAGCTGCCAAAGCAGTATACACAATAAAAACAGAATAAAACACCATCTTGGATCTACCCTTAGACCTGGGCTTTCAGGCATCAGCTGTAACCAGGAGCATCTTTGTGAAATTAAGACTGGCTCAACAATCTTCTTGAACTTTTCAATCTGACTGCAGCAGTCCATTTTTTTAAAAATCACTCATTGACTGATTTTTGTAGCATGCTTTATGTGTGACCTTTGAAGACTGTTTGGAAACTTCAGTTAGTTTGGAATGGGCTTCTTATCAAGGTGAGATACAATATGTTCCTGATACTATAGCACAGCCCATTTTGATGAACAGTTAAAGAAACAACAACAAAAAAGGCCAAAAAAACCCACAGAAAACTCTTAACATTACTCCAGTTTGTCTATAAGCATGTAATCCACTGTCCAGGGCATGATTTGACAGATTTTATCCTCATGGGAGAATAATATCTGTTACTACACATGGGTCACAACACAATGTTTCACATTTATTACAGTTATCCCAGTCTTCTAAATTTAGACTATCCTTAAGATTTCCCAAACCGCACTGGTGAAGCAGAAGGACCATATGGATTAGTGCACCACATACTCTAAGAATGCGCAGGGGCGTACGAAGGGGGGGCAGGTCGCCCTGGACACCGCCCTGGGGTGTGTGTGACAAGATGGCCCACTGCCTCCCACCAGCTGTAGAGTGGTGGAGGACGTGCACGCAGTCAGTGTGGGAGCCACTTGCACTGCATTCACATGGCATCCATATGGGCTGCCGTTCGCACGGTGACTGTATGGGCTGCCGCGCATGTGCAGTCCGTATGGACGTTGCATGTGCAGTCTGTACGGACGTTGCACATGCATCACCAGGCGGTTTGCCCCGCCCCTCGGCGGTTCGCCCCGCCCCTCCGCCCTGGGTGGCGGGGAGGGTTCCTCTGCCACTGAGAATGCGTGCTTAGCTTCTACAAATAAATCTGCTTTAATTGAACTCTTTTGCAACCTAATTTGATCCATTAATTCTTCAGCCAGGGCCATCCTCCGGACCTGATCAAACCATCCAATAAGAGAGACATTTGTGGTGAACTTTGAGATTGTCGGTTTTTTGTGTTGTTGTTGGTTTTTTTTTACAATTTCCTGCCTAGAGCTATGAAGAAGGACGCTAGTAACTCCCTGTTGTTCTAATTTGCTGCTGGAGCCCTCAGAGATGGAGCTGGACTTCTCACATATAAAGCAGTCATTGCTCACCTTCATAAATCAAGACATGATGCTGCCCAAGGCTGGATAGCATTGCCTGGCCCCGCTACAGATCGAGTGTTGCTAATTCCAAATGGCAGCTCCACTCTGCTGAAAGTGTGAAATGCAGGATTGCTTTAAGGTCAATGTTTATGGCAATGACTTCAAACCCATTAAGGATACAGTCAAAGGGCAATGTCTAGCCAAGGCAAAATCACACCAGCTCACCTGTGTGCACGTATCTGGAAGTGTTTGATTACTGTTGCTTCTATCTAGCGAAAGGCCCCTCCTCCAACCATTTGAAGACTGACTTTGGCTGAAGCCTGTGGAAATGGAACTCAAAGAAAACACTAAAGTTGATGTCATGGACTGGCTAGATGCAGAGAAGTAGTGGGAGGCAACAGCTGGGGAAACCAGCTGTTCAGAGTCCAGGGATTGGTGGTGGGATGACGATGAGTGGTCAGAGGGAGAAGAGGAAGAAGAAGCTGAAGAGGTTTAGTGAGCTGGGAGAGTCTGTGGCAGAAAGAAATCCAGAAGGAGGCCGAGAGGAAGGAGGCCGAGAGGCTGAGATGAGCCAGGCTGGTGAAGAAGCCAGGGTGCCACCCCCTCCTGCTGTGACAAGCTCCCATCCTCCAACCATAATCATTTATTACTTATACCCCACCCATCTGATTGGGCTTCCCCAGCCACTCTGGGCAACTATATAAACACCAATAAGTATTAGTAAAAACAAAACAACACAAAACCAATACATGAATATAGTCCCTGTTCAGGAAAAGGACCTCAGTTCTAGAATGGACCTGATTCTGTAAGGAGAATAATGTGTTAAAACTCCACACTCTTTTGATCAGAGTCTTAGCACTCCAAACATTCCTAGAGAGGGAATGAGTACTGAGGCTGCATACACACTATACAGCTAAAGCATATCCCCTCCTCCCTGCAAAATATAATGGGAGCTGTAGTTTTCCTCAGCACCCACAAGAAACTACAGTTCCCAAAATTCTTTGCTTTCAAATAGTTTAAATCAGGCATAGGCAAACTTGGCCCTCCAGATGTTTTGGGACTACAACTCCCATCATCCCTAGCTAACAGGACCAGTGGTCAGGGATGATGGGAATTGTAGTCTCAAAACATCTGGAGGGCCGAGTTTGTCTATGCCTGGTTTAAATGCATGGTGTGTACGCAGCCTCTCGTTGCATTTGCATTTGTTTTAACATTTTGCTCCTTTTTTTTGCCTTATGACCCAAAATATTGACACTAATATCCTTATGTTCCCCACCGGTTGCTTCGAGGAAAGTGTGTAATAAAACTGACAAGAACGGTAGGGTAATTTAATGTACCTCACCGGTGTCCTGCTGGGCCTGCTAGCTTTCTGATCTAAAAATTCCACTGTCAGATTCCTCAGTGACATTTCATGATTGCCTACAATGGCACCCTGCCACTGCTCTGATCTCCTGCCAGAAATGTAAGCAACTGCCTTCTTATCTAGCTCAGCAACAGACTGGAAAGGTACAAGACCACTAACAGGAAATGCCTGATAATGTTTTTGCTGATAGATTGATATCATTGTGGTTCCACATTTGCCATGGCAACCACAGGAGATACATATCTAACTTAGGTTGCTGGCATGCTGACACTCCGGTTTTTCTGCATTAAAAAAAGGGGGGGTCTCACAGATTTTGGATTAAAAAAGGAAACAGCATTGTTGTTACTTGAGTATTACCCAAGAGCACTATGCAGCTTCACCAAAGACTGATGCCAGTTCTTGACATGTAGGAAAAAATATTTATTCTTATAAGACCTCCAGCAGATATTGATAAAAGATATGCTACTGGTCTTAGGGATCTGTGACAGCCTTTAATTTTGAGTGCTCCATCCAGTGTTCATGGATTACCACAGCATATTCACTAGGAGTCATTATGCAGGGTTCAGACTCTCCATGAGGCCATGGACTTGGAAGAAATGGCACAGAAAGAGAGAGACTCACCCTCGGGGTTGATCCTCAATTACCCTGCTTTCCTTTTCTGTGTCAAGAACCCAGCTCATTACATCTCTCCAGTTCTTCATGCCATTGGAACAAGTATGTTTCTGAATAGCAGTTGCTGAAAATGGCAGGAAGGGAGAGTGCTGTTGAGCTCAGCTCCTACTTGTGGGCGCAGGTGGTGCTGTGGTCTAAACCACAGAGCCTCTTGGGCTTGCTGATCAGAAGGTCAGCGGTTCAAATCCCCACGACAGGGTGAGCTCCTGTTGCTCTGTTCTAGCTTTTGCCAACCTAGCAGTTCAAAATCATGTCAGTGCAAGTAGATAAATAGGTACCACTGCGGCGGGAAGGTAAACGGCATTTCTGTGTGCTCTGGTTTCCGTCACAGTGTCCTGTTGCGCCGGAAGCAATTTAGTAATGCTGGGCACATGACCCAGAAAGCTGCCCGTGGACAAACACCGACTCCCTTGGCCTGAAGTGAGATGAGCGCCACAACTCTATAGTCACCTTTGACTGGACTTAACCATATATTGTGTAATTGCAGAATTACACAATATATACACATAAGTAGATAATTTTGTTTGTCTCAAATATACACCCAGTTCAGGTAGCCCAACCCATTCAACTGCTGTTTGCCTCCATCTTCAAGGCTAACCATAAAAATGTGATAGCTACCTTTGTGACATAGCCAGAACCCATGGTGCACTCTTGACCACCAGCTAAGAAAATGGCATTCAGTGGGGCTTGCTCCCAGTTAAGTGGCTATACGATTGCAGCCTAAGCTATAAAACAGGAATGGGAATCCTGTGGTGCTCCAGTTGTTGTTGGACTCTGACTCCCATCAGCCCTAGTTAGCATGGCCAATGGCCAGGGTTGATGGGACTTGTATTCCAGCAACATCTGTTGGACGACAGGCTCTCCACCCTTGCTAGACATTTGTTTGACTGTCTACAGTCGCAATTTTATACCCACTTAGCTGGGAACAAACCCTGTCGAACTTACTTCTGGGTAGATAGGTATAGCACTGGACTCTTAAAAATATTGTTACTGGCTTCAGAGCACTTTTCTTTATTTGAATATAGCAAATGGCAATGCATGAAGACAACACTTTTGAAATACTGGTTTAGCAGGAAAGCAACAGAGAGATAGCTGAAGCTTCATCACATTTCAGTTTACAGCAGGAAATCAAGAGCCAGAGGCTCCTTATCAAAAACCCATGCAATCTGGCTGAAATTCTCATTTTGGCTTCAGGAGGGTAGCAGCACTGAACAACAGAGGTCTGTTTCAGCTTTTGGGAAGTTACTATCGGAAATGGTAGCTAATGCAACCATTGTATTCCTGGCTTTAACATTTCTCACCCTTGGACAGCTATCTAATTCCTGAATTTTTCATACTAAAAGCAGATAAAAAGATGTTTTTTCTGGAAATCCAAGAGGGTTTGTTTTCTATAATGGGAAAGTGATCTGTCAAGTCGTATCTTTTGGTTTTTTTTTTAAAAAAAAGTTTGGAAGGAAAAGATTATACTAAAGGCCCATCAATCTGAGTTGGAAAAATAAAATGCTGACTTTTAACACTTATGTGTATGCTATCAGCCCAGTGGCGTAGCGTGGGTTGTCAGCACCCGGGGCAAGGCAAGTAATTTGCACCCCCAACCAGTGAATTTGCGCCCCCTAATCCGTGGATTTGCGCCCCCTAACCCTAACCCCCAGATGTTGCGCCTGGTGCGGCCGCCCCCCTGCACCCCCCACGCTACGCCACTGTATCAGCCTGCAGAGTTTCCTGTGAAGAGGGGTTGACGGCTAAACCACTTTGGGAATTGAATCTCTGGGAGGGGAATTGGGGTGTCCTAACAACTCTCATCACCCTTAACAAACTACAGCTCCCAGAATTCTTTGGGGGGAAGCCAGGGCCAGATTTAGGATTGATGAGGCCCTAAGCTACTGAAGGTAATGGGGCCCTTTATATATCCAGCTGTCCTTTGTTGACAACAAATTGTCACTTTTTTGTGTTGAATATATGCTATATGGTAATTTATGGACCTAATAGGTATCCAAAGCCATTTGCATTTAATTTTATCAAAGTAATTGTTGAACTGAAATACAATTAAGAAGTATATTGGGGGGGGGCAAAAAGAGTGGGGCCCTATGCTATAGCTTGTTTGGCACTGGGGGAAGCCATGGCTGTTTAAAGTGGTATCATTAGTGCTTTAAATGTATGACGTGCATGTGGCTTCAGTAGAACTGAGTAGATGTGCAAAGGATTTAAAAGACCATGGCCACTGCAGGACATAATCCTGGGAGCAGAGAAGCCAATAGCAGTTGACCCTAGCAAGGGCAATGGATAGAGGCCTTACCGTTTAACTTTTCACTCTGAAAAAAATTATGTTTTAAATTATTTTTAGAAAGAAACTGGTGAGACTTATTTTGCAGTAGCTTTAATATGTTGCAATGTGCCTTGAGGCCAATATGTCAGCCGTAGGTGGGCTACATTTTTAAAAACAAATAAGCCAGAACTTCTATATTGCATTAGTTATTACGTAGCCCAGCTGAGATTCAGAGTACTCAAGGGAACAAAAGAAGACACAGCCACCAATTCTGACATATTTTTTCCACACCTGCTGTCAGTCCAGTTTTTTAAATGCCAACATTAATAATTTTCAACAGAATCAGGAGGAAGGGAACTACTTGGTTTCTTCCATTACTAGAATTGCACTATCCATTGCTAGATTTTTAAAAAAGGACCCTTGTTAGTATCCCAATGTGCGAATGAAGAGTATTTAGAAGAAGAAGGCCTTCCTAATATTAAGCCACAGGGCTTCTTGTAGTGACGTAGGGTGAGCCTGTTGGAACTTTCAGTGGAAATGCAGATGCCAGAAAGGTCACGGAGTCTGCTAGCAGAGACTTTCTTCTTGTTAAATTTGCAAAATGAAAGTGGGAAGGGTCATTGTATGGTCAAAAGTTAGAGGTACTTGTGAAGACAGTGGTTCAGGAGTGGGGAACACTTTGCCCTCCAGATGTTGCTGAACTACAAATCCCAGAAGCCATAGCAAGCAATGGTCAGTCACCAGGGATGATGAAAGCTGTAGTTCAGGAACATGTGGAGGTCTGCAGGTTACCCATACCTGCAGTACTGAGGGGAGAGCAGGATCACTCTCACCATGTTCAACTGGAGGTGCGCATAGGACCCCCTGGGTTTTATTCAACTAGGTTCAACTCAAAGCAGACCCATAGAAATTAATGAACCTGTTAGTCATGCATTTTGACAACAATAGACGTTAATGCTAGTAGAGCTAGCATTGAATACCGCCCCTTGACTCTGTTTTGCATGATTAGAAATTTTATATATGGTTGTAGGCAGGATCTCTCAGTTTTGTTTCTCTCCGTTTCTCATTCTTCTAATCTGAAATCCAGTGCTCCACTTTTTGTAGTAATCTGTGATCCTCATGAATATCCTCATGAAAATTCACCAGCCTTTTAATGTGAATTTCTCTCCGGAGAAAGACGGATGCCAACAATCTCTTAATAAACACATTTTATATGCAATTTTTATTAATGTACACAGTTTTTCAAGCTGTAATGCGTTTTGTGTGTGTTATTTTCACAAATATGTTCACTTTTATTTATTCCTTAAAATATTAACATACCTCTGCATCTTAAATATATATCACAGCAGTTTACAACAATATAAAAACATAAATCCAAACAATAAAATCATAAAAGGTTAAAAACAAGTTAAAAGCAGAAGAAAAAGAAACTAACATCAAGAGAACATTATGGGGGGCTGTACTCTTAATTGCCTGCATGGGCCTGGTAGAACAAGAAAGTTTTCAGCAAGTGTTTAAATGTTGGTGTCAAAATCCACATTTCCCCTCAATGTAAACAATTGTTGAGTTGGAAAACTGCATTTCAAAATTCAGATACAGTGGTACCTCGGGTTAAGTACTTAATTCGTTCTGGAGGTCCATTCTTAACCTGAAACTGTTTTTAACATGAAGCACTACTTTAGCTAATGTGGCCTCCTGCTGCTGCCGTGCTGCCGGAGCACGATTTCTGTTCTCACCCTGAAGCAAAGTTCTTAATCTGAAGCACTATTTCTGGGTTAGCAGAGTTTGTAACCTGAAGCGTATGTAACCTGAAGCGTATGTAACCCGAGGTACCGCTGTAAATGTGAATATCAAAGGATAGCTGTGTTTCGGTCCACCAATTGTTCAGGAAAGTACAAATTTGATAGCTTCAACTGTAAACGAATTGCATACTGAACTGAATTTCTCTTCCATCCCTAGTTATGTGTCTGTAGGCTTCCATGCACATGAGCAGCTTGGAGGCAAAATCAGAATGCGCTTATTTCAGTGCTGTACTCTCACGGGAGCCAGGTGACTTGTGTGAGAGCACACCCTCTCAAAATGGGAGTTTTTTTGGTACCACCCTCTTGCTGGAGCTAAAAGTGGACTTCCCAGGATCCAATCCAGGATGTCCCGCTCAAAGCAGGACAGTTGAGTGGTATGACTTCTTCACATGTGCAGAGAAGGTGAGCACAGCTACACAGGCTGAACCACCATGCAAAAAGACAAAATCTATAAACTTTATGATTCTGATTTTGTACTTGGAAGTAGCAACAGAAACAGAAACAGCTGCAATAGATATCATTTGAGCAGGGCCAAGTCACACCATAAGCTTCAAGTGGCGTTTCTTCTTTCAAATCCTACAGTATCAAGGGCCAATACCAACAAACATGTTCAAAACCCGAACAGCAAGAGTGTTGTGGATTAATACAACACCACGAGTGGAAGATCTGGCCCAAGTCATTAATGAGCCATGACACATATTTCTAGTTAATGAGGTGTGCAACCCAAAGTAGCTGTAAAATCAACTATTGGCTTAAGCTGAGATCTTGTGTACACAAAACATACCCCCAAAACAGAATGAAATAATAAAAGCCATAAGAGATTGAGCAATATATAATGCCTGTGCAAATATATTCTCTTTTGTTTGTGATAAGAGTGTCAACATAAAACATTGACTTCTAACAGGCAGCATTGTTTTCACATTTTATGCCCTGCAAACGTGGGATTTGTTACATAGAAAGCTGGAAGGCTTTAGGGAGTTTAAGGCTTTCTTTTCTGGACTTGATTCAATTACAACAGTGTTCTATCAACAATTAAATCATTAAGGAATGCTTATGGGTATGGTGTAAATGTCCACTTGTCTGCAAGATAGAGGATACTGGTGTCCTTAAAATTAATTCAAAGTAGAGAGTCCATTTGCTTCATCTTGAATCCCCATTTGTCACCTGTTAATATTGGAGCCTTCTGAGTTCTTCTTGAAATGATGATCAAAAACAGCTGTTTTCTGTTCTTGACATTTGGTCTGGTAAGCTTTAATTGACCGATTAATCTATAATGAACCAGATGAGTCTGATCATTTAGCTTCTGGCTACCTCCTCACTAGACTGGCCAAATGTCAGCAGAAAATTTAAACAGTCATGCTGACAACTTTGCCTTCTAGGGATGGGCCTAAGAAAGCACCCTGGTGCTGGGGGCAATTATTTCTGCTGCAGAACACGCCTCTTTTCTAAATATGTTTTTAGTTTCTTTTAACATTTTCTTACTGTCTGATCAACTATAAAGCCAACTGTAATGTATCTCAACACAGGTCTTGCAGAAAATCTACTGACAGTGGCAAGCAAAAATCTGGGGCTGAGGCATGGTGAGTGAGTTTCTGGAGTGAGTGAGTGAGTGAGTGATTGAGTAGTACACTGGCCCAACCATAGAGGAACAGTGAAGAAGGTTCCTAGCTTGAAAGTATAGACATGCTTTGTATACTGGTTGTTTCAGGTTCATTCTCTGGAATTTCGAATCATAGGATCAGGGAGTGGGTGGTAAGAGAATTGCTGCTCTGGGTGAGACCCTGGAGAAGGGTCTCACTCCAAGTGGAGTTAGAGATGGGTGAATCTGTCAATTTAGGCTTCTCTCAGGTTGTTGTTGTTGTTGTTACAACTAATTAATTCTAAATCACAATCTTGAGACTTACACAAAAAATTATGTGTATTAATTCATTTAATTAATTAATTAATTAATTGTTGTTGTTGTTTAGTCATTTAGTCGTGTCCAACTCTTCATGACCCCATGGACCAGAGCACGCCAGGCCATTAATTAATTAGATTATCTTAATTCAATGGAGATACCGTATTTTTTGGTGCTCTTCTCCCCACGGCCAGCTTTCAGACCAGGTCCGGGGACAGCGGGAAGACGCGCTGCGCCTCCCCGCTGTCCCTGGAGCTTGCGGGGCTGGCAGCGGGGAGAAGCGGTCTTCTCCCGCTGCCCGCCTTCAGACTACATCGGGAGACAGTGGGATGGCAGCGTTCCACCTCCCCGCTTTCCCCCACCTTGTGGGGCTGGTGCTGGGGCTCTCCTGAACCCTGGAGAGCGAGAGGGGTCGGTGCGCACCAACCCCTCTTGCTCTCCAGGCTTCAGTGAAAGCCTGCATTCGCCCCATAGGACGCACACACATTTCCCCTTCATTTTTGGAGGGGAAAAGGTGCGTCCTATAGGGCAAAAAATACGGTAATTAAAAAGCAGCTTAAAAGCACCAAAACAACAAATAGATTTAAAACAATATTTAAACCAAAATGTTCTCATTTCCCCAATTTAAGCTCACTTCTACAAATTCTCATGGAAATTCATTAGCATGTTTACTGTGAATTTTTCCAAATAAACACATTTTTATGTGCATTTTTGACTAATAGACACATTTTTGCAAGTGATTTCTCCATATACAGTGCATTTTTGTCTGCTATTTCTGCTAATATATGCATTTCAGACACACTTGCCCCAATGTGAACTGGGTAGTTTCTCATTAAAATGCAAGCAAAATACTGGGCAAGATGGACAAGCCGCCTAGCACAATCTAGGGCTCCTTCCTATGTTCCTAAGAATGGCACCAGTTGTTACTAAGGGCACTTTCGCCATTTCTCCTTTTTATATTTTCATTTAAAATGTCCAAAAGACATTTCTTTTCCAATCTGACTTTGCCTGAGCCATCTTTTTGGGGTGGGGTTGACATAAACCCCCCCAAATAAATAGAGTTGTCTAAATGTATTACCTCATCATTTTGTCATCTTTTTTTGTTGTTGTTCATTTTATTTTTCACATTACTAAATGTCTGTTGTGTATTTCTTCCCTTGCACAGTAAGTGGGAAGAGAGATAAAACAAGCTGGAATGAATGGCCAAACACAGCAGGTTTTTTGTCCAACTGGTTGCTTCCTGATATTAGGCCAAGGTCAGATATTTTCCCCTTCATTTTCCATCGCAATGCCACAGTCGTCAATGGAAGCTGGTGGGGTGAATTTTATACATATTTTTAAATGATGTCACTCATTTTACGAAGATTGACAAACTGGAGGCACAAAAGACCTTGTGCTGCAGCGCCTTTTCTGGTTCTCACCTTGCGAGTGCAACTTCTACCGAATGCATTTTCATCTTGGCATCTTGTCATTGTCTTAAGCTTGCCTTGCATAATCTGCACTCCTAAGAAGGGCAAACTCTTCACGAGGTGACAGAGAGGTTGGCCATACACACAGTGTAACAGCTATCAGTGCAGCGTGACAGGAGATGTTTTCCCCACAAGTCAAGCCTTTCACCCCAATCCTTCTTCTATAATTGGAACCTTGCCAGTCTTCTAAAAATAAATTACCTGTGCCAAATCCTCAAAACGTCAAAAGAAGAAGAAGAGTGTGTTCCAAGAAGAAATGTGTGTTGCCATCCATATTTCTAGACAGATCATCGGATAGTAATAACATACAACACTGTTATCAGTAGTTATGGGGTTTCCACTTCCGCCATCTTGAGATTCTTATTATTTGGTGCCCTCGTTTTAACACCGTTGATTTTCAGTATGGCCTCTCAGAGACCAAAGAACAAGGACAACAACAAAAGGCCTATAATGCATGCAGTTAAGTTTGATGTCCAGAATAACATAGTTTCTTTTGCTTCAATGACATGCTCTACTTACTCCTCTTAAAGATTTTGCTGCAGTGGAAATTTGCTACGATTCGTGCTGTGAGGATATCCTTGAAGATTTAGTTAGCCTCAGACTTCAAGGCTGTCAGTCTTCATTATGTCATAATTTCCTCTTTCTTCCTTTGAGGGTGTTGCGCTAATGTTAGGAACTGAACGTGAAGTTCTCCTTGCTCTCACTACTCAGCTTCTTGCCTAGGGTGACTTCCTTCTCTCTCCCCCTACACTTTTAGTAACAGCTCCTCACTTAGCATGCTCTTCAACTTTTTCTGAACAAGGAATACTCCCAGACTGATGTGTTTCCTCTTAATGAATAGCACAATTTTCCAGGAGTTGGTAACACCCACTTTTGGTTAGACAAACAAGAACACTCTGTGTGTGTGTGTGTGTGTGTGGGGATGGGGAAGGAATTCAATTTTGCTTGTGTTTTATAAAAAGAAACTACCCAATTTGTACTTCTTGAACCAAGAAGAAAAATAATAATAATTATACATATCTACAAACAATAAACTCTCAAGTGATAAATGATAACTGTCTAGAATCAAAGTCTTCTTCTTGTTGTTGTTTAGTCATTTAGTCGTGTCCGACTCTTCGTAACCCCATGGACCAGAGCACGCCAGGCACTCCTGTCTTCCACTGCCTCCCACAGTTTGGTCAAACTCATGTTCGTAGCTTCGAGAACACTGTCCAACCATCTCGTCTTCTGTTGTTTCCTTCTCCTTGTGCCCTCAATCTTTCCCAACATCAGGGTCTTTTCCAGGGGGTCTTCTCTTCTCATGAAGTGGCCAAAGTATTGGAGCCTCAGCTTCAGGATCTGTCCTTCCAGTGTGCACTCAGGGCTGATTTTCTTCAGAATGGATAGGTTTGATCTTCTTGCAGTCCATGGGACTCCTCCAGCACCATAATTCAAAAGCATCAATTCTTCGGCGATCAGCCTTATTTATAGTCCAGCTCTCACTTCCATACATAACTACTGGGAAAACCATAGCTTTAACTATACGAACCTTTGCTGGCAAGGTGATGTCTCTGCATTTCAAGATGCTGTCTAGGTTTGTCATTGCTTTTCTCCCAAGAAGCAGGCATCTTTTAATTTTGTGGCTGCTGTCACCATCTGCAGTGATCATGGAGCCCAAGAACGTAAAATCTTTCACTGCCTCCATTTCTTCCTCTTCTGTTTGCCAGGAGGTGATGGGCCCAGTGGCAATGACCTTAGTTTTTTTGATATTGAGCTTCAGACCATATTTTGTGCTCTCCTCTTTCACTCTTGTTAAGAGGTTCTTTAATTCCTCCTCACTTTCTGCCATCAAAGTTGCGTCATCTGCATATCTGAGGTTGTTGATATTTCTTCCTGCAATCTTAATTCCAGCTCAAAGTCTGTTATCCTCAAATTTGGGGTAATAATTAGGGGGTTTGGAATGGGCTGCATTCCTAAAAAACCAACACAATTTTCTTCAACCCCCTTTGAGGTTGGTCTCCTGCTTTGTACCCTTGGGCTCACTTCCGTCAAGCTGTGATATAATGTCCTAGTCAAGGAGCACTTTTTAGCCAGGGAGAATTGGCCTCCTCTTCCAGAAACTGGACATTTCTGTTCTTGTTGTTAGAGTACAGCTGTTATGAGTTGTAGGGTTTACATCTGAGGGCAGAACCCAAGGAAATTCTTTGCCATTTCATCTGGAAAACATACAATTCTAGGATCAAGAGCAATAGCAGAACCCAGGAGCCAAAAGGACGTGAGTTATTCAGAACAGAGCCGGGAAAAGGAGCCTGTATTTCCCAGTTGTGATGGCATGGTAAGAAGAGGAAACTATGGACTTGCCAACCTGGTTTACTGATTGGCTCTTGTCATTTGATGCTTTGGCTTCCCCTTGTTATGGTGTAGCTTCTGATTCCAGGACTCTCATTGCACCTGCAGGAGAGGTTCTGGTTCTGGTGTAGCTTCCTGCCCCAGTACTGTTTCTGCCTCCAACTTCAGAGCTCTTTTAAACACCATTTGTAAATTTCATGCGTGAACTGACTGCAGCTCGCAATGCCATCGGCACACACCTGTCCATCACACCCCCAGCTATTCTGCCAACCTGCACATGGCAGCAGTTTTGACAATATTTACACGAACCCTTCTGCTTTCACTGTAGTTTGTCCAATTTATTCATCAATTGTAATACAACTCCCCCAAAACAAATTAACCCCAGAGTATTCTGTGAAGCTGTTTTGGCATATGAATGCAGTTGCTCCTTTTCTTCTTCTTTAGCATTTTGTTTACACAGAGTGCAATGCAAGTACGGATGGAATAGTGTCTCCCCTTCTCAGTCTTTTATTTATGTACAGACAAGTCTAATCAAGAAAGGTCTGATGCGATAAAAGTTCATCCCACCACAAGTCATACTAACCACTTATGAAGCATTTCAACTATTGAGAAAAAGTTTCTTTTAGGATTAAAATATCGTTTTCTCTCCTAGGACTATCCCCTCTGCAATTGTTAATAATAACAATAACAATTATTCTTATTCTTATTCTTATTCAGAGACCTAGAAATGGGCAGATCTGTCAGTTTTGGTTTCTTATTTTTCCACTTCTAAATTCTTTTCATCACCACATCAGTGAGTGAATTTTTCATAAACAAGTCCTTA
Organism: Podarcis gaigeae; assembly: GCF_964106915.1. Classification (NCBI taxonomy): domain Eukaryota; kingdom Metazoa; phylum Chordata; class Lepidosauria; order Squamata; family Lacertidae; genus Podarcis; species Podarcis gaigeae. Next base: position 103,284,270 of record NC_139678.1, on the reverse strand, counting down.
TGAAAATTTATGTAAATTTCTCCTGATATACATGTTTTTGTATGCAAGTTTGCCTGATATGCTCACTTTTGCAAAGCAGTTTCTCCTTATATAATGCATTTGTCTATGTTATTTTCACTAGTATATGTATTTTGATGCACACTTTACCCTAGTATATTTGTTTTTGTACATGTTACTTGGCTGGAGAACTGCACTGAAAAATTCAGAGAAGTACACATTTCAAAGGATGGATGTCTTTTAGATGGCATCTTCTTTTGGAAAGTGTGAACTAAGTAGGTGAACTTATATATGCAAACTGAATAGAATTTGTCCCCCACCCTGAAATGCATTCATTCAGCTGATGAGCAATGTCGAATGAATGAATTATCCCATTCCCCCTCCCCTGAAAATAATGGCCAGGACCACAAGCAAGCATATATATATAAGAAGAAACTGCTTTGCAAAAGTGAGCATATCAGGCAAACTTGCATACAAAAACATGTATATCAGGAGAAATTTACATAAATTTTCATAAGGACTTGTTTATGAAAAATTCACTCACTGATGTGGTGATGAAAAGAATTTAGGAGTGGAAAAATGAGAAACCAAAACTGACAGATCTGCCCATTTCTAGGTCTATGTATAATTATTATTATTATGATTGTCAAAAGTCAAAAGGGCTTTGTCAGATAGATATTGAAATTTCCAGAGTTCTGCCTTTTTGAAAATGCTTATTGTGATGACCTATGATCTTAAGCAATAAATGCATTTAAGGAACAAAATGAATGGATTGATTGAGTGAAATGAGATGCTTAGAAGGCATATCAAGCAACCCTTGGCTCCTCCAATTTATTGAGCATCCACCCTGATTTGCTTGCACAAAGCTTATGCAAAGGTTAGACTATGTCTGGCCTACATTGTCCATTCGTTTATGGTGAGATTATACAGCAATAAGCATTCATTCTGATTGCTTGTGGTGTTTATATGTCTTCCTGCTCATCACCCATTGATCCCACACTATTCAGTGCATTTCCCCATCATTTTCCATACCAACGAATTCTTTTTCTTAAGTGGATTTGTTGTGCTAGAGTGGCAAAAATGCTTTAATCCATTTCAATTGTGGAAACCTAAATCTCCAATTTGATTTCCTCCTGTAAAATACTGGCAGTCTGGAGGCAGTCTGCACCCCACTATTCCAGTTTAACGTAGTGGGTGTTATCATTTTATCATTGTTGCTAATTGAGAGCTTTGAGCTTGCAGTGGATTAAATCTGACCCTCACATTACCAAGCCTTTCTCTTGTCTTTCCGGGCTATTTGAAATTACTCAGAGGGAATGATCAGAGGGACATGAAAGCAGAATTCAGTTCCTGATATGGCCTTTTATCTCTTAACCCTCTCGACTTTCTGAGGCAGGAAATTGCTCAGCCACCATTGTTGTAAAATGCAGAAAAGAAGCAGGGGCAGACTTCATATGTGATGCCAAAATTCAGTGCTCTCCGCCTCTCACCTTCCATCCTAAATCATTGTTGAATGGCCTCTCAGCTTAGCATCCTGTAGGTGCAAACGGGTTGCGTCCCCCTAAATCCACCTCTGAAAGGAACCACATGATGATGCTATCTCACATCATGCCTGTTGGTGTTATGTTGGGAATGTACAAACCCATCACAATAAATTGGGTGGCTTTAAGAAACACAACATCCATATTGGAAATGTCCAAGAGAATTGGGGAACACATTGCATTGTGGTGTTGTGTCATATGTTGCTGGTTGATGATGCACCAGAGAGGTGGAAACTCATCACAAGAACATGGCTGGAATATAATGTCCAGGCTGTTTTAAGGAAGACAAGGTAAAATTACCTGTTTTACCTGTTTTAAGGAAGGAGGTAAAATAAGCATTGCTAATGTGAAAGAGAATTCTACTTCCTCTGTCCCTGTGCTGCCACCACGTCTCAAGCTGTTGGAGCTGTATCTGTAACAAAACTCTATTTATGACAGATTATAGGTATTCCAATAGCCTGACCCTAAAAAATGCTTACGCAGAAGTATGCTGCACATTGAATTCAATGGAATTTACTTTCTGATGACTATGTTTAGGCTTGAACAATCAGACCATGGATTCTGAGGAATACACGCAGATCATTATTGGCAAGCAGTTTCACTCAGATTACATATGTCAAGACCTGAGACACCCACATGGGTCTTTTCAGTGATTTCAGAACATTTTGTTGGTGGCCTTTCCCCAATCTGTTTGGTTAAAGCTTTAATTGAAGAAAGCTTGATGAAATTCAGAAAATGTGGTTTAAAAATGCTCTGCGGCTCAGATAATTTTGTAGTTCGTGTGTGTGTGTTAGTTATTTAGGTGCCGGGTCACTATCACTATCATAGCTTCTGGGTACTATAATAATGAAATTTACAAGTGAATACAAATATTTTACAAGGAAAGCATGGTTAGTTGATGGCCAGAGCTTTCACATCGCATCTTGTTCCCCAGCTTTTGTAGCCACATTAAATTATGGCCCCGGGAAGAGAGGAATTTAAATGTTTCACTGCTGGCTGGAAAGCATACTCAAGTAGGATCTTTTTTTTATTGTTTGCCTGGGTCCTTATTTTTCCTGTCACTGGCTGGCACCTTGATGAAGACAGCTGTCAACTCAAGACTAATCACATTTCTTTCAGCTGGGGCAGCCAGGTCTGACTTATGGAATGTCAGTCACTTGCCAGATCTGTCAGAATACCATTCAGATCCTAGTTAACTAGAGCCAGTACGGTTAGCTACCTGGCAGAAAAGGCTTATAATATGCCACCTTGGAAAGCAAATTATTCAGAGAGTGAATATTGTTGACAGAAGTGGCAATGCCCTCTGGAAAAAATGTCCTGATTTCACAAATATATTCTGATCAATAGGAGTCCAACCTTGGAGGAAGATGAAATCTACAGCTCTCAGGTTCATTTCTCTATTATACATCAATGTTAGGAATTTCCCCCTCAGGCGTACTGTAAGTAATGAGAAAAATCTGCAGAAATTTTGAATCCATATTATTCATGCCAAAGTGTTTCTCCTGCATAAGTATCGTTTAAGCACAGGCCATTCAACACATGCTCAGACCCATTAATTTCATAGGTTTAAATGTGGATTCCACTCTTGGCAAATGGCACCTCCGAATTCTAACACCAGTACACTTTCCAGTAGTGCATTTACTGGAAGCTACACCGTTCAACATTAAAGACACACCTTTTCATGCTTCATACCCTGATATAATATTGGAACCATAAAGGCAGTGAAAAGGAATGGTGAATGGTTTTAATTGGATGTGCAACGTGTCCTACAAAGGTGCCATGATGTGCAGTTCCATGGGACCAGGGGCGTCTTACTCATAGAGGCTAGTGGCGCAGGGCGCCAGGGCGCCAAGTTCTTGGAGGGCGCCAGGGAAGAGGCAGAGGCTGGATCTCCAGGCATCAGCTCACCGCCCTCGCCCACCTCCACCATGCCGTGCTGAAGCAGCACCGCTCCTGGAGCCTCCATCTGCTGTGGACACCATGGCACGAAGCGGCCAGCTGAGCCGGGAGCCTCTGCATCCAGCCTCTGTCTCTTCCCCGCCAGAGGAGCTGCCCTCCAGCCGCTGCCCGCCTCCTCCAGCCCCGCAAAGCTGGGCGCATCGCCGGCAGCACCGTCCTCCCTAAAAAAGTTTGGCAACTCTGGGAAAGGGGGGGCACCAGAGGGATCTTCTCACCACAGCGCTGCATACGCTTAAGACGGCCCTGCATGGGACTTCTTCCTCCCAGGTAAGTAAGCATAGAATTGCACCCTAAGCCAGTTTTGAGAGATTAGCATTTTTATTCTTTGAACAGCAGCTGAGGAAGGGGCATGGAAAATGATTGGGATTGCAGTGTGTGGGGAAGGGGGTCTAATTCTTTACCTGCATGCCATAGCCCTGCCTCCAATTGTCTCCTCAAAGCTGCTATGCACCCCAGGAGGTAAGCTTACATTTGAAGACATCTGACAATGCCTTCCTATATGAAGACAAACTCACTGCGTGCATCCTTGATCACCAGTAGCGTCTCCATGTGGTGGGGTGGAGATCTGCTCCCCTGAAACCATTGCCACTGCAGTTTGCTTGGATGGTTATGTTCCATTGTCTCCCGAGTCAGACGGATGCCAACAACAAAGCTGGGGCAGGACAAGGTGGAGTTGAGGTCAGGGCTGTGTGAGCACAATGGGTAGGAGCACAACATGGCTGCACTGACCTAACTGCTACCCTGCTCAGGATCAGCCAGGTAGGCTTCAGTGATGCTGGTGTTGGGAGAGAGCATAGGCTGCTTCTGTTGATCACCACAATACACTATTATGCCTTTTACAATTCATGATGGCTTTTCAAGTGAAATATGGAATGTCAGTCTTTGGGGATTGTTATGATGCAGAACAGATAAAGACGGGGCAGTTAAAGGCTCCCTAGGTTACGAAATCTGCATAGATCAAGTTAATAAGGTGGTAATCATAAGTAGAGACCAAGTCCCATTAAACCCAGTGGGATTTACTTTTGAGAAAAACATCCACAGAACCATGCTGTAAATACAGATATGAGCGAATGTTTATTCCGCCAGGTAAATGAGCATGCCAGGCATCACGATTCCGAGAAGAATACCTTTAAGATATTTGGATTTGCTAGACGAAAGCACCCTATAAAAGCACTCCAGCAAAGAATCACTATTCACATGTAAAGCTAAAGATACTTCATTTCTCTCACTGTTTAGTGCAAATTTCTATAGACATAATGAAACAATAGCAATGTATTATGCTGAAAAGTATTATACTCTTGTGTTTTTGTCAGAACAAATGGATGAAAATGAATGCCGGTGTATTAGCTCTTAAGGGAAGGTAATGTGGCTTGATTCACTTGAAGGGCTGTTTTGAAAGTTTTTTTGTTGCTAATAAGGCAGATATAAATTTAAATATAAATAAGTTAAATCAATTAAAGAGTATAATGGTACTTGGAATCCATACTTCAAAACTTCCTGTTGTGCAGCACATTGTAAAAGACAAGTGTGGGTGAAGTTATTTATACCAGTGAGTTCCAGACAATGAGAGCAGTATCCCTCTCCCCTCCAACCCAGATTATCATCACAGCTGAGATGTGAGCTTCAAGGTAAATGAGACTGGAGTGCTTACTGAAAAGCTTCTAAACTTAATAGGTGCTTTGTGTGTAAGGCCTATCTGGTGTAATGATTTACACATTTTCTCGCTCCTCACCAGCAAGGAATTATGTCTGATTCTCAAGGATCTGTAGCGATAGGAAGTACAAGGGTACACTAAATATCCAGAAGGCTTACTGTAGTTTCTTATTAGATAGATTCAGCATCATTTGGCTGTCAAGATAAACCTTCCCATCATTCCATTCCAAAGCCACACCTGAAAGTGGGGAGGGCTCTGGTTAAAGGTGAACCTTGTTTTTCACCCAGAACTTTGGAGAGGGCCAACTTGGATGAGATAGACTGTTAATATGGTTGTATTTTTAACACTGGTTTTGAATTGCTGTTGGGATTGTTTTTGGTTTAATGTGTTGATGTTTGGACTGGAAACTGCCCTGGGACCATAACTGATGAAGGCCAGTTTAGAAATTGAAGAAAACAAATAACGGAATTTAACCCTCCCCCCCTCTGCCTCCATTAGGTCACTGGTTTGAATCTAGAATAATCAGGCTGCAAATGGTTTTCTGCCCTGCTCCAAGGCATCACAAGACCCTTTGTTGTTGATACCCTTCCTCTCTCTGCCTCCCATGAGGGACTAACATGACTACCTTGCTGGAATTCCAAGTAGTCAACTGAAGAGATCCAAGTCTCTCATCTATCAGATCTGAATGAACTCATTATCCTCTATTAACTTCAGCAGAGAAGTATCACAGAGTCTCTGCTTCACGTTTGTGTGTAGGCATTAACAAGTAGATACTAACGGTGAACAACGGCATAATTTTATTTTCCTTAGCAAGTTTCTTAGCCAGTGTTTTTTTCCCTAAAAAAAAATGTTTAGGGGTACTCTCATTTTGACTCAAGAATAGTTCAAATTGGGAAAAATAAATACAGTAAATGGACAAAAGTACAAAGATTCAAAAATGTTTAGGAGTATGCGTACCCCTGCGTACCCCCTAGAAAAAAGCACTGATCTTAGCTATTCTATCCCTTGAACTTTGCATTCCCCAGCTTCCTTTTTTCTAAGATAACATTCCCACCCCGCCTTTTGTATGGACAGGAAGTGTCTGAATGCAGTATTTAACATTAATGTCTTGGGGGATTTCACATGACTGAAGACAGGATATTCATTTTGACAGCTTAATGGATTTTACATCATGATGCCCCTGCCCATGACTGTGTCTAGGGTAGAATCCTAGACCAGGCCTTCCAATCAATGTCCCTGGTATATTTTCTTCCATTCTCTTGAGCTAGATAAGGTTTCAGGCCTACAAAATGCTTTAGAATATTGGTAAAGATAATATGGCATTAAGGAGGGCAGGAAAATAGGCATTTGGCTTTTGCTGATAACTGTGTTTTTATTTTTATTTTAAATGTAGAGTAGTTACAGGATTAGTCTGAGAAAGTGCGGTTTACAGGCACCTAAGCCTTTGCCTTTGATATCAAGTCTGTATTTCACAGTGCACCTTTTTAATATTCTGGTCAAATAATTTTAAGCTGCTGAATAAATAATAGCAAGAACATTTGGGAACCTTAATTATGTTATGAAAGGCAAATTTGTGCAGTGGTGACCACAGGCACTTGCAAAATATTTGACCAGTTAGTTTGAGAGACACGGAGAAAAAGGGAGAGCTAATAACATTTTTAAGATCTATAATGAGAACATGCTGCATTGAGAAGGTTTTGATGTCATTAGTAAGGTCTGTTAAGACCCGAGGTTGCATATCTAATAGCCTGTCCTTCAGCAACGCATAATTTGCACCGCAGAAAGCATAAGAGTTCTTATAATATTGGATGTATCATGAAAGGAGTATAACAAAGCAACCTTTTAAATTCTAATTTGCATATACAGCTGTTGGGGATTGAATTTTAAGCAAGGTGCTTTTTAATGAGATCAAACTCAGCCTTCCATTAGAATGCGGTTCATCACATGTTCACTGAAGGACTGTTCTATCTGCATTTTCCTAGAGAGGGACAGGAAAGAAAGGAATGTTATGAACACACAACTCACTTTTTAAATGCCCCTTTTCTTTTGCATTATAATTTTAGTAAGTCTGAGTGATAAAATGCCTCTCCAGAGATAGTTGTCCTTATCCAACCCGAGAGATCAACAAATGGATTAGGAATGTGTCTTCTGCCATAGCTGTCAGCTTTTCCCTTTTCTTAAAAAAAAGGGGAACGTTGACAGCTATGGTCTCCTGCACCCCAGGGAAACTGATGCCCATCTGCATTGTTTTACCTAGATTCCACTGAACGGGCTGGAAGCATCTTTTGATGCAGATGGGGAAGCACATCCCCTGTACCTTTGAATTGTGATACAGTACTTACTGTATCCCAAGCTAGATACATCTTTTGAAACAGAAGGCAATATGACCCTCATTTAGAATCTTATTAAGATGTGACAGTGCAAGCTCATACATATCTACTCAGAAGCAAGTCCCATTGAATTCAATGAGACTTACTCCAAGTAAGTGGGCATTGGACTGGAGTTTAAGTGTGTAGGACCAGAATTAGATAGTGTATTGAAGGGTAATTTTAACTGAATTTGAACCTAGCGTTAACAGTGGTGGAGGAAAGGGAATTATAGATGTAGCTTTTCTTGTCTCAGACTGCTTCTTCCTACAAAACTGCTTAAAAAAATACTAGAGTCTTGACTTTCTCAGCCTCTGGACTAGCTGCCCATGCCATTGTGCGATTTCTGTTCAAATATGTTAATGAGGAACATGAAGTCTCTCTGAGCGTTTGGTAACATGACTGAATTGAACTTTATCTTTCTTTCTGCTACAACTTCCAAGTAAACCTTCACAGGCCTTTACTGCCTGCACATTAAGGGGTATGCTAGTAAAAATTCACTGATGAATTTTCAAAACGGCTTTAAAACAACAATAACCCACAAACTCATGTGGAAATGTTGAAAACAGAACTTAAGATCAGATGAATAAGAAACAGTGAGAAACAAAAATGGATATTTCTGCCCATCCTTAGCCACAGCTTCCCCAGCCCTGGCTTAGTGGCTTCCCTCCAGCTAAAAGGTAGGGACAGATTGTAAGGCAGCCTTGGACCACTCCTTGTTCTGTTTAAGGCAATGGGGTGGGGGGGGGCAGGACTGGAGGAAGAGATGGCCTAGAACTCCCCATCCCTCCCACTTCCGTGCCCATCAAACTTCTAACAGAACCATCTATTTCATCTTATTTTGCACATTATGTAAGCAAAGGTATGGAAGCAGAGCAATCAGCTTCTCCTTGTACCGTATTGGCCCTAATATAAGCCACACCTTTAAAATTCAAGGGGGGGGGGAATAAAAAAAGACAAAAGACAAAACCCAAATGAATACCTGAATAAATGTGTCCCTAAATTGATTCTGGGAAATGTAGCTACTCCCAAGGGGCGTTTCAATAGTTTCCCTGTGGACTTCTTGGATGCAGCACCAGAGGGAGGTGGTAAGAGACCTTTTTCTCTACCCTGCTCCTGTTTCCCCGCCAAATTAAGAGTGTCAGCAGCAGCAGCCAGGCATGTGGGGCAGGGGGGGGGAAAGGGTTTGGAGGGTGGGTGAGTGGGAAGGAAGGAAGGGGGTATTAGGAGGAGCAGGGGGAAGGCAAGGAGGCTTATGGGTAGATAAGGGAGGGAGGCTTGGGGATTAGGGCTGCTGCTGGTGGCCTCCAGTCCAAACGCAGATTGGCTCAAAAGCAAGCCGAGTTATTTTTCACTTTTGCAGACGGCTTATTTCGAATCCAACCCTGTTTGAGGAGTTGGGGATCACCCATCACTGCTTTGCAACCTATGGTCAGGCCATAACCTTAGGACTACATTCACAATGAACAAACACAGATATCGGCGCCTTTGAAACACGAAAAAATGCTGTGCTTAAAATACTCGTGTTGGCTTCAGGGCAAGTCCCATGGTCTGCAACTGACCTGTGCTTGGGAGTGCCGGGTGGGCTGCACGCCATGGCCTGAGCTCCCAGGCTGCTTCCTGGGGGGAGCCATGCTGCTTTGCTGGCGGGCTCCCCCCTTCCTTAGGTGGCTCAGGGGAGCGTTGGGAGTGGCGGGCGAGCTGTGTACCATGGCCCATGCTCCTGGGCTGCTTCCGGGGTGGGGGGTGGGGTGAGCTGCGCCACTTTGCTGGCAGCATAAGGTTGCAAATATAAGCTGCACTTTAACTTTTTACTGTCAGAATTTCGGGGGAAAGTGTGGCTTATATTCAGGCCAATACAGTAATATTTTTAAAAAAACAACAACTCTTAAGCGAGTAATTTGTCAGATTTCATAAAGGCTGCAGATTTTTTGAGAGATTTGCATTCTGTATCACTTAAAAGAGCTCACTGAGTGAACACGATTGGAGACATACGGTTGGTTCAGCCTCGTTACAGTACATTCCTACCAAACCAGTGGGGATGTAAGTCAGTCTGACCTAATATTATGTTGATTCCAAAGTAATTACATTTGTTATTTGCAGGATCTGCTGTAAATCGAGTTGTGGCAGTTATGTGGCTATTTCACAGAAGCAATTTCAGAGCTTATTAAATATATCATATGTTGGAAACACATTCCATTAACCCCTCTAGTACCTCAAGACAGATGCCATATGTTCAGTGAAGAGACAATTTTATTGCCCTCTATGCCAATAGCAATTGAGGGCAAATAAGTTCAGGCAGTGCACAAGTTAGTGTACACTATAAAAGCCAAATATCCTATACTTTGGGGGTTAAAACTACTGAGACCAAACTGCATGGATATTCACTCTTATCAACCATTTCCAGTGCTACACTTCTCGTTCTCCTTCCCTAAATTCCTTCTTCTTTATTGCCCCCTAAATATTTATTATTAAATAATGTTCTTTTCTTGTGTGGTGCTACCCAATCAGGGTTCCCAAATGCAGGGATGTTGGCCATGGTTAGTATAGACAATGGTCAGAAATGATGGGAGTGGTAGTTCAGCACCGTCTGGATGGCCAGAGTTAAGTCACCACTGATGTAACAAATAAGATGATGACATAAACGTTTATGATCTGACTGCATAGTGACACCAAGGACAAGTGTGAATGGGATCCGGCTAAACAAAGGAACAAACTATTTTTTTTGCCTGGGATGCCAGTCAACATCAAAGGCAGGGATTGTGCATGTTGCTGAAAACTCTTCATGAAAAGCAGTGAGTTGTGTCTGTTCATAATAAAAGCATGAGGATTAAGGGGAACAACATATATGATTCCAGGAACATATGAAACGCCATGGCAGACAAACCCTTCATCCATCTCTTCCAACATGCTACATATGGAATAGTTATTGCCAGGTGTTTAAGGGGGAAGTTGGGGAAAGTATAATATACAACACTGTGAAACACTATACTGCAGAGTAAAATTTCGTCTGCCCTCAGCTGGTGACCAGTTTCTGCCTTGAAGCACAAAGTGTGATAGCCTTTTCCAATTTGTCCCAGCTAGGCTAACTGCTGAGACTAGCCTTATTGATGTGGATGTCTTCTAATCCCTTTATGAAATAACTCAGCTCCAATGTTTGAGATATATAAAACGAAAGCCTGGACATCCAAGAAACAACATGCTTCTGAATGAGATCACTCCACAGCTAATACATGCACAGACCATTATTTAATATATTAGTCCCCTTAAGACACTTTCCCACATGGGCAAATTCAGTCCCTGACACACAGCAGTCTCCATTGGAATCAGGGCTAGATCCACAGTATCAATGGGAAGAAGAATTTATCGTACAGGCTCAGAAACTGGTGCTTTTTGGTGCATCCTAACAGGGATCAAGGGAAAGACTTGCTGGGCATTTACCAAGCTATACCCCAGCAGAGAGGGTACTGTGAACCCCTTGTGCACCTCCCCCTTTTTCTTGCTGCTTCTGCCTACTTACTGTCTTCTCTGAGCAGTGCTAAGAATCTGGTCACCTGTGCAGTTTAGGTTTACAGGGAGATGGCAAATGAATGTCTGTGGTGATAACAGTAAGGAGTAGGTGGTCTACTATTTTTGCTTGTCGTATGGAGTGATCTGCCTCTCTTCCTCTGCTTGCTGCCCTGGAGGTTCTCTTGACCAGGAAGAACATCCTGCAGTTCACTTTGCATGGAGGATTCCAGAAGAACAGTTCATTTTGATCATATTTCCAGCACCCAATTCTCTTCCTCTTTGATGTCTTCACAACATTTCCTTGAACAGTGAGGGTCAGACCCTTGGGCTACATGGTGCTGTGGGCCTAGGCATTGATACTTTGTGAGTAGGAAAAATGGCCTGGCAAATCCTCCATCCTATCTGTGGGTTAATATTACTGGGTGGGTCAGTTAATTTTTCCAGCAGTTATTTTAAAAAAATCTTCCAATAAATTTCAGCTTCCCTAATGTTAAATGAAACTCTATTTTTACTTCTTGTTGATGAATGAAAGACATCATGGACCAAGAGAGAAGTAATGGAAGGAGTATGGACCAATAATATTAAAAAAATATTGAACCATGTTAGAACTGGATCCACTGTTGTGCCTAAAATTCATGGATGGTGAAATAGGGCAGGTTTCAGCGTATCCCTCGGGGATGACCAAAATTTTCCAGTCCAGGGGCTGCTTGAATTTTTTTTATTTAAAAAAATGTATCAGATGCTGTAAGACAAATGCAGATCTTTTTTGACTCAGTAGGTCACATGATTATCCCCACGCCTGTGGGTGAACTTTGACAGGTACCCACCTGTTCATTATCTGATGCCATAATGATGTCAAGTGATTGACACTTGTCAAAGTCCCTTGTGCAGTGTTTCCCCAGCAACCAAGAAGCAGCTGGCTGTCAGGCATTTGGGAATCAATGTGCTTTGCACATCTGGGGATAGCTGCTGCTGATGAAGAGGAGCACTCCCTCCTTCCCATTCCTGTGCACTCTATATCCCAGTGCAAGGAATGAGAAAACAAAAGGATCTGAGCAATGGGGAAAAGGTCTTTGCACACACAAGCTGGAATGAAAACAAAAAGGATGGGGGCAGCCCAGAAGGAAGTTCCCATGCACTGGAACCGCTATGATTTTGAGGCAAATCGGGAGTAAAAAAAAAGGGGGGAGGAGTAAGCCAAGGAGAGGACAATTTTAGGCCATGCAGATTTATCCAATTAGTGGAGGGCTGTTTGGGGAATGTGCATTCTCATCATCTCCAGTAAAAGGCAGAGAGAGAGAGAGAGAGAGAGAGAGAGAGAGAGAGAGAGAGATGTATGCCACAAGGCCTGGCAGAGCAGTGGGAGAGAGCAGTTGCAAACACAAATGGGAATGCAATTCAGAATTAGAATATATGTCTTCTGCTTCTAGGCATCACAGAAGGCATTTTATCTTTTTACAGTGCACAGAAGTGCTATGAAGAGAGATGAATGTAATGAGGGCCAGAGGCTGGCCGAAGAAGATTAACGGCTGAAAACACAGTATCTGATTGTAAGATGGATCTTATTCCAGTGATGAATGTTATGGCCCTGTCATCCAGCCACGCTTTTCTGAGAATTGAAAATAAACACAATAGTGATGCATTTGCTACAGTGTTCTGCATTTTCCGCCATTTCACAGATGTAGACAATCCAGCGGCATGGCTCATTTTGCCAAGTTGCAAAGAAGAGAACTTATATTTTCTGTGGTTGTAAGATGTTTTTCTTGTCATATTTACTGCTGCAAACCACTCTGAAACCTTAGGGTAAAGGGTGGATAATATATATATATTATTATTATTAATATTTATGACCATGTTAAAAGAATTGTATCTTGGATATATTTTGCCATGTCTGCCAATCTAAGGGATAGTCCTTAATTTTTTTCCATATCTCAGAATAGATTATCCCTTTTCAAAATTTCAATAGGCATCTCCAATGGTGCAACTACAGTGTAATCTGGACTATTTTTTAGCCGGAACTCAGCTCAGCACCTTTCAGGTGAGCACCCTTGCCATTACAGGAGAGCAAGGGAGGCATTCATGGTGAGTTCTGGCACCTCTTTTTCTAGAAAAATAGCACTGAGTATAATTCAGAACTGGCAACAATAAAATGAAAGATATTCATAAAAAATCCAGCAAATATGTAAACCCCACAATACATACACAACCATGTAAGCTAAGTTCCCAGAAAGAGCCTGGAAGTGAAATGATAGAAGATAAATCAAAATGCAGAAGGACCGGAATAAGCCATTACAAAGAAGCATATCATTACACCTGATTCTGCGAACGTTATTTCTAAATAAGAACCCCACTCCCTTGTTGGCTGCTCTTGTATCTGATTCACATAATTTTCTGGGCTTCTCTTTCAATTCTGCATTTCTTCTAACACCCCAAGCTCCCCGGCTGAATTATTTAGCACTCCAGCTCTTGTGAGAGTTCATTAGAGCAGGCAAAATAGTCAGACATGTATTTTTATTTGGTTCAGATTGTACAGCGCAGTAATCATTTTTAAATGTCCTTCTCTGCCACGTAAAGTTGCAAGGCATCAACTCAAAGGACAGTAAAAGATGGAATTATTGACTGCTAAAGGTGGCCTTAGAACAGATACCAGAATGACGGCTTCAAACAAAATTCTGTATCTGAGACCAGTACGCCTGCTTCTTTGGGGTCCTTTGTTTATTGGATTTTTATTTGATTGATGGTTTTTGAATGGCAATTCCATGGGTAAGCTACTCCTGGCAGCAAAATCATGTTTAAAACATCACCTCTCCTTCATTCGCCGCAATCAGGAATGGTGCTAGTTTTTACAGTTTCATGCATAAAGCTCTTGCGATCGTGTCTTTGAAACTTTGTAGTAACAGCGACATCCCTTGGGGTTTTTACTCTGTTGTAAGGAGGGATGGGGAGAAATTTGATTTGGTTGGCCCTTAAATGTGAATCTATCAAATTTGCAGTTTCTGAAACTATGTAAGAACCGAAACATAGCCATCTTTTGAAATTTACACTTGTCTGAATTTTGCAATGCAATCCTCCAACCAAAAATTTGATGTATTAGTGAAAACAGCACTTCAAAATGGATTAGCGAAAAGAGAATTAGGAAAAAACCGCTTGCAGAAATATGTACGTTAGTCAAAACTGCATCGGAAAATGTGTTTAATGAAATCAAAATGCTAATGAGTTTCCATGAGGATTAAAAAAACAAAACCACAGAAATATGGAGTACTTTATTTAAGACTGGAAAGCTGAGAAATGGCGAAAAACTAACAGATCCTTCTGTCCCTAACCATAAATCTTCTGGAATAACTCAAACCATTATTGTTATGTCTCACATAACTCTCCCCAAGGGCCTCTCTCTTTAGTAGGACATTGGGGCAGAGGTCCAGAGCCCCAATCCATTGAATGAGCTGAGCGCCGTGCCGCTGCCGTCAACACACCAGGGGTGGATTACCACATGTTGAAGAAAGCAAAGTAATACACATTGCCATCTGAGAAAGAGCCACAGCTCAATAGCAGAGCACCTGTTTTGCAAGCAGAAGGTCCCAGGTTCAGTTCATGGTATCTCCAGGTAGGGCTGACAATGTTCTCCTGCCTGAAATCCTGGAGACCTGCAGTCTGTTAGTGTGGAGACTACTGAGAAAGATGGACCAATGGCTTGACTTGGTATTAGGCAGCATCACTATATTCCTGTCTAGCCCCCTACCACAAGTCCAAAGTGTAAAATTACCTAGGTAAAAGGTAAAGGTACCCCTGCCCGTACGGGCCAGTCTTGACAGACTCTGGGGTTGTGTGCCCATCTCACTTAAGAGGCCAGGGGCCAGCGCTGTCCGGAGACACTTCCGGGTCACGTGGCCAGCGTGACATCGCTGCTCTGGCGAGCCAGAGCCGCACACGGAAACGCCGTTTACCTTCCCGCTGGTAAGCGGTCCCTATTTATCTACTTGCACCCGGAGGTGCTTTCGAACTGCTAGGTTGGCAGGCGCTGGGACCGAGCAGCGGGAGCGCACCCCGCTGCAGGGATTCGAACCGCCGACCTTTCGATCGGCAAGTCCTAGGCGCTGAGGCTTTAACCCACAGCGCCACCTGCGTCCCTGTAAAATTACCTAACTGCACCTAATTGGTCAAACAACTTCTGGAGATGTAAATAATGAAAGGTTGGTGGGTCCCAAGTGTTTTGCAGTTCATAAAAATTTTAATCTCACCCTTCCTCCCAAAGGAGACCAACCTGGTACCTCAGGTTACAAACACCTCGAGTTACAAACACTTCGGGTTAATAACTTTACCTCAGGATGAGAACAGAAATTGTGTGCCAGCGGCACAGCAGCAGTGGGAGGCCCCATTAGCTAAAGTGGTTCCTTAAGTTATGAATGGTTTCAGGTTAAGAACAGACCTCTGAAACGAATAAAATTCATAACCAGAGGTACCACTGTATAGTCTTGGAGCAAGCATTAGACATTTCCTTCCTGTGAACACCTCCAATGGCCCATGGAAGCTCTGGCTATACAGTGGTTGGTGTGTTTACACAGGAGTCTATGATATGTTGTGATATTTTTCCTTTCCTTTCCTTTCTACATCCCAGTGTGCAGCCAGAGATACTTACAAAGCATTAAATAGATGGAAGAAAGTGTTTCATTCTTAAATACTGTATTTATGTGTAACAAATGTTGGAGTATTTAGGTTTTGTGGTTGCTTATTGTATGATTTTGTTGTTGCTGTTAAGGCATTTTGTTGGCAGGCCCTTCCAGTATCTCCTTCATTTACTTGGCAGTTTGCAAGTACATTTGCTCAGTTGCAAAGACTGAGGTCATGTATAATTATGAGTTGTCGTCGTTTTTTTATGGCAGATATAAAAGACACAACAGAGATTGGATGAAAATGAATAAACACCTGCTCTCTGATGAGGTTTAACACTGCCCAAACTCCTAACAAGCCCAAGTAGCAAAGATGTCAATAGTAACACTGTTTTGATAGAGCAGTCCCATTAGGTTACTGGACAGCTGTGAGGGTAAAGGAAGGTCGTTTGAGGAAGCATCAGGAAAAAGTGTTCATCATCTTGTTAACCTGAAATCTTGAGAGATGCATTAGAGAAAAACAGGATTAAGAGCTCCAGCACAGATGGTGAAGATGGCAGCTATGGCAAGCCTAGGCAATGCACCAGGCTGAGGTTCTGTGGTCTCTTAGTACATCTCCACATATTCAACTTAGCCATATGGATGCCCAGATAAAGTCTTTGCTCCTGCTCAAATGTATCATTGTGGCTAATTAGCATCACTCCAATGTGCAATGCATTGGGTCGGGCAGTTTAGGAATATCTACACAAAGAGAAAGCAAATTTCAAGTGTCTATTGGAAAAATAATTGGCTTTGGCAAAAAAGAAAAAAGCCTACTTACTGAGAAGGTTGTGCAAAGCATATATAACACTCGCGAATTTGTATAATATGTGACATTAGGAGATGCATTGGGTTGAATGTGAAAGTTTATCACCATCAGCACACAGATAGTGGCTTTTGTTTGCTGTGTTTTATTTTACTATGGGGATAGGGCTGTTTTGTATACAGAATGGTTTATAGTCATGCAAAATGGTTGGTATTCAACTTTCAGAGTAGACCTATTGAAATGAATGGATCTAACTTAGTAATGTTCATAAATTTTAATGGGCCTATTCTCAGTAAAACTTTTGTTTTACCACCCAATATTAATAAAAAGCAGAATAATAATGCCCTTATAGGCTAGACTAGCACTTCCCAAACTGGGGCCAAGGAATTATTCCAAGGGCTCCAAGTTATCCCACTCACACTTCTTGCTTAAAAGAGGAAGATTTCTAGCTTTAAGATAGTCCCTGTCTTTAAGCTTTTTGCAAAAGTGCCCTTTGAAGCAGCATCCCCCTCTTTTAAATGAGAAAAAGTGTATATATTGGGCAAAATTGCACACAAACGTGTGTATATTAGGAGAAATTCTCACTAAAATGCTGATGAATTTTTATTAGGACTTTTTGTTTCATTGCAAACTCATATAGTAATATGGAGAACTGAATTTGAGATTGGAAAAGTTAGAAGCTGAAACTGAAATTAACAGATTTACCCAACCCTATTCTGCAACAAGGAAGCCTTTCTGTTTGTGCAAAAGCTTCATCACTGCATGGGTTTGGTCTGAATATGTGGGCCTTACATGCTGAGCAAGCCAGTTTGCCTATTTTTGAGGCTAGCCAGTGCCTTGAATCAATGCATGAACAAGTCTTCTGAAGAGGATTTAGATGCAATTGATCTTACTGGTCCCATCACCTTCTGGCAAATAGAAGGGGAAGAAATGGAGGCAGTGAGAGATTTTACTTTCTTGGGCTCCATGATCACTGCAGATGGTGACAGCAGTCACGAAATTAAAAGACATCTGCTTCTTGGGAGAAAAGCAATGATAAACCTAGAAAGCATCTTAAAAAGCAGAGACATCACCTTGCTGACGAAGGTCCATATAGTTAAAGCTATGGTTTTCCCAGTAGTGATGTATGGAAGTGAGAGCTGGACCATATAGAAGGCTGATCACCAAAGAACTGATGCTTTTGAATTATGGTGCTGGAAGAGACTCTTGAGAGTCCCATGGACTGCAAGAAGATCAAACCTATCCATTCTGAAAGAAATCAGCCCCGGGTGCTCACTGGAAGGAGATCTTGGAGCTGAGGCTCCAATACTTTGGCCACCTCATGAGAAGACAAGACTCCCTGGAAAACACCCTGATGTTGGGAAAGATTGAGGGCACAAGGAGAAGGGGATGACAGAAGATGAGATGGTTGAATGGTGTTCTCGATGCTACTAATGTGAGTTTGACCAAACTGTGGGAGGCAGTGGAAGACCTGAGTGCTTAGCGTGCTCTGGTGCTCTGGGGTCATGAAGAGTCGGACATGACTAAACAATAACAACAAGCCACTAAGAAGTTGGCCCACACAAACCCTATTGGACATTAATCCAGCTTCTGCAGCCCCCAATTCATGCCAATGTCATTTCTGCAGAAAACAACCCGGTGATTGTAGCCCTCCTCTGTAACCATGTCTAAAATGCTGTAATTACATTTCTTCTAATAGCCACACATCTGTGTAACTTTGCAGGATTCTCCTTGTCCCGGGGGAGCACTTTTAGTGCTGAATGGGTCAAACATAAATTTCATCTTCATTATCATCAATCACTGTGGTAAAGATGGGCAGGAAACTGTTATAGCCAGTCTAGTAAATGTAATCAAGAACAGCTTTTCAAGACTGCTTGTGGTCTTTCTGTCTAGTTTCCAAAACATTCCTGTCTAGTTTCCAAAACATTCATATTTGGAAAACTATTCGAAGGCAGCAAAGATAAGACATCACACCAATATAACCAATATAATAAAGCCAAAGTCACAACAAAGCATGACACGACATCTAACTTTCTCAAACATGTAGCACACTATCTTGGTTATTTTACATTTCTTTCAATTCCCCTCTCTATTAAATCTTGTACGATTGCTATCATATCCATTTGATTATTAAATAGCTTTGAAATTGTTATTTTATCATGCTGGGGCAATTTTATATGGCATATGATTTATCTTATGATGGAGTATTTTTTTAATAAAAAAAGTTGCTTGCTACGGTCTGTGGTAAAACAACCTACCATTTACTTGCGTTTTGTATTTGAGATGTAATACTTTTATATTGTATGTGATTAAGTCAAATAAAAATTATAATAATAAGACCTGATATTATTGTTATTAAGAACTGATATCACTTTCTTACATTTTTCTGAGACAAATCAATAGGGTGCAACAGACTAGAGCCAAAATTAATAAAACACACACACTAAAACTTAGAAAAAGCTATAAAAACAATGCAAAAAGTATTTTGTGTTTTTGTCGGGACCCTCATTCTGATCACCAGTCTGGGTGCTGTCCTAGCTTGCTGGATCCTTCAGCCCAGAAATGTAGGGGTCAGATGGGATTACCACCAGAAATTATCGTCAATATATCAAACCCAGTCAACACAATGTTTTCATCGTGGACACGATGGCTTGATGTATATTCTATAATTCCTCATGGTAATCCCATCTGACCCCTACACAGAAACACTAGAGGAAACTGTCTTAGAGGAGGACCAGTGGTAGGTTACTTTAAAGCAGAGTTTGGGAGGGATGATTTGGCCTTGGAAGCACAGAAGGCTCCAGTCTAGTCCTAGCCTTGGTTGGATCACACTGTTCACTTGGAGCTTTCCGTGGTCCTGTACTTTGCAAGGAGACTGCAAAGTAGTAGCACAGATCCAAGTGAACAACTTGCTCCAACAATAGCCAGAGGTATACTGAAGCCTTATTAGCCTCTGCTTCCAGTCTACCCCTCCCAAGGTCTACATCCCTTAGTCAAAAAATAGACACCCCTAAAGGGCCAAAAATGGGCTGCATTCTGGGGGTATACTTCCTGACACACTCCTGGTCTCATTGGTTTCTCAGGCTCAGGGGAGGCTGTTCATGATGGAATTGGCTCTAATTTAGTGGGCTTTGGTTCAGCAGCCTAGTTCAGTGGACTCAAGTTCAGCATCAGGAGTCTTCAGCTGGTGGCATAGCAGCCTCAGACTTGGCCCCTTTTCGACCCTACTGCCAGCAGGACATTTACCCCCATGGCTCAGTGGTAGAGCATCTGCCTTTCATTGTAGAAGGTGGCGCGTTCAATTCCTGGTATCTCTAGGTAGGGCTGAAGCCCTTCTTGAAACTTCTGCCAGTCAGTGTAGACAACTACGAAGCTAGATGGTCCAATGATCTGACTCAGTGTAAGGCAGCTTCCTGTGTTCCTTCACTTAAGCATTGTCTATTGAAAATTACTCATTCAGGCTCTAGGCATATGCTGGGAATACACAGGTTCTTTAAAAAGGATTGCATAGAATGGTTTGGTCGCACTCTTAAACCCAGGCCTGCATCTATGCCCCAGTGCAAGGGCAGGGAGAGAGATGGAGTGATCTGGAGACCATGCTATATTCAGGGGAACAATACAGGGCTGTTTCACTTTGCCTGAAGCCAACACAAGTTCTATGGGCCTAAGTCACATTAGAAAACCTTGGTATGCTGCACCTCATTTTTATTTATTTATTCATCCATTCCTTCTCCCTCATACTATGTCTGTCACTTAAATTCATTCATGCCCCCCCACACCCTGTAAGGTACAAGTGCCAACAAAATTCTTTTTGCTGTGAATGCTGATAGAAACAATCTTTGAATTAGCCTGTGTTTCCCGTTTATAATGCCATGCTGTCTTTCATCCCTCGCTGATAAGAGAGTGGGGGTGTTATGTGGCAGAAATAACAGTCTTTGGAGTGGCACAGCAAAGGAGACTTCCACATTTCTCTGCTCACCATTTGTATGAGAGTCACCGGCGCTGTTTTTAATGAGACTTTCTTATGTCACTGAGCATTTGTGCTGTCTGACGGCTGCTTTGATTTGTTGCGGGCTTCTTATTGGTAAGAAGCAGTGAACTGAGGTTGAGAGAAACCACAGCACATCTCCCCAACTGCAGCAAGTAGTTCAGGCAGACATCACGTAAAACTGATGTTCATCCTTCTACGCAGGAAAAGAGTCAGGCCAAAATCAGCACAAATCAGGTGAATCTTCTTTCTTCCATACCAAACTATAGCACGGAGTAGAAGTATTGGGGGGGGGGGGAATAATTACCGTATTTTTCGCTCTATAAGACGCACCAGACCACAAGACGCACCTAGTTTTTGGAGGAGGAAAACAAGAAAAAAAATATTCTGAATCTCAGAGCCAGAATAGCAAGAGGGATCGCTGTGCAGTGAAAGCAGCAATCCCTCTTGCTGTTCTGGCTTCTGGGATAGCTGCGCAGCCTGCATTCGCTCCATAAGATGCACACACATTTCCCCTTACTTTTTAGGAGGGAAAAAGTGAGTCTTATAGAGCAAAAAATATGGTAAATCCCAAATATATGCCTTAGAAGTAAAAGCCACTACTTTCAGTGAAACATCCGCATAATCATTCCAGTCCGGTAACAGATACAGTGGTACCTCTGGTTATGAACTTAATTCATTCCGGAGGTCTGTTCTTAACCTGAGGTACCACTTTAGCTAATGGGGCTTCCTGCTGCCAGCGCACGATTTCTGTTCTCATCCTGAGGTAAAGTTCTTAACCCGAGGTACTACTTCCGGGTTAGCGGAGTCTGTAGCACGAAGTGTTTGTAACCCGAGGTACCACTGTACAGTAAACCTTGCTTGGAAATACTTTCCACAGTATACTTATTTCTAAGTAAATAAATGTATTTTGAGTTTGTTTTAACTGGCAGAACCCGAATTGGCATTTCCCGAAGTCTGGACTAAAGTCACCTCCAGGCAACTTCTTTATCAAACCCTCCTCCTGACTTACATGCACAAAGCATGTGGGTGATTCTCTTTATTTTGCACTGACTGTGATTTGTTGGCAACATTTCTTCAAGCAGTTGTTATTGCACACTTTGCAGTACATTTCACTGTCACTCTCTTTATTAGAAAAGTTTGATTTTGATTGGAAGTGTGTTTGTTGTGAGAGCATGCCAAATCCGTTCAACTTGCGCAACCTGAATTGGCTAGTATGCAATTGCATCCCACCGACAAAATAGCAACCACCTGGAAGTGCCCCAAATCTAGCACACCAGCTTTACCCATCTAAAGCCTTAGGTGATCATAGCTTGAATGGCAGTCTATTTCTAACTGTTCAAAAACTGAAAGCCATCTAATTTTTCACCCTGTGAAAGTGCATCTGTTCTCTCTTTCTTCAGCTGACACATCATTTGAGATCATCCCGCCTAGCTGAGTCATACTTCAATATTTCTTTTCAGAAAGAGCAAGGGTGAGGGGAGAGAAAAGAATGTATATACAGTATATAAAATATCCTTCTAGTTTCAATCTGTGGTTTTCAAATACAATAGCTCTGAACATTTTATATGTGCTGTTAAGTTAATCATAGTGAAACTACTGAATATCACCTCTGACACAATTATTGGAAAATACAGAGAGCAACTATTTGTCAGGACTATAACATGACTAAGACATAATGTATGTGGCCATGAACTCCCTCTGGGAAATGTATGGCGCAATGCCATTTTCTGATATCTTTATTGGTGGCTGGAGAGGAACTCCCAAGCTGAGTTTTAGGGTTATTTGCAAAATGTTCATATCTACATGACAAATGAAATTATAATGCTTAATTCTCTGATGAGAATTCCTGCAAGATTCCTGCTTCTTTTAATAAATTGTGTGCATGTGCGCCTCTCTGGACTTTTGTGCACCATTCTGTAACATGTCATTGATGTAATAATGGTGGCATCTATCCTTATGCTTTGCTTCATACATAACCCCTTTTCAGGAGTTTCAAAGGGCTGTGAAAACAACAGCCTGTTTACAGAAATCCTGCCCAGTTACATATAAACTGTATGGGACTGCCATAAACAGGTTGATGTTCTTAACACTCCTGCAAAGCCAGTCGATTATCCATATCCATATTTCTCCCCCAACTGTAATACAATAGGGGTAACTGTGCCCATGTAATAAGGTCCAAAAAAGTAAAAAGCTGTATCTGAAAAGAGGGGATACGATAGCTTCTCTTGCC
Source organism: Podarcis gaigeae (assembly GCF_964106915.1). Taxonomy (NCBI): domain Eukaryota; kingdom Metazoa; phylum Chordata; class Lepidosauria; order Squamata; family Lacertidae; genus Podarcis; species Podarcis gaigeae. Next base: position 103,261,610 of record NC_139678.1, on the reverse strand, counting down.
CAACATTTCCATGATCATGGATGGATCTGAAGTTCTGCTCCTCAGAGCCACACTCCTCAGCTACACTGTAGACTTCTGCAGAGGAAACTTTATTAGAGTTCTGTCTTGAAGGCTTTGCCCTATTGGGTGCTTAGGTTATGCAGAAATTGTAACGTGATACAGGATTTGGGTAAGAAAGGGTAACGTAAAATAACATGGGATTTTGCACTGTACACTAGGACTGGCCTGCTGGTCAGAAAACCTCACGCTGCAATCCCCCCAGGAACTCTTTCCAACTAACAGCTTATTGCACAAAATATGAGTGCATCTTTGGAAATAGACATTTTAGGTTAAGTCATGCTGCACAGGGTTGTGTTGACTTCATCCTTTAGCCCTTTATTTCCCCGTTCCTTATTGTGCAATGATGCTTTGCAGTCATTCCTTGATGAACTCCACATGGGCTGAGGAAACATAACACTCTTAACATTCATAAAGTTAAGCAGGTCTCAGCCTGGTTAGTGTCTGGATGAGAAAGTGCCTGGGACTCCCACATAAGCTGCTCTGAGCTTCCCAAAGGAAGAGCAGAATATAAGTATAATGAGTGCACATAAACATACCTGGGACTTGTTTTGCAAAAGCAGGCGAAGTGCATCTTGCTCCTGTTGCATTCGGAGGCCTGGAACTCTTAGAAGAAAGCTCTCTGGATTTAGATGGCACTTTGCAGAAGTATCATTTTATTCTTTCCTTGTATATTAGTTTATCCCTTCCAGAATTCTTCTTTCCCTGTCAGACTACAAGAAGACCTGGTATGGAGTAGCCTGTGATGAACCCACACCGTTCTGAAATCCTGGTCTGGATCAAGGGGCGGGCTTGCTAGAAACATTACAGTTCTCTGGATTCTAGACACATCCCAAGGCTTGACTAATGAGTTGCTGTCTACCTGATGGGTTGGGGCTTGAATATATGTGGACCCCTTTCGTTAGCCTTTTTGGAAGAACCCATCAAAACAGCAACACAATACATTGACAAACAACCATCGTGGTTGCTAATATTCATACTAAACACACACAAACAACTTGGTTGAATTTCAGAAGGATCTGCAACAGAAAGACCTGATCAAAAGAGCATTTTGCTAGGTCCTTAAAGCCCCTGCCTCGCACCATGACATTTCTTGTTCGCCCTTTTCTGAAAGGGAAGAATCCGAAGTTTCCTCCCTTGACTCTCATTCCCTGTTCGTTACTTTGCATCTAAGACCTTGCAGCCCTGATCCTATGAAGTCATGAATCAAGAGTACAGAAGGACTCTGCAGGCAGGTGGGGCAGAAGGTTCCCAAACTTGCTGGGAGGTCAGGACTTTTGTGGGAACGGCACTTGGGTGACCTGAAACTTTTGTTAATCTCCGGCTTAGTTCTCAGGTTTCAAAGGTGTGTGTGTGTGTGTACAGCTGAAGCTTCCGCTGCTACCAATTAATTCATTGTCACCGTGAAGTACATTTTTAATAGGTCAGAAAAAGCCGAAGCCCCTGAAATTCATTTCACATTGTCAGCCGCCATTTTCCAAATAAACTTTGTACAACTTTGGTGTACTTTTCCTGCTGTCAGCTTACTTTTTAAAGAGTCAAATTGTCTTAAGTTTCCTTGAAGCATTTCGTCCTTCACTTTTGATCCCACAATGACAGCCTTTTTAAAAAGAAAAAGTGGATGCATGTAGCATAGGTGGTTAAGTGATGAGGCGGACCCACAAGACAGCATGGAGGCCTCTGCTTAAAAGGAACAAATAGCCTGAGTGCCTCACAGTAAGTGGGGGGAAAGCATTCTATAGAAACACTTGTCGAAGCGTGTATTTCCCCCCAACCCAGGAGAGTTGATATTGTTAAGTACTGTGGATCCTTTCACTGTAAAAATAGAAGAAATATTCTCAGGAGCATCCTCCTCACAGATCTCTGCCACTCACATACAGCTCTTTATATTCAAGCATATGGCTCTTCCATACAGGTCTCTTTGTAAGTGGAGAAAAATACACTTCCTAGACGCCTCGCAGTCATACAATAAAACTTCAGTTTTATACAACTGAGCCACAAAACGAGTTCCTTTGAAAACAAGGCACTGCATCTATCTTTCAACAGTTTTTCTTTTTCTTTGCATGCTTGTGGCTGCATGAATCATAAAAATATACAGGAAGCTCTTAACAGAACATCTGCAGCATAAGATTCTGAGGGAAGAAAGGAGGCGAAACCACGGTATCTTTTCGCCAGGCCCTTGCAAAACTTTCTGCGAGAAGAAAATGGCTCCCTGTGAGGATTCTTAGCTATTGCGTATGGATGAGGAAAGCAGTTAAATGAACGGAAAGCATTTAATGTCACGGCGTTAAGTCAAGGTTGCTTCGGATACACACTTGTGTGTGTCAATCACTGTAACTCACCACAGGAAATTTGCACATGCAAAATGCTGCCTGGGCTCAACATGGATTCACCCATGCTCTCTTGGAACAGATGACAATATCTAAATAGGAACAGGAGACAATATTTAAGGTACGTTGCATCCATGTAGGTCTTGACAGCCTTAAACCAATACACAAGTTGCCTTTATATGGCTGTGCTGTGTGTGGTACATGATAAACCTGACTGAGGTTAGGAACCTCTGGACCACAGGCCAGGTGTAAACAGCAAGCGGATGCTGTTGGAGACATGGCCGACAGAGAAGAATCTACAGAGGGGGAGGAAGAGGCAGAGGAAAACAGGAACTTGATTCATTCACACAGTAAAAGTGAGATAAGCCCTTCTCACTCTGGATTGCTGCCTGTAAGTTTTCGCAGCAGTACAGAGATGAAGGAGCAGGAGGCAGGTGGTAGGAGGGGGTTGGATTCAACTCCAGAGGAGGAGGAATTGGCTACACCTGAGTCTCCAAGAAGTAGGAGGCGGAGCAAGGGATTCGAACAAAGGAAGACCAGCAGAAAGCGGGGGCAGGCTTGGAAGGGGCCAGAAGCCAGTCGCGTCAACTGACTCCAACTGTGAGGAATAAGTTGTGGGAAGGTTGGATTGCTGTAAGCCTGCTGTTGATAAATAAACCTCAACTAGTCGAACTGCCAGCGTCTCGTGTCTTGTGTGAGAGAAGTGCTAAACCTGACAGATGCCTTTTGAAGTTTGTAATCATGACTAGTAGCCACTGGTAGTCTTAACCTCCATGAACTTTCCTAAATCTCCTTCAAAGCACTCAAATGTACAGACACTGTTACACTTTGTGGCAACAAGTTTCACAATAAAGTGGTACCTCGGGTTAATAGCTTAATTTGTTCTGGAGGTCCGTTCTTAACCTGAAACTGTTCTTAACCTGAGGTACCACTTTAGCTAATGGGGCCTCCCGCTGCCGCTGCTGCGTGATTTCTGTTCTCATCCTGAAGCAAAGTTCTTAACCTGAGGTACTATTTCTGGCTTAGTTGAGTCTGTAACCTGAAGCATCTGCAACCTGAAGCATCTGTAACCCGAGGTAGCACTGTAGAACTTGAGTGGAGTTACTAAGAATTGAATATTTGCCTGTTTCCACGACCAATAGCTTTGGATGTATGATTGTGTGTAGGTCTGGCTACACACCACTTGGGTGTTTAGCCCTGTCCACGACTGCAATCCATTCCCTGACAGCTTCCGACTGGGGCAAGGTGGTCTTGAGCCTCAAAAAGGTCCCTCCGTCTCCTTTGATCTAGCTGATATATTAGTTTATCTGGGAAAAGAAAATCCTGCCTCAGAGCTGGAGGTTTAACCAACTGACTTTCCTATCCCAGTCTCTACAGTTTTACATTCTAAAATTGGAAAGGAATCAGGATCAGGTGGCACTGAGGAAGGAGAAGGTTTTCATTGCATGACAATTAGAAGGTCAACTGTCTCTGTGGCTCTCACAGGCACACAAGGAGAAAATGATTTGGGATGCAAACGAGGCTCCCTAATCAAAATATTTGTGCAGCTACTGAAAAGTGATTTGTAAAGCCTGCAAATCCACATCCCGCAGCAACACGGAAAATTAGCTTCCCTTCTTCCTGTTTAATGGAATTGGCCAGCGAGTTCAAACAAAATGCAAATGCCAATTCATCCCCGAAGCTTTGTGAATCTTCTCAAGGAAGACAATGCAGGAGGAGACCTCATGTGACAAGTAGCAATTTCAGGACAAAGTGTTCATAAAGGACAGACACAACCCCTTCCTGAATGCCAACTCTGCCATGTTGGATGGATATAGATAGATCTTAATTGCTTTAGCTGCATCCTGTAACAAAATAAGCAGCATAAAAAAAGATCCAGCTTCTTAGCTTCGGCTTTTTAGCTTTAAAATGTGAAAAAATCAATTTTAAAAACATTTGATTAATTTAACTATTCATAGTTGTACTTTTAATTTTAAAAGGACAGGGGCAGTCATTTTGGATTAATTTGGATCAGAAAGAGGGTGGGGGGATTAACCCACCATGGCCTCAATTCTGATTCTTTAAATTTTCCCTCTGAAGCGCTGATATTAGCTGTGTTTCCGAAAACGTAAGTGTATGCTATCCATTCCTGGCTAATAGCAGCTCTGGTGTGTGTGTGTGTGAGAGAGAGAGACACACAGAGAGATTTGGAATGGACTTTGCCCTGTTCTGAAATTTATGTTCTGCCTTATCTCTGAAACTTAGAATGGGCAATATTTTAAGTTTGCATTTCACATTCCTCAGTAAACATAAACCTATGTGGAGAAGCATGACTATATTTCAGGAAATAATAAATAAGAAGGCATTTTTGTGAAAACCGCTGGTTGCATCTGACCAACTTTTTGCTAGAGTCAGGAAACAGGAATCATAATAAACCCAGTAGGTAGAAGCTTCATTTTTTAAAAACCAAAACAAAGCCAATCTGGAAAATAAGGCATACGCATTCTTAAGAGTCAAGGTAATTACATAATGGAATTACCTAAATGGGAGGTTGATAGATACTCTGGCATTTAAAGCATTTGTACTAAGCTTCAAATGGCATTTCTGAAAGAAATGTCCTTGTTCTGAAGGATGGATACAGGAATTACTGGGTGAAATTCCATGGCCTGTACTCTGCAGAGGTAAGATTAGATTATTATAATTGTCCCTCCTGGCCTTTAAACATAGGTTTCCCATGAATATGGAAGCAATTCCTCTCTCCTTGAAGTCTGAAAAGGCACAATGCCTCTGGGAAATGGCTGCTACATTTAGGGGGCCATAGCCTCAGAGTCTGCACTGCAACCTTTTAATTCTACTGCTAAATCATGGGACACAATGTGTAATATAATGCAGCAAATTACTCCAGAATAAAACAATCTTGGGGTGGGCAACTAAGACGCTGAAAGGGAGGAAGCCATTCATACACTGGCTTTTATTAGCTCCTTTTACATTCCAATTGTAAAGAACGATGATAGTGATTATACATATATCGCTGGATAAGAAATTACAGGACAATGGCCATTTAAACAAGCAGGGGACTTGGCTACAAACCTGCAAAGGAAGTAATTGCACTAATACATCTCTTTTAAAGTGACATATTGCATAAAAATTCAGTGCAGTATCTAATATGAGAAAGCATCAAGTGTTCAAAACTGATGTGGTTTCCTTGACATCTGTGGCATGTCTGATGAAGTAAGTTGAACCGGGCAGGAAATTTTCATTGATTTATTATTTAAATTTATTGGTCGCATATTAACCTACTCTCAAGAGATCATGGCAGGCTGGACAGCTGGAACAGTTCCTCATCAGCAATGCATGGATGCCTGTGTTTCAATGGTTGGCTAAAACACACAAATATTTAGTTGGTATATATATATTAGCTTTGCTTGCTGCATTGTTCCTGCTTTGATGTAAGTTCTTTCTGGGGAATGCTTGCTATTAGGGGAAATTGCTTGCAAAAATGTGAACATAAGTAAAAACTGCACAGAAAAATGTCTTTATTAGGGGAAATCTGAACTAAGATGGGATAAATCTTCATGAGGATTTTTTATTTCAAAATTGCTAATTGATGCAAAAAAAATGTGGAGAACTTAATTTAAGACTGTAAAAATGAGAGACGGGGGGAACTGAAATTAACAGGTCCTTTCTTCCCTACAAACAAAAAAGGAGTCAAAACTGAGGTGCAAATTAGAAAGCAGGATACATAAATAAAATACAGGACTACATCAGAGTTCCAGAAGACTTTGTTGCTTGTCCAGAAGAAGCCAAAAGACAGTCTGGGTGAGTTGACTCAGTCCAGTGCCTCTGAGATAGTTACTGCCTACAGTTCATTGGTTCACCACTAGGGGCAGCCACACATAGGCCCAGAGGCTCCTGTCCATAGCTGAACTGGAATTTGAACCTAGGACTAACCATGCTATCTTTCATTCTACCAGCTCCAAAAAACTCTAGAAAGAAGTTAATATTTGATGAAGTTTATGCTCTTGTCCAACTATAATCCCTTCGCTTGTGGCAGCTGTCAGCCTTAAGCAAATGCGCTCACAGAAGTTAGCATGATTAAAGGCTCTCTAGATTAACAAATACTGCCTACCCACCCCCAGTTCTGATGAATTGTTCCCTGATGTTCATTAATACATGCTTATTTCACTAACCTCCCCCCAACCCTCATCTCATTAATGTCTAATTTACAAATGCTTGTGAGACTGCGAAAAATTCTCTTTTAAAGTTCCAATCAGACTAATGAGATGGGTATTATTTTTACTATATTGACATACATATCAGACATTCCTAAGTTTATGGTGCATTGCCTAGTGCAGCAATATGAGATTTATATTCCTTCTATTCCTGATTCACATTTTAAAAAAGATCTTAATATATTCCTAAATTTCCATGAGCTCAAAGTCTGCAAAGAAACAGATGTAACTATATACTTAGCAGACTCAGCTAAAACTCTGTGAAATGTGAAGTCTAGAGATTTAAGGTGGAAAATACTTTGTTTTAATATGGGGCAAGTAAATGTAAACAGACAGGAATCTTTCTTATAGAAGCCAGGTGGCCATAAACCCCACCAAATATGAGTGAATGCTGTATTATAATCCTAGAATGTGAGATATAAATGAATTTGGGCTTTCTAAAAAGCAGTGCCAGATATGTGGATAGAATGCTTGATTGTGCATGATGAACAAGTCGTGCCAATATTAGGAAATGGTAAGTTTCAAGTTTAAGCAAGCCACTTCTGTGGTGACTGGTGGCATGTCCTGGCTTGCCAAAGGATTATTGCCAAACACATTAAATATCTTCCTAAACAGCACTTTCAGATTTAGGGTCTCCTGACATATTCTGAGCTAAATTGCATGGATAAGGCATTAAAATGAAACGTGTTCCTTTGGAATGTGCTCCTACAGAAATCCTTCCTGCAGGCAGCCTGAAGATGCAAAATGTTTACATCTGTACAGGGCAAATGCTGGCAATTCTTTTGTGGGAATCATGACCTATTTTGCAAAAGCATCTCTAAGGCTCCAACTAAAAAATGCTTCATTTTGGAGCAAATTCAGGGGAGCCCTGTGCAGTACAATCATGGGCCCTGGAGTCCTAGATCAGCTTCTTAGGAGTTCCTAGGAGCTACTGGTTCAATGAGCTGTGCTTCAAAATCTGAAATAAGTACCTTGCTGTCAATGAAGATGTCACCCTCAATAAGGAAACTATATGTGACTGCAGTGTAGAGAAGCACTACCAAAAATGAACTGAGTGAGCTTCCGAGCCTGTGGCAATTTTTGCAGGCACAATATCGGCAATTCAGCCAGCCGTGCCACAATTTTCTCATGCAGATGTACCCAAGGGGTACAATGTGTCCTTTAATACAAGATGAAGTAGGAAAGGGGTTGGCAACCTTCACCCCAAGGCACTGATGCCTGGCCTTGTGGGCTCTTTAGAATCCTGAGAAATTAGATTGCTGCTTATCTTTCCTCTTCTTCTAACTAGCTTTCCCAGTTACAAAGAAGGCTTTTAAAAATAGAAAGACAACATGTCAGAGGAGCCTGGAAATTGCAAAGTAGACATATGCTGCCATCTGACACACACACACACACACACACACACACACACACTTATCTGGGACTGGGGGCAAGTCCCACCAAACACAGTGGGGCTTACTTTTGAGTAGACATGCATTGTGCTGATGATTGACTATAGCTCAATTATGTGTTTCTGAGCCACATAATTTTTAGTCTCATCACATGATTTTTAAGGACTCATTTATTTTCCTGCAGCCTAACCAGAGTTAACCACTTTTAAATCCTGCTCATTTCGATGAAAAAATGCCACGTGCTTGCTTTCTCCCACTGAAATAAATAAATAAATAAATAAATTAAAAAGGAGTTTAACTTTGGTTGGACCATTGCTTTTACTATAAACAGACAGAGAAGAGGAAGAACAATAGCTCACTGGAGGAGAATAATACTTCAGCGATGGAAAAATCAGCGGAAACTGCTCCAAAAGCTTAAAATCACTATTTTGTGTTGAACAGTGGCGTAGCGTGGGGGGTGCGTGGGGGGGGGGCTGGCCGCACCGGGCGCAACATCTGGGGGTTAGGGGGCGCAAATTACTTGCCTTGCCCCGGGTGCTGACAACCCACGCTACGCCACTGTGTTGAAGTTTTCCTCCAAAAAGCTCAACAATTTGGGTTTGTTCCCAAAGAAAGCTCAATAGTTTTGGTGGTCTTCCTAAGAAAAGCTCAAGAACTTTGCAGATGTCAAGATTTTTACTTTTTGAAATATGGCAACTGTAAAAATGGGGCATTCTGGGCTCTGCCATGGATTCTCACGGCCTCCCTACAAAGTGTAGGATTGCTCTGTTTCTATATTTTGTTAGTTTAATTCAAGGGCACATTACACTCTGGCAGCATATTCATAGAAACACTGTTTTTTAAATGGCTCGTTTTAAGCCTGTTTACATCAGCTTTGTGATAAATGGCAAAGTAATCTATAAAAATTGTAATGCTGTCCTCTCCTCGATGCCCTGTGTGGATGGTGAAGGATTGCCCTGGAGGGAGTAGCATAGCTTGAGTGAGAGGAAAAATCAATTAGGATTTTTGACACTTGCTGATGTGCTCCAGCAATTAAACTTATCCCTAGGTAGGAGGCTGAGGTTTTTATATGACAATGACATTGATGGTGTGTCACTTAAAACTCTTGAGCGGCTTGCAGGCAATGTCTCTCAGACTGACTACAAATATTTGTTTCCTTGGCATATGTGGTCAGTCTTCCATATATGTTGGTGGTGAAAAGCCACCAGTCTTGGCTTCAGGTTCTGACAGTATTGTTATTGGGTTGTCCAAGTAAGTCCTATTTAGATAGGGTTGCCTTATGTCCTCTTTGCCCAATACATGTCCTCTTTTTCAGGATTAAAATTTCTGTCTGGGTGGCTTTTTAAAATTTGACAAAATGTCTGGGGTTTCCCCCCACCCCAGTTTTTGGTTTTTGTTTGTTTACACTCAGGGGTCGGCAATTTTTTTCAGCAGAGGGCTGGTCCACTGTCCCTCAGACCTTGTGGGGGGCCGGACTATATTTTGAAAAAAAAATGAACAAATTCCTATGCCCCACAAATAACTCAGAGATGCATTTTAAATAAAAGGACGCATGCTACTCATGTAAAAACAAACTGATTCCTGTGGGCCAGATTTAGAAGACGATTGGGCCTGATCCGGCCCCCAGGCATTAGTTTGCCTACCCATGGTTTACAGTAACCCAGGAATTTTTTTTTCAAGTGCATTAGACTCAGATCTAAGGCACCTGGCAAAGCTAGTGTGCAGCAAAGAATCACAACAGAGCAGCATCTTAAACTAGCTACATACTGTATATGGTAAATCCCTTCTCTTGTGGCCGAACTAAAAGGACACTAGCTCAGCTACAAGATCTGGGATGAGGAGTCTGGGAGGGCAAGAGTCACCACCCCACTGCCCTTAAGGAGAGTCCATATGCATGTGTTAAACAGTTTAATAAATTGTACTGTGCACACGTATGTTCACAAAGATGTGAACATGAGCCCAAATACTTTCATGCGGCAAGTGAGGGAGCAATATGTATTATTATTATTTTGTGGTTGGAAGTTAAGAACATTGCTACTAGCAATATACCAGAGCTTCTATAGCCTACATTTGGTAGGTGTTTTTAAAATGAGAGTCGTCATAGCTATAATAATAATAATAATAATAATAATAATAATAATAATAATAATAATTTTTATTTATACCCCGCCCTCCCCAGCCAAGGCCGGGCTCAGAGCGGCTATCCGTAGTTAAAAGTAGAAGTCAGAAAATGTGTCCTCTTTTTTGCTCTTCAGAATATGGCAATCCTAACTCAGAGCAGATCTATTAAAGCCAAGTAACAGTGCACTCTAACCTTACCTCAGTGGCGTAGCGTGGGGGGTGCAGGGGGGGCCGGCCGCACCGGGCACAACATCTGGGGGTTAGGGAAATCCACGGGTTAGGGGGCGCAAATCCACGGGTTAGGGGGCGCAAATCCATGGGTTAGGGGGCACAAATTACTTGCCTTGCCCCGGGTGCTGATAACCCACACTACGCCACTGCCTTACCTAGAGTGATGGACTTGGACCTGGGTAACCAGGGTTCAAATCCCTGCTCAGCAATAAAGCTTACTTACTTTGAGTTAGCCACAATCTCCCTGCCTAACCTATCCCACAAGGTCATTGTGAGGACCACCTATGCCACCTTTAGCTCCTTGCAGGAAAAGTAGGATACAAACATAATAAATCGAATCAGTCCGGATCATGAATAATATCTGTTCAGCTATCAAGCCTAACTTCCAATTTCCTGGCTTTGTGGAGCTTGCGCCAACATGGTGTAGCCCAAGTTTTTGTTTATTCATTCATTAAATTTGAATTCCGCCTTTCCTCTCCAAGGTACCTATATAATGATGTCATGTATATATATATTTATATATGCATATTTTAAAATTATTGTTCAGCATCTAATTTCCATCACTCGTGTTGCATCAACTGGCTTCCCTTCAAGGGACCGCACCTTGTCACCTGCTTGCAAGCTGCTAATATTTTAATCAAGCAATTACTGAAACCCCACAGCAAAGGCCATTTTAGACTATTAACTTCTTCAAACAAAACATTAGTGCGTTAATGGCCATCCTTCGCAGGAGGAATGAAGAGGCTTTCTATTGAAACACGCCATGCCACAGGAGCAACATTATCACAGCAGGCAAAAGCTTGACAGGGGCCCGACCTGCTCAAAGACTAAGAGCAAAAGCAAGTCAATGTTGGTGGAGAGCATTTTCGTGGGTATTGTTGGCAAAGGCACCATTCATTAGCTAATTATTTACTTAGCCATTTCTGTAACTCTAAGCAGTGTACATAAAACGAAAGTAACAACAGAAAACGTAAGCAAATGCTACAAAAAATGCATACTGTTAGATGTTACAAACATTTACATCAATACAAATTGCTAAATATAGAGCTATACCTCCGCTAGCAGTTGGAACTGGGGAAGAGCACCAGTAGTACTAGCAATTGGAACGTTTGTTTAATTTTCTTTTTTTGCTCTGTACTAAGTCTAGGGACGCAGGTGGGTTAAAGCCTCAGCGCCTAGGACTTGCCGATTGAAAGGTCGGCAGTTCGAATCCCTGCGGCGGGGTGCGCTCCCGCTGCTCGGTCCCAGCGCCTGCCAACCTAGCAGTTTGAAAGCACCTCCGGGTGCAAGTAGATAAATAGGGACCGCTTACCAGCGGGAAGGTAAACGGCGTTTCCGTGTGCAGCTCTGGCTCGCCAGATGCAGCTTTGTCACGCTGGCCACGTGACCCGGAAGTGTCTCCGGACAGCGCTGGCCCCCGGCCTCTTAAGTGAGATGGGCGCACAACCCCAGAGTCTGTCAAGACTGGCCCGTACGGGCAGGGGTACCTTTACCTTTACCTTAAGTCTAGATTATTCTTCTTGTAATGTTGAATTTATTCTGTGCCTGCCTAACTTTTGCCCTATGGTATGTTTTGTAATCTGACTTTTCTCCCCCCGCCCAGTGATTTGCATTTTGATAAGTGGTTGTTTGTTGTTAAGTTGCTTTGAGCATAGTTCACTGTGGAAAGGCAACAAATAAATAAAATCCTTTTCCTTTGAACATACCTTACCCTCTCAGCCTTCGGGCTCTCACCCAGGACCCTGTCCACTCTTCCCGGCTCTGAAGCAGGGCCCAAACAAACTCACTCCCAAAATCTCACAAGAAATAAGTTTCCTGCAAACTGCTAACATCCGTCTCTTAGTCTAGACTTGCTTTTATGGATAAGCAGCAACTGCCTACAGTTATGTCCTATTCAGCAGTCACTCTCCCAACTGGGCTGCCGGCTACAGCAGGTTTGCTGAGTTTCTGGGGAGGACGGGTCCCCAAGGATGGCAAACATTCCTCCACATGCAGTTGTTTATCTGGCTTCTACACACTTCTCCTTCAGCTGCTCTCAGCGGCGCAGCATAAGCCCGCTCTGCCCAGGGTGGGTGCTCTCTCAAGGAGGCGGGGCATGCTCCCGAGGGGGGCGGGGCATGGAGGGTGCCCTCCCAGGTGCGGGATAGCTGCTTGGGTGCATGGAGCAGCCTGCACGCCCTGCAGCCAGGGGCAGAATAAGCTGCCCACGGGGGCAGAGCGAGCCACCGATGGCGGACATTTGGTGCGCCACCCGCCCGTGACTCCCAAGCCTCCCCCAGCTGTCAAAATGAAGGGGGAAAGGGAGAATGCCGCTGGCAAAGCAACACAGCTCCCCCCTTCCCCCGACTGCTCGGGGTAGGCTTGGGAGGCGCACCAAATGTCACCCTCCCCTCAGCGAAGACACCCAGGGTGGTTCCCCCCCCCAGCGCCCCTTTCCCCCACCCCGGCTGCTCTATGTACTTTTGAGCTTTGCAAAAGCCGCTCTTGAGTTGCTTGGACTTTGGAGAATAGGCTGATTTCCGAGCCATCAGCTGAATATTTTCAGAAACTTTTTTTTAGAGTGTTCCTTCCAGCTTGTCTACAGCTGATGCCAAAAACAAACCCCTGTGTTGCAATGAGAACCAATCACAGAAATATAGACACAACACGTAGGCTAATAGCTGTTAAATCATATGTAATAGAATAATGATATCACTCAAAAGGTAGAAATAAATCTATTGGAGAAAACCTTACTTTTGAGACTTTTGAGACGTCTTCTGTTGAAACCTTTGAATAACCATTGTGAGACTGACCTTTGACGCCTAACTTGAATACATGGCTTGACGTTCTGCACCACTAGTTTGTATATATGAACTCCAATAGATTTATTGCTACCTTTTGAATGATATCATTATTCTATTACACATGATTTAACAGTTATTAGCCTACGTGCTGTGTCTATATTTCTGTGATCGTCTACAGTTGATGGCATCGCTTAATTAAACTATCAGGAATCTTTTATTTGTAGATGTTGTCTGCAACAAATTCATGCAATACTGAAATGTGTTGAGTACATATACTCTCCCACAGGTTGATTATATTGAGGTGCCTGTTACAATTCTGCTGAATTTGACGAATATGCCCATTGACATTTAGAGGAATACAAGATTGCATCTTGGCAATATGGCTAGTACTGGCCTACATTACAGGGATTTTTGCAATGATTACTGAGATAACAGGTTTGCCATATGTCAGGAAAATTCCTGACATGTTCTGGTTTTTGGGTTTAAAAAGGGCACCGGGAGGGTATTTTGCCGTATTGGCAAAATGTCAGGGAAAACCCGGATATACGGCAACGCAATTGAAAAAGCGGAGGAAACAGCACCAAAAGCTTAAAACCACTATTTTGTGGGGAGGTTTCAGATGACATATTTGAAAATCCACACTTGAGAGAGCTCATTTAAGTAAAAAGAATGTGGGAAAGCTTCAGTCAGAATGGGAACCTTGCCAAAGATGTGGGGGGAAATGCATGCTAGAGAAAAAACATAGAAATGAGCATAACCAGCGGTTTTCTTTGTTAAATAGTGATGCATCAAATAATGTTGAGCTAATAGTCTGAAATGAAACAAGTAAAAGACTGGTCATATTGCATTAGTCAATTTACACATGTTGATATTTTGAAGTATGCAATGGCAACATATAGTGAAAAGTATATGTTTGGTTTCTTTCAGTTGTGTTTGAAAGCTTTATGTGACGGGTCAAAAACTTATTTATTTGCCAGGCATTTTAATGTTTCAAAGCTGGCTGATTGTTTAGTCTACCCTGCTTGCTTAAGCTGCCTCTATTTGTTGATGATAATGTTGTTTTATTGTATTTTATTTTTAGCATTTCCCCCTTTCTTAAATTTCTATCCCAGCTTTCTTCCATCATGGAACCCAAGGCAGTGTACATGTGGTTCCCAGGTGGTCTCTCATCTAGGCACTGATCAGACCCAGACCTGCTTTGCTTCAGCTTAGCCTCATGCACCTTCAGGAAAGACCTGGAGCTTGGCCCCTGGAGCTACCTTCTGACAGCACTCCTATAGCTTATCATCAGAGATGATTCTGCACATCCATAATGCTAATTGAAGGCTTTTCCACTGCTGCAAAAATGTTGTCTATAATGCCCTCCAGATGTTGCTGGACTCAAGCTCCCATCGGCTCCAGTCATCATGTCCATCAGGGATGATGGAAGATGGACACACGTTCTCCTTTGGATGGTGGCAGACTCTCCTTCCTTGGAGGTTTTTAAGCAGAGGTTGGATGGCCATCTGTCATGGATGCTTTAGTTGAGATTCCTGCATTGCAAGGGGTTAGAAGAGATGATCCTCAGGTCTCTTCTTCCAACTCTACAGTTCTATGATTCTATGATTCATGGCCAATGCAATTATGTAGGCATCTTGCAGCTGGGCACATGGAAGAGCAATCAGCTGGCCACTTTGCCACATGCTCAGCTGCAATGCATAAACATTTGACCCACACAGAGGTGTCAGCTTGCAAGGGTGATTGGGGTGGGGCAACATTGCACATGTGATATCACACGTGACACGACGTCCTGATGTTGTGTGCTTGCTGTCAGCACGTTGGGATGAACCAGGGTGGAGTTGAATGTGGCACTGCCACCAGTGGGAGGTTGCTTCCACCCTTCTTCTCCTCCATGGCAGGAGGTAGAGGAGAAGGAGCAGGTCACTGAAGCTGTGCCACGTTCGGCTCCATGCTCAGCTCCATGCTCAGCCTTCTCCACCCCCTCAACGTTGGGGGGGACCTCCCAGAAGATACTGAGGGGGCCCCAAGCAGCTTGGCCCCCGGGAGCTGGCACACCTGGACCCACACATCCATAAACAATTGTTTAATCCAGTAACTTGACAGTCTTTGTATTTGAAATCTGGTTTGAAATGGTATACTTTTTCTGGTTTTAACAGCCTTAGGAATTTAGTTGCAACTGATAGATATAAATACAATATGTTTCTCTGTAAGTCCTGTTTCAGTGAAAACAACAGTTCCATGTACAATTCAGGTGCCCTTTGGTGCACTGTGCTGGTTGTTGAGCGTGGTTTTTTTATATTATTATTATTATTACTTTCCTTTTGTACCTCAAGTTAATGGAAAGCAGCAACTATGCCTTCTTTTTGACTTATTGAGCTTGCATTTGTAGGCTCAAGATATTACACAGGGGACCTATGGATTGTTTTATGCCATTTATTTGGAATTTGGGAGAGCAGGAAACACATTTAGCTCTATTCATCATGGGAATAGGTCACATAAGATGCAGTCATGAACCTTTCATAACAAATAAATGTAGCCAGGTGTGAGGGAAAATGAAGTCCATATGGCAAAAAGGTGCTGAACAGGTAGGTATTTGCTGGGAGAGAGCAAATGCTGCAAGTATAATCTTTCAACTAAGTACCAGCAAACATGAAAAAAGAATGTTTTAATGCAAATTCCATTTTAAAAAGGAACAGAATATTAAAGAATATTCTGCTAAGATTCTGCCTGTTGTTTGGAAACTCCACAACAAGGTGGTGGACAAACAGAACTTTGTTGTGATAGATCTCAATTTATATGTGATCCTATAGCAACTTGTCTGACTGAACTCAGTGGCACATAGTTCTTAATAGACAGGTATGAGATTGTATCATAAGGCTGCAATGCTATTCATACATATTCTGAAGCAAGAACCATTCAACAAAGTAGACCTTGGTTCTTACCAGCCTTAGGATTCAGTTTACGTAGGGACAACTTATATCTAGCTATTCAAACCTGATGAAACATGTAACTATTTTTCAGGTGACTGTGCATTTATGCATTTACTTCAGTTTTGTTTACATATGCTGTCCCTGATTTTCTGGATTTAAATGCCCAAGAGCAAAACCTAATCGGTTACATTCTTCATCTCACGAAACTGTGTCCCTGCTCAGAAGAACAGCACCTGAATCCAGCCATCGCTAGGAAGTGTGGGGTTAATATGCATATAGTGCATATCTCCAGAACTTGAATAATTTGTTTCAATAGAAAAAGCAGTAGCAAACCCATTAGCTTGCTTCTGTCTCGTGGCTCCATTCCAGGACAATAATTTTTTAATTTCAATAGTAATTGTGCTTATGTTGCTGGGGGAGTTGGAGGTGATTATTGTGATTATTTTTAGTGGTCTGGCTGACTGTGTCATTTAGAAATATCATTATCAAATTGTATTGGGTTTTTATTTGTAAATCTCTTTGACGCATTGGTATAAGGTGATGAATGAAGTGAAATAATAATAATCAGATACAGATGCGCGGGGGGGGGGGGGAGAACCATGATCCAACAAGAAAACTCAATTGTATTTACCCTAGTTGTTTTGTCATTTCATGAGGGTAGGATAATAATGTCTTCCAAATATCAAATTGGGATCAGGGACTGAGCAGGGTGGTGGTGCTAGAATGCTAAGATGTCTTATGGAGAGGAGGATCAAAACTAAAATAATAAAGGAATAAAATTCCTATTTCATATCAAATTTAGATGGTAAGTCCCTTGTGAAATGCCCCCTTCACTTTGGCAAGGGATGAATTGAGGAAGTGAGGGAGCATGATTCAGTCTAGACTCTGTTCCAAACAGTAATTGACCCAGGGTCCTAGGTACTGCTGTGGCGGAAAGGTAAACAGCGTTTCCATGCGCTCTGGCTTCTGTCACAGTGTCCCATTCCACCAGAAGCAGTTTAGTCCTGTTGGCCACATGACCCAGAAAGCTGTCTGGGGACAAACGCCAGCTCCCTCGGCCTGAAAAGTGAGATGAGCGCCACACCCCATAGTCACCTTCGACTGGACTTAATCTGTCCATGAGTCCTTTACTTTTACCTTACCTTACAGGGCTCTCCTATAATGTCTACATATAGAGGCTGAATTTGTGTTTTAATATATTAAGTACCACTCTCAGAACCTCAAACTTGTGGGTTGAAGAGCAGAATACACCTTTTTCTGAACCTGTCAAGTGAAAGGACGCTTTCTAGAGCTATTGAAAATGCAAAATTACTCTTTTGTAGAGTAATCTTGAAGCCAAGAGAGGATGAAACTGGCGTAAGAAGGAACTAAACCATTGGCTCCATTGATATGTCTCCACCATGGAGACAGCAATTCAATAGAGTGAGCAGAAGTACCACCACACCATGTACTGAATCAGTCCTCAGTTGAAAGAATAGATGCACACCAGCATGTGTCTTCAGCATTCATTTGCAGTGCTCTCTAACTTTAGAAGCAGGACAATTGGAAAAATCGCCTATGCTTCATGTCCATTGCCTTAGTAAAGACTGTTGTTGTTTTTTAAGTGAGAATAATGGAAAATTGAAACAAAGTAGTATCCTCATGGAAAATAATCCTAGTAGGATAGAAATTGTTAGGCTTTTGTAGCAGCCGCAGAACATATTGTGGAGGGGAATAGCTTAGTAAAATTCAAAAGAAGGATTAGATACAGTAGCGAATAAGCTCCGCCAAGAAGATTTTATTTTTTTAACACAAAAAACTCAAGGGTTATCTGTCCCCATGCTTCAGGACATATAATGATCACCAGCTGAGCACAAGCACTATTAGGCTGCCTGTAGCTTAAAAATAAAATATTTTTATGCTGAGTTCTTTTCACCTTTTTCTCTAAAACATTGGGCAAAGGCCAGTTCCAGGGGCAGGCTATTGGACCTGATGGATCTTTGAGATGATCTCATGTGGCAGCTTTTATGTGAGTTAGAAATTCATAGTTTTGTGTAATCTACCAATTGGCCAGTGCCAAGAGAACAGAAATGACCTTGTGGTTGAACAAACTGCGTGTGACATTTCAAGGATGTATTTCATGGAGATCCAGATGAGTTGACTTCATATATATATAAGATCATGAAGATAGGTAGTGACGACATGGCCTTGAGATATAGTTGTACAATGTTACTGAACCGAAAATTACAACTGAATAATAATCAGAAAGGAGTTTTGTAAACTAATTCACCCTTAAGCTAAAAAAGAATGAAAGAAAAAGTATTAATATCTAGATTAAGGACTCAGCAAAGAAAAGGTGTTCTGAACACTGAGAAACACAATTATTATTTTTTAAATGCACCTTCCTCCTAAACCCTCTCTTGTTCATTTCCTGGTTCTCTCAATATTTTAAAAATTGTTTTCATTTTTAGCTATACAAACTGTAATCGGCCACCAAGAAGAATGAAAAATATTAAACACATGACACAACAATGTTGATTATGGAGCCAGCTACTCTTCCCTGTAGGCATAGATCTGTCCAGTGAGATTTCTGTTGGCTGACTGGCTGGCGCAATCGCAGAGGAGTCCTTCCTTATATACAGTAGGAATGGCACCCACCTGTACACAAACCTGCCCTGCCCAGTTTGTCCTTCACTAGTTCTACAGAGCCAGCTACCCCACTCTAGCCATTTGTAATTCTGAGCCTGAGACTTCATTTGCCCTAAAAACACACACATTCAAGTGAATGCATGGAAGGGGAACCGTGGGAATATGCATGTTACCCCCCACCTCCAACCTCTGTGCATTCAGCTGTATCTCTTCCTAGTGCAGCAGATGTACTCTGCCCCCACACTGGGAAACTATGATTTAATCACTGACAACAATACAAAGCTGTTTTCTGGTTTCCTATCCTGGTTTGCAGTTCAGAGATTAAACCACATGTTCCCAGTGGGCTCTCTTCCAATCTTTAACTGAATGCATGGCAGTCAGGAACTGAGATGTCATGTTACTCCTTTGCCCCTCCATCAGAGCATACTGTAAATGTGTGATGAGGCTCTATGTCTCCTTACCAAATCTACTCTTCTGCTAAATGATATATATATATATATATATATATATATAACCCCAATAATGCTAGGAGAAGCTTTGCTTTCTTAATATCTGGGCTGATTCAAGGTGCAGGTGCAGAAGTAGTTAAAAAACCAACCAACCTGCATTTTGCACCCAGTTTAAACTTATTTTTTCATTAATTTCAGAGGCTTTAATAGTCTGGCCCTCTCTATGATCATCTCTGGATTCTCACTATATTTTGTAGCTTCTGCTATTGATGTTTGCTACTTTGGTCTTCTTGTCAAGCACCACACATTTCTCTACATATTTGGAATGCTCTTCCTGTTAGTGCCTGGCTGATTTCCTCACATTATTCTTTTGAAACATGCTTTAAAGCACATATTTTTTCAGCCACTGTCAGTCAGTGTGGACAATACTGCCCTAGATGGGCCAATGATCTGACTCACTACGAGGCAGCTGTCCTTATGTTCCCTGTTCAATGCTGTTTACGATCTGCCACAGCTGTTACATCAAAACAGATGTAGGTGTTGTGTGTGCATGTGTGTGCATAGTCATATCCCAGATGTCCTTCCCTTCTCTTTTGCTTCCTCCTCTTGTCCATGGCTAGGAATCTGATTTGGTGAAGAGAGTGTGCATTAAGATGAATACCCATCCCATCCAGTATACACCCAGTATACCTGAAGGAGTGTCTCCACCCTCATCGTTCTGCCCAGACGCTGAGGTCCAGCGCCGAGGGCCTTCTGGCAGTTCCCTCCTTGCAAGAAGCAAAGCTACAGGGAACCAGGCAGAGGGCCTTCTCGGTAGTGGCGCCCACCCTGTGGAACACCCTCCCACCAGATGTCAAAGAGATAAACAACTACCTGACATTTAGAAGACATCTGAAGGCAGCCCTGTTCAGGGAAGTTTTTAATGTGTGAAATTTTAATGTATTTTTAATCTTTGTTGGAAGCTGCCCAGAGTGGCTGGGGAAAGCCAGCCGGATGGGCGGGGTACAAATAATAAATTATTATTATTATTATTATTATTATTATTATTATTATTATTATTATTATCCCTGCTGCCTGGTCCGAGCATTGCACTCAGCTGTGGAGGCGTTAGCCTTCCCTTTCCTATGGAAACAACAATGGCAAGCAACAATGCTGATGTTTTGGCGCTTGTTAAAAACATTCCTGTGCACTCAAATCTTTTCTGGGTTGTTGTTTTTTAAACTACGGTGGTACCTTGGGTTACATACGCTTCAGGTTACATACGCTTCAGGTTACACACTCAGCTAACACAGAAATAGTGCTTCAGGTTAAGAACTTTGCTTCAGGATGAGAACAGAAATCGGGCTCCGGCGGCGCGTCGGCAGCAGCAGGAGGCCCCATTAGCTAAAGTGGTGCTTCAGGTTAAGAACAGTTTCAGGTTAAGAACAGACCTCCAGAACGAATTAAGTACTTAACCCAAGGTACCACTGTACATAAGAAAAGCCAGCCAAGTCAGGCCAAGGGTCCATTTAGTCCAGCATCATGTTCTCACAGTGGCCAACCAGATGTCTATCGGAAGCCGGCAAGCAGGACCTAAGCACAATAGTACGCTTGTGCTCATACTGTATTGTGATGGCCATTACCTATAAACAATAAAATCTGGCTAATAGTACTCCACACTTATGATTCCCAGCAACTGGTATTCAGAGACATACCACCTCCAGTGGTGAAGGAGGGACATCATGACTAGTAGCCATTGATTAGCATCAGGAATTAATTAATGGTGCTCATCAGTTGCATCTTATTTTATATTACAGTGGTACCTCGGGTTACATGTGCTTCAGGTTACAGACGCTTCAGGTTACAGACTCCGCTAACCCAAAAATAGTACCTCGGGTTAGGAACTTTGCTTCAGGATGAGAACACCGGCGGTGTGGAGGCAGCAGGAGGCCCCATTGGTTAAAGTGGTGCTTCAGGTTAAGAACAGTTTCAGGGCCTCCGGAACAAATTAAGTACTTAACCCGAGGTACCACTGTAATGTGATTTTATTGTTTAACATTAGAGCTTGTACTCTGCCTTGCAAAAGTGGTACATAAATACTTTTGTAAATGAATAAACAACACTTAACAATGTTAATCGAGGTAGGAGACACCTGGTTTCAAGACAGAGTATTTAACTCGTCCATTGTATTTAACAGATTCTATGGCATTCTGCATGTATGGTAGCTGACAGCATGTTGGTTCAATTGAGTTATCTTTTACTCTCAATATATGTAAGAAAATTCATGGGCCACAATTAATGTAACCCTCCCAACCCACCCAAGAAAAGCAGCCTACAAAGACTTTACCACATGATCACTTCAAAGTGATAATATGGATAAGCTTGGAAAAAGAAATATTAACAAACACAGCCACCTGCTTTAGGGAAATGCTTTTGTACTAAAAACAGCCCATGTAGTTGAGTCACAATGCAATGGGTGGAAATGACACATTGAAAGCAAGCAAGCAAGCAAACATCCTTAAAGAGACCTGCTATGCTACGTGCTAAAGAGAACCAACTGCGAGTAAGAAAATAGCTTATCTATATTGCAATATAGAGAAAAGGAATAAAGCTACATCTGGATATGATGATGATGTAACTTTTTCATGTTAGAGGCAACATGGTAAGAAATCATATGTAGCAAAAGTCTCATGCAAACTTCCGGTACAGTGGAGATTGTGCAACTATATTCAAGTTGAAAGCGGTGGACTGGACCTGGGCTAAACGAGTTGGACATGTGTCACATTGAAATCAGTGGGTTAGTAGAGTCTGTAACCTGAAGCGTCTGTAACCTGAAGCGTCTGTAACCCTGGGTAGCACTGTACTGCAGGCAGTAAATCTTTCAGTAGAGCTTTCTTCAGGTGTACTGCGTGCCGCCAGGTTGGATGCGCTGCCCTGCTGGGCAGAGCCACCAGAGGAATGTGTCTGCCCCATCTTAACACCTTCTGCTGTCCTTCAACAGGGGTTAGGATGGTTCTGCTAATCTGACCCCAACCCGGTATTTCATTAGAAAGTTCATACAGGGTTGCCTATATTTGAAAATCCGGACATAAAAGTTGTTGAGCATATATATATATAATTTGCCAAAATCCATGGGCTGCCGCACGTCAGGATTTTACCGGCCATTCCAGCGATTTCTGCCAGGACACAATTTACGAGGGTCGAATCCCAACTGTGTCCGGGAAATTCCGGACGTATGGCAACCCTACTTCACAGGAAATGAAGGGCGAGGAATAGGTTTAACATCCTTATGTGCTCACGTGAGGAGGAAATCATGAGTACAGAAGACATCCTAATGCAGTATGCCATTATTTTAGTTGGTTTGCCTCCAGCTTTTATTAATTATTTAATTCTGAAATAATGAAATAATGCAACTTTAGCCAAACTGTGGGCAACAGACTGCTATAGTAAAACATGCACGCATCCCCCCACCTAACCTCCTCAGAATATGCTAAAAAGCATTATTTTGTTCAAACCATTTTTATGACTAAAATGATCATAGAAATATGCCAGATATGTGACATGTTAAGAATCCAACATACTTAGCACATCAATCATCCCAAAATGCTATTGCATTATTTAAAAAGTATTTACTTCTAAAGTGCAAAAGTATCCTCATCAATCATATCAGTAACTCCTGCTTTCTTACATTGCTCAATAAACAAAATACCTTCCTCAGGGTTCAAATGAATGTAAACTATTTGATCTTTCAAGAGGAAGGAAAGAAGAGGTTTGTAGCAAGTGCCTCCTTGTGTGGCTTTTGCTTTTAAGTGTTGTTTTTTTTGGGGGGGGGGAGAGGGGATGACATTTTACCTCAGGGTTTAAACCTGCAGAGAACCAAAGTTGCCTGGCTTGGAGAAGACAGAGTGTGGTGGAAGGAGCAGAAATAAATGCTTCCTCAGTAATAGTAGTAGTAGTAGTTGTTGTTTTTCAGTGGCACGCAAGTTGTTCTTGGGCAGATGTTTGGTGGTAACAGATACAGGCTGGGTGACTTCAAAGCTAAAGGGCTGAGATGTTGGCAGCCAGCTAATTCTCTCCCTTCAACTTGTTTTGCCCCTCTGGTCCTGAGAACCATTTTTCCTCACCGAGTTTAGGCCGCTCGTGTTTTTACATGGCTAAATAATGGACCGTCATTAAAATATTTCCTTTCTAATTAGTGTCTGCTTCGCATTTAATTTTTATTAAAATGCACCTGTTTAAATATTCATAGAAACTTCTTTGTTCCGCTCCGTTTTAATAAAGTGGAGAGAGCCCCACAAACCTGATAACGTTTTTCATTACTTGACCATTTGCTGTGGTATGTGCTTGCAATAAGGTTTAGGAAATTTCCTTTGGGAAAGAGGGGAACAATGCTAAGAGCGGGTGGGGGGGGGGAATACACATTAACTATAAAGTGGTTTCAGGAAAAGATTATTAACTCACAATTGCCCTACAGACATATATAAGCATTGAGGAAGTCTGAATTCCACCGGGATTTTCATCACTTAGTCTACTCTGTTAGCAGTGCTGCCCGAAAGCTCTCCATTAGCCTCCAGAGCAGGCTACAAAGGAAATGTAAAACAGATGAGGTATGTTCCTTCAGACCATGAGCTGAAGCAGTCCGTGAGGTCCTTTACTCAGGGGGAACAGAGCATATGCAGCAATGCTTAGATCAGTCTAAACTTACAACGTTCTGACACCAAGAAAAATGAATGTTATTTACACTGGCGACCATTTGGCTGACAGAATTCATAAGGTCAACCAGCTGGGCTGAAAACCTCATTTAGAATCTTCTATATTTGCCATCTATTTACTCAGGAGAAACACCTTTCCGAGCCCTCGTTTGCTTGTAAATATACCATTAGAGTAGGAACGGGCCTGGAAGGCAGTAAGCAGGCATTACTATTTGATGGCGCTGCTCTCTGAGAGCTCTAAAATCTAGCTCGTAATTGTGGTGGCAGGTCAAATTAAAGCTAAATGTGCAGTGTATCGGGGTGAGGTATCCGTTTGCACTGCCGATCCTTGTTCCTACGCGAGGAAGAGAGGGGGAGAAAATAATGACGTGAGGGAAAAGGGACAGGAACTAGGGATGTTTGCTTAAGAAATGTTTCAGTCCAACATGATAAATGCTTCAATTCCTCATAGAGCATTTTACAATGAAATGCTTAAAAGGCTCTATTAAAAAGCTAGCCTGGACATGTTGTGGTATCTCAAGTCAAGCTGCACCACGCATTGTAATATCAGCAAAGCACTGTTATAAAATACCAACACGCAGCACCTGCAAATGCTCAGGGCGATCCTGCTTAGACAGCTGCCAGTTTCTTAACACATTTCCACTGAGGAACTATTTGATACAGCGTATTGTAAAGCAAAGACTGGGAGAAATAAAATACCGGTAATGCTTAAATTTGGTGCATGTTATCTACATCTTTCTCTCCATTTTCCTTACACGCATGCACACACACGAGTGTGCACACACACACACACAAAATGCCATTCTACATTGAGGTTTGCTCCTAGAAAGTCATTTATCCTACATTTCATATGCTTTCAAATGTTTGCAAATGTAGCAAAACATATATAATTGACATACACACACACAAGGCGGTACAGTAGATACCACCAACAGTAGGTGGAGCCAGAGTCAGTGATGGGCACAGCTAATTCTAGTATTTTTCCCTCTGAGACTAAAGATTAGGGAGCTGACAGGCAGTGCCACCATCTGTTCTATTTGTCAATTAGAAGGCGGGTGGGGGCTGGCTGAGAGCAGACTGAAGTTAGTGAGGCAATGCCCCATTTGCCCTAGTGGACTAGCTGTCAGGAGTGTGTGCAGGAGCCAGGCCCTGTGACCAGTAGGGCTTCACAGGACTGGGGCCTTCCTAAGTTTGTTTTGGAGAGGCAACGCACGTCCGCACAGGTGAGGCCGCTTGGTAACTCACTGCACCTGGTGGCAAGAGCAGGGAAGGGATATAAGGTCAGCATTTCCCTTCGGCTCTTTGCCACAGCAACACGCTTCCTGCTTTGCTGCGTTTGGCTTCTTGACTCTTTGCTTCCTGATCCTCGGACCTCAGCTTCCTGACTCCCTGCTTCTTGCTCCTTGGACCCTTGATTTGTGACTCCTTGCTTCCTGACCCTCGGACCTCTGACTTCTGGACTCTCGTTCCTGCTCCCACCCCGCCACTTTGCCCCCGGTCCTGACGTCCTCAGCTGGGACTTCGATCACTGTGACACTAGACTCCCATGCTGAGAAGGAAGCGGGTCCCAAGTAAAGCATGTGGGGAGGAACTAGTGATTGTTAGCTGCTGTCCTTGTTGAATTCTTGTTTCTTGCATGGTGGCATAAATAACAGAAGGTCTTGGAGATGTGGGGAATCAGGTAGAACCATGCTCCACATGTGGTGGGTGTGTAAAAAGATCAAACCCTTCAGTAGCTTAGAGCCACATCAAACCTAAATCCGGCCCTGCTCATGCTTCATCACCCATGGATTTTGTCATTGCTCACAGTAGTGATTGGCAAGGCAGTGTGGGCAAGGCAGTATTGCTCACCTGACTTTCCAATGCTGATCAATACTCCTGGTAACTGGGAGGTGGAGAGCTTGGCACTGTGTGGGCGCAGCAGTGCGAGTATCAGATTGACTCTGTCACTGCACTTGCACCATGTTGAGCTGCACCCTCTCTCTCAATTACTGGCAATGGTGCCCAGCTTTGGGAAGCCATGTCAGCAATGCTGCCCTGCTGTTCACTATTGATTGCTCTTGAGGAGAAGAAGAAGAGCTTGGATTTGATATAGAGAAGGGAGAAAGGTTGTTTTCTGCTGCTCCAGAGAAGTGGACACGGAGCAATGGTTCCAAACTACAAGAAAAAAGATTCCACCTAAACATTAGGAAGAACTTCCTGACAGTGAGAGCTGTTCGACAGTGGAATTTGCTGCCAAGGAGTGTGGTGGAGTCTCCTTCTTTGGAGGTCTTTAAGCAGAGGCTTGACGACCATATGTCAGGAGTACTCTGATGGTGTTTCCTGCTTGGCAGGGGGTTGGACTCGATGGCCCTTGTGATCTCTTCCAACTCTATGATTCTATGATTCTATGATTCTATGATATTCCACTTTATCACTACCGTAAGGTGTCTCAAAGCGGCTAACATTCTCCTTTTCCTTCCTCCCCCACAACAAACACTCTGTGAGGTGAGTGAGGCTGAGAGACTTCAGAGAAGTGTGACTAGCCCAAGGTCACCCAGCAGCTGCATGTGGAGGAGCGGGGAAGCAAACCCAGTTCACCAGATTACGACTCCACCGCTCTTAACCACTACACCACACTGGCTCTTGAGCATAAGTGAGAATCTTCATTGCACAGCGAATATCTAGATTTGGGTCTTGATCCTGCCTTAGTAGAATGAACCATGTTGTACCAGATGCTACTGTCGGCCAATCTAGTTGGAGAAGTTAGTAGCAGATGAACATTCTTAGGCTTTCTCGTTACTTAACGCTGCTTTCTTATGCTCTGCCATCTGATGTGATATCGTAAGAACAGTGTACAGTACGGGTGTCAAACACAAGGCCCGCGGGCCGAATCCGGCCCGCCAGACCTTGTCATGGTGCCCGTGTAGCTGCCGGCCGCCAGCCTTCATCTTTTATTCTCGCTTTTTTTTTTTTACACAAGAAAGCCGCCTCTTCAGCGCATGCGCGGCAACCTACAAGCCAGAGAACGTCTGCCCTCTAGCGGCACCGGCCGTTCTACACAGGAAACCTCCACTTTACATGCATTCAGGAAACCTCCACTTGTTTTTATATTGAGTGCATGCCATCCTGTGATGTGACAGATCCAACGGCTGCCTGAACCCTTCTCTCCTGTACTGTAAGTACATATGATGTATGTGGGGGGGGGAGGGGGGTCTGCTTATTAGGGGGGGGGGTCTGCTTATTATTTGTTTGTGTTTGGCAATATTTGTATGTTTTTAAAAAAATTACTGTCTGTTACCAAAAATCATTTTTCAATAAATTGTACAATAATTGTACACTTGAATATCTACTTGCTATTATTCTGACTATGTTTCTGCTTTCAGAGCTAGTTATTACTTACATTATTACAAAAAAACAGTAATAATTGAATGCAGTGACAATAATTTATGATAATAAAGTGTGGACACATAGTCCTATAGATACAACCGGCCCTTTGAGGGTGACCAAACTGCTGATGCGGCCCCTGATGAATTTGAGTTTGACACCCCTGGTGTACAGCTATTAGGCTAAGATATAGAAACGTGAGCCCACCAACCACGTTGGAGTTTGCAGTTAACTTAAAAATGTTGGTGTGTCCACATGTGAGATATTCCACATGGAGAATGCCAAGGAATATCAGGGAAAATAAATAACAACGAATATCCTCTAAAACCTGAGTATTTAAGGAATAATAAGCAATTGTTCAAAATCCTCCATATACCGTAAGGATAACAAGAATGAAATGAAATGAAATGCAGAATCCTTTGAGGTGGATAAGAAAGCACAAACAACTGGATCGTTTTAACAGAATGCAAAGCACAAAATCCCAGGCAAGCATTATTTGTTCAGTGACCCAGCAGGCTGAAGTCTGGGGGCAAGAAGGTCCTTTAGCTCTAGGCTAAATTGTCTCTGCCAGCTTAGCTGCTTGCAGGTCAGTGCTGGGCAATTAAGCTTCTACCCTGAAAGAAATACAAATCTTTCTTTAGTTTTCTTGGGAAAATGCATGTGTAGCAAGTGTCTTGAGCTTTCCCTCTTCAGTCTTCTCCATCTTACAATCTCTGTGGGTATTACTGAGTTTGTGCCTATTTGGAAGGAAATACAAAGTTCCTTGATTCCTGAAAGCCTATCCTACCAGCATCGAGCCCAGAGTCTCTTGAAAATACACTTATTAGGGGAGAGCATTCCACAAACCACCATGCACTATTGATTACTAGGACTCTTCACTGATTTCAAAGAACTTCCATTGTGATGGAGTGGTTGGTTGGTCTTATGTGAAGGGCCTTTCTGCACTTATCACTGATCAGAGTTACTGTTTGATCTGATGTTTTTAAGAGTGAATCTGTAGCTGATTGTCTGCATCTTTGGCTGAATGTCACTGTTATTAGAGAGGGAGTTCCTTTTCAACACTAAGGCTGGGTTGTGCCTGAATTGGGAAATGTTTTGTGGCAGTGGTTATGCAAATTTGTGAAAACGCACACACTCCCTCTGAAGTTACCATTATTTTGTATATTTTCTTCCCCGCCATCTCTTTCATGCAAATAATATTTTTTAAATTTATTTAGACAATTTCCCCTACCCCACACCAGCAATTATTTGGTCACATGTTGTTTGAGAGCCTTAAGGGCACAATGCAAGATGCTAAAGCACTTAACTTTTAGGTCTCTACATGCCTTAAAGGCTATATATCCCTGTATGTCCTACTGGAGCATTTTTGTTACCTCTTTGTCACCATCCCTCTGATGTGACAATTTTGAAGGCAAAGTAGTTCAGGGCAGAGGACCTTCTCAGTAGTGGCACCTGCCCTGTGCAACCCCCTCCCATCAAATGTCAAGGAAATAAACAACTATTCAGCTTTTAGAAGACATCTGAAGGCAGCCCTATATAGGGAAGTTTTTAATGTTTGGTGTTTTATTGTGCTTTTAATATTTTGTTGGGAGCTGTCCAGGGTGGCTGGGCAACCCAGGCAGATGGGCAGCATATAAATAATAAAATTGTTTTTATATTATTTTTAAAGCAGTTTTGGTTCCTGGTGTTCTTTACTAATGCTTAAGCATCATCATCCCCACAAGGCTTTTATTTGGGCAGACATTTAATAGTCAGGCAATTAAAAAAAGATATTTCAGCATCATGTTTCTTTTTAAATGCATTTTAGATTTGTATCTGTTAATAAATGTTGACTTATGTGCATGGCTATTTATAATTTTCATACAAAAACGGCTAACCTTGCAAGTCATTAAAATTGTTGTTCAACTCAAGCTTTGTGTAATAGCCTTGCCATGTGTGGCTGAGCAGATAATATTGAAAACATTATAATTAGGGCATAGGAGGGTTTTTCCCCCCTATGAAGTAACATAAAAAATTTGCTAGTCAGAAAGAAAAGAAGCATTTCTCAAACATACCACAAGATTTGTTTTCAACGAGTACAAAAAGCTCACACTACTATTTTGTGGCATTTGTTAACTTAATTATTATTATTTTTTGCAGGAGAATGCAATTAGGTGGTTTATGCAAATGTTGGTCAAAATTCAATTAATGTTTCTGTATGATATTGTTCTTTTATGAGACAATATGTTTCCTAATCAGATGCTCAGTATGATTCAAAATAATAAGCTATTGGATAGGGACAGGTTACTTGTGTCCCTCAATATGTTATTGGACTACAACTCCCATTATCCTTGGTAACTGGCCATGCTGGCTGGGGCTGATGGGTATTGTAACCCAACCACAGGTTAGCCACTCCACTATAGGAAAACTGCACTATTTCTAGTATGTACAACCGGAAATTGAGAACTTGTGGTTTTCCTTTTTCCTTTTGTATCTGGTCTGTTAGTTTGTGAGCCTGTGTAGCCGGAACTTCATTACATTTTAATAAAGTGAATAATGATGATGATGATGATGATGATATTTGTCCTCATAATACCCTGCTTCTAGGTCTGGCACTAGAAGTGCAATTTTTAAACAAAATCCACATAAGTGAATTGGAACTAGAAGTGCAATTTTTAAACAAAATCCACATAAGTGAATTGGAACTAGAAGTGCAATTTTTAAACAAAATCCACATAAGTGAATTGGAGCATATATGTATCAGGAAGGGACAGTACCTCTCTAGCTTGATGCTAGGTTGCACTTGTATAAAACTGGCTCAGGATTTGGTTTTCATTTGTGACTCCAAATGGCATTTTGTGAAGCAGTCCTACACTGGGAAGCTCAGCAGACGCCCTGGCAGAATTTAATGAGGGTAGCCAAATATGTCAAAAGCCTATCATTTGCTAGTGTTGTGGAAGCTACATTTCAAGGATGTCAATCCATATGCTGTGCTGCGCTGTGAGAAAACACTGTCATTAGCAGCAACCGGCCATGTTCATCCTTACATCTGTCTGATCTTTTTACTAGTAACCAACACTATAAATGTTATCTTTTTAATTAAGAGTTTCTGCTTCCCATGCTAAAAGCCATAGTAACCATACTTACAAGTGAAAAACAAAAGTGTTACAGACCAAAAACAAACATGCATGTGCCGAATCATTTCCAAACATGGATTCTAGGGTGGGAAAACACTATACAATTGGCTTTTCATCTAACCATTCCCCTCTGCAGATTTATATGTAGAGTGGTCAGTATTTTTCTCTACTACACTAAGGTTACCAGACATCCCCGTTTCCCGGGGACAGCCCTCGGATTTACAAATCAGTCCCCTGACAAAATCCATCTATTTAGTAGGAAGTTGAAAAGTGTCCCCGGATTCATTGAAAAAAAATCTGGTGACCTTATACTACACACATATTTCTGTTTCTGCATACAGTTAGAGGTATACACAATACAAAGCCTATAAACAGAGATATTTACATTTACGTTATGTGACCTGGGTTTATTTATTTTTTAAAGATCAGCTAATATATTGATGCTGTTGTCACTACAAGGCCCCTTAGAGTTTCTGGTTACACATTCCACAGCACAGCATCAGCTGAGGGGCATTTTGTGGTTACCTTTGTCAAGGACCCTGTGTGGGAGGATTTTGTCCAATGGTGGTTTCTTGTCAGTGAATTCTTCGTGCTGAATAAAGGACTGGGGCCGTCACACTGAAAAGGATACAAAGCCAACTCTGTTAGTAAAGATCTGGTTTAGTTAAGATTATTTGCTACTTTAGGTAGGCTCACATGTGCCCTTGAGCTCATCTGGAAAGACTCCATGCACAAAACAGACTACAGTGGATGGCATTTCAAAATCTGGGCAGCTACCCAAATACCAAGCACGAATGTCAAAGAATTACCATAAGATACTCCCTGGGCCCCAGGAGTCCTCTTGGGAAACTGTCATGATCTTAGCTCCCCAGATAGATTTGGAAGACTTGGAAAGCAAATCCCTCCTAATACAAAATGCTCAATTCCTCACTGAATGTAATTCACGCTGAGGCACTTTCTTGATGGAAATTCACAATAGCCAAATTCTACAGCCTCTTACTCGGGACTTAATTGGGCAAAACTCCAGCTGATTTCAAAAGGGGATTTAGCCAAAAGATGCAGGACTTTATCACAAGATAGTGAAGCAATTTCTTTCAAACAGTAAACAACAAACTTGAATCCACCGAAGAGAAATTCGAAGCAGTTGTCCTCCACCAAGGTCTGGAGCTTTTCCTAGTTATTTGAATTTGGGTGGGATCTCCACCCTGATTGGCACTAAGTAAAATATGAACTCTTCCTTATTATTTCTATGCTGCATTATTCACAGAGATTTCTTTTCTGATACTAGGCAAAAATTTAAAGACGATTTCTATTGTTATCCACAGTTGTATAGCGCAGTAGAGGATCCTGCAATTTCCAAGACTGAAGTAACAGTGATCGTCAAGCTCTGTGCCAAAGAGCAAAGAGCATTAGGATGTTTATCACCACAAAGCCTAGAGTGTCTGAAGGCTTGTACATGTATCTACTCGCCATTCAGCTTGTCAGCCCTGGGGTCCATGCCTCTGGGGTCTAGATCCCCAGCTTGGCCAGCACTGCTACTGGGCACCTTCTTCCTCTTTGGCCACCTTGGAGATCCACTTCTTCTGCTGCCACCACCTGGATGGTTAGAATGAAGAGTCACTCTGGCAAGTGAAGGAACACTGGAACAAGGAAGGTGGGAAGAAGCAGCTACCAGCCAGCCTGGTCATATGCTGCTGCTTCAGTTGCTGCTACAAATCCCCAGGCCAGCTTGCTGTGGCTTCTGACCAGCCTTCCTCCTTCCCACACTCCCTCCTTCTGCTGGACTGACTCTTCACCCTCACTGGGCCTTTTACAAATCCTCCTTACCCTTCTTGATCGCACCTCTGACATAATGGGATGGGAGGCAGAAAAGCAGGACTGGACTATGAAAGGCTTTTGACAAACTTTAAGGCAGGAGGTGTTTTAGGCAAGGGAGTCAGATGCTTCAGCAAAACAAATAGGGGCATCCAGTACTATTTTTCTAGAAAAAAAGGTGCCGCAACTCACCATGAACACCTCCCTTTTTCTCTTAGAATGGCAATGGCACACACCTGAGAGGTGCCAGAACTACCTGAGAGGTTCTAGAACCCACCTGAGAGGTACCGGAACTGAGTTCCAGTGAGTTTTCCCCCTGGAAAAAAAAGCCCTAGGTGCAGCAGTCCCTAGCATGCTTGTTTATTTGTATGTATATACACACTTACTAAAATACTGACAAATTTTGTGAGGACCCAGAACAACAACAATGCAATCTGATGTGGAAACATGGAGACTTGAAAATGAGAGAAGCCAACACTGACAGCTTTTTCCAACCAAACTCAAGGGTAATAGGCACACATACACTTGTTTAAAATCTTTAAGTTGCAGGATAGCAGAGTAGCTTGTGAATAGCTTGTGTTCCTACCCACACCTTGCAAAACAGCATCCTGAGCAAATATTTGAGGAGGTTATGGGAAACACAGCCGAAAATGTGACTGTTGTGTTTACCTCACAGATGAGCCATGCAAAGCACCAGTAGCACTGTGCCACATGTACGAAACGTAGCACATTTGGAATTGTTTGGAAAATGTGATAAATCTCTTAGCTAAATTATCACCTGGGCAAAATGCCTGTACACCATGTGCTGCAAAGGGAAAGAAATACATATTGACTACTTTGTTGTTGCCAGCTGCTTCTTTCAAAGAGAGGGGAGATTTCGCAGAGATGCTTTGAATGGCTGCGTGCCTCATAAATAACACCCAAATACGATCTCCTCGCCTGGGTTCGTAAATCAAAATGTAGAGCCACCATAAAAATAATATTCAGCAATAGGGGATTAAAAGATCCCTTCCTTCTTTCCTACATGGAAATACTGACACTAAGTTTACCATTTCCAAAACAGTAATCAGGCATCCATTCTACTCTGCCATTATTCTAAACTTAACCAAGTCTGGTTGTCAGATTACATAGGAGGGAAGTCTCTTAACTGTGCAGCCTGTTCCTAAATATTTCACATAGAATCAAACTCCATTGAAAGCAATGGGATATATACCCCAAATTTAAAGGTCAGAAAATAGTGTTTGTATCTTCTCAAGAACCAGTGAAGGCTGGTCCATTAGACAGTGTTCCCCAACCTTGGGCCTCCAGCTGTTTTTGGACTACAATTCCCATCATCCTTGACCACTGGTCTTGCTAGTGAGGGATGATGGGAGTTGTAGTCCAAAAACAGCTGGAGGCCCAAGGTTGGGGAACACTGCATTAGGACACCTGCCCCATCAACCTCCCTGCAGCCAGCCTCTACTTATCTGCCATTTTACCTACAAGTAGTCCAAAGGGTTGGACTGTCTGCTAGCTTCCTCTTCCTTAACCTTAGTGTTGCCTTTATAGAACTCAGCAGGGAGATGAAGCCATTAAGCACTTTGAAAGTCCCAGTCACCTCTGGCTGAGGAAGAAGGTATGGATTTGTCATTCTGGGACCATAGCCACCCTCTCCTGTGGCCAGTCATGGTGCTATCTGTTAGCTTTGGTTTCTCTCAGTTTCTCATCATTCCTTTCATAAGCTCAGCCCACCACATTTCCATTTCAGTGTGCAATTATTATTTTTTAAGCCCTTATGGAAATCTGTTGGCATTATAGTATGGATTTCTCCTAATAGACACCTTTTTGCAATTAATTGTTCCTAATATAATATATTTTCTGGGTTATTTTTATCAATATGCACATTTTTCTGCTCTACTTCCTCCCTATATGCAAGTTTTTGTACACAGTTTAGGCTAGAGAACTGCATCAAAAAATTCAGAGAGACGTGAAATTCAAAGGATAGCTGCATTTCAGTCCACATGTGGTTTCAAGACCCCCCCCCCCATTGCTCCACTTTCTGTGTTCCCCCTGCCAAAAAAGTTCAAGCTGGATGTTAACACTAACAAAATGTTCAGTCCCACACTAGCTGAAGTTCATTGTCTAAAGATGACTGTGTATAGCTTTTTTAAAAAAAATAAATAAAAAGGCTCCAAGAAAGTTTTCAGGCCGGATAGCAAGTACCATCTCGTGTATGTGTAAGTTTCAGTGATGGCTCATCTATATTTCTAATCTTTGCTTGCTGGAGTTTCAGGATAAAGGTTTTATATGTATTTCAATTAAATGATAACCGTAGGCAATAGTTGTGTCTTTTTTATTTTTTATTTTAAAAGTGCAGCTATTTTGGCAATCGGCCACAGGCCTTTGAAGTAACTTCCACTATGTTATATCAACTTATTTTACTATTCAGGATGATTAATTTCTTACCCTGAAAGAATTTTACATTGTTAAGAGTTATTTCATTAAGGCGTTAGTGTCTAGCCATCGTTTCGTGCAATGGAAAGCAGACAAAGGGGCCATGTGGGGGGGGGGGAAATAGGCTAGATTGCCTTAGTTCGGGGGGCCCTTAGTGGGTATAGAGCCTATGTCAACCTCCCCAAACAATCACTTCTTCATTCTTCTGAGTGGGATATGGGACTGTGGTCAGCTGCTTATGCAGAGTCAGGGCCCCAAACCTAGTCACAGACTGACCTAAAGTCAAGTTAGGTCACAATAGACACACCACCCTTGGCTGAAAATTTCGAAGTGAGCCTCAAAACAAATATTTTGGATACAGGTAAGTCCCACAACTATAACAACTGTTTTTAAACTGATAAATTATTTTAAATGTGTGTGTGTGTGTGTGTGTGTGTGTGTGTGTATACTGCTTTAATTGGTTTTACACAGACTTTTTTATTTCAGATTAACTGAATGAGATAACTGCTAGGTAGATTTATAGCTGGTTGGCTGACTGAACCCTAAGAGTGCTCATTAACTGTTCCTCATCACCCTGGGGGAAAATGACAAGCAAGTTGCCATTCAGTCCACATTTTACCAGTTTCTCCACAAGAATATCATAGGGCACTTTGTCAAAAACCTTACTGAAATCAAGATACGCTATGTCCGCAGCATTCCCCTGATCCACTAAGCTTGTAACTCTATCAAAAAAAGAAAGAAAGAAAGAAAAGAAAAGAAAAAGAAAGGGAAAAAGAAATGAAAAAGAAATTAGATTCATCTGGCATGGCTTGTTTTTGAGAAATCCATGCTGGGTCTTAGTAATAATCACAGCATCCTATTCTAAGTGCTCACAGACCTACAGTGACTAATAAAAACTATACAAATATAAAAGATTCTTTCCTCGTTTGTGCATTAATGAATAATGCAGTAATGAAGTTCCTCGAATCAAGTTTAAGCAAACCATGGGGCTTTCAGAGGAACTTATTGGAATGTGTGTGAGACAGAGTTTAAAGAAGAAACAGGAACTGGGGGGAAATACTGTTAAAACAGATTCCTTTACTGCCCTTTCACCAATACGTGAAAAAACTGGGAATAAGTGTGGCCAGCTGTACAAGTGGCACACAGTTGTTTACCTATGATGTGTCTTTAGGTTATGAAGATGATTACGGGGAGGCATCTTCAAGAAAGAAAACCACTCAATGGACCATGGCTGTCACCCCTGTTTCAAAGTGTTGCCTGCCGCCAAGTGGTTAACCATAATGCAGGATGTGGTGCCCAGAAGGAGGTTTCTCTCTCTATGGTCATATTCTAGAAGCAGACAGACTTCAAATAACCACTTGAAAACTAGTGGACGGGCATTGCTTAGAGGGAAACTTATCGGCTTATGTACAATAATAGAGTGACTGAGGTATGCAATTATTGGTTTGACTTACAGTTTAGTCTAAATATATAACAGGCCTTGCAAATGCCTCTCCGATACACCATTTTTGTAAAACACATTCAACATAAATATGTGGTGGTTTCCAAACATTTTACTAAGGAGAGGAAACAACCATTTAATTCTGTCTTTGTTTGGAAATACTTTTCAGTCCAGGGGCGCCGTTTCAGAGTTCACTGGGCGGGTGTAATCCAAAATCTCTGTCCACCCACAGAAATGGTATGTGGGAAGCATGGCTTCTGCTAATTCCCAACTAGGATGGTAAAAGTCTTAACAAAACACTAAAGATACTTAGATAGGCAATTGCTTGCAAAACTGACACAATGACATAATGTGCTTTAAGATTGGTTCTTTGGTTCAGGATAGAGCAGGGCAAGTCTGAGGTGAAATAGGCATCAACCAACGTTGACAACATCTCTCTCACCCAAGTTGACCCACTCAGATACGGATTTATTTAAGTATGTACAGTGGTACCTCGTTCCGGAAGTCCGTTCCGGAAGTTCTTAACTTGAAAATATTCTTAACCTGAGGTACCACTTTAGCTAATGGGGCCTCCCACTGCCACCACATCGCCGGCATGCAATTTCTGTTCTCATCCTGAGGTAAAGTTCTTAACCCGAGGTACTACTTCCGGGTTAGCGGAGTCTATAATCCAAAGTGTATGTAACCTGAGGTGTTTGTAACCTGAGGTACCACTGTATTTCTATACTGGTACATCATAAAATTTCAGAGTGGTGTGCAACTGTGAAACATAAAACATTGTATAGTGGTACCTCAGGTTAAGAACTTAATTCATTCTGGAGGTCTGTTCTTAACCTAAAACTGTTCTTAACCTGAGGTACCACTTTAGCTAATGGGGCCTTGCACTGCCACTGTGCCGCGGCGGCACAATTTCTGTTCTCATCCTGAAGCAAAGTTCTTAACCCGAGGTACTATTTCTGGGTTAGCGGAGTCTGTAACCTGAAGCATCGGTAACCTGAAGCGCCTGTAACCCAACATACCACTGTACAAATAAACACTAAAGTGACTTTCAGATTATAAATAAATTTCATGTTGCATTTTTAACTCTCAGTGAAATATGTGAACTCTGATTCCAGGAATGGTGTTGCTTCTTTATGAGACACTGTGATTCAGACAAATGCAGCTAATGCCATCTACTCTCTCTAAGGTTTCTCTTTGACAGTCTACAAAGTTTTCTCACTCCCCCTGTATCAAACCTGCTTAGTAGCCTGCAACTAAGGTACCATATTTTTCGCTCTATAACACGCACCCAACCATAACACGCACATAGTTTTTAGAGGAGGAAAATCCGTAGGCATTTCCTCCATAACACGCACAGACATTTCCCCTTACTTTCTAGGAGGAAAAAAGTGAGTGTTATGGTGAAAAAAATACGGTATTTTTGGTTTGTGGGTGGAGTCCCATATATGGACTGTTATTCTTTGGGAGAAAGTCATCATGACCAAATTATTATTTAAACTTTTGTGCAGATATCATAGTTAAGTTTGTGTGCTATTGCATTTACTTATTGCATAGCCCTATATGCAACCATCACTCCAAACCCCTTTGTTCTCTCTTATATGGTTGACTTCAGTTTCTTTTCACTCTAAATATCTGCATATTTTTGTAAAATGAGGATGAGTCCCACAATAACAGGCATCTATATCTACCTCTTTTGGATTTTGATGGCATTGGGTTTGCAGATTGCTTCTGAAGGACAGTTTGGTTATCCCCCTGACTCTGTAACACAACATGGTTTCACACAAATTTGCCTTTCATTTCACATTCTTTTGCAATTTGAAGTCTGAGGGAGAATGCTGAGCTTGACCTTGTTTTACAATGGCATTATGACCGTTGCATGATTTAGAAGCCAAACTATAAATCCCCCGAGGGTCACCTAAAAGACCTGTGAAGTTTAGAAAACCTTTCAAGATCAGGCTTTCAGGCTTTGAAACAAAAGCTTCAAAACTGGTTAGCTTGCCATGAGTCTTCCTCCCCCAAGACTCTTAACATTTGACTGAGATGACACTTAAAAGGCAAGGAACAGGCTGCATCTAATCTTTCACAATTAGCTCACAAAATGTTGCCATATTCTCTGCATTTGTCAGCACCCAAGCCAGCATTTATCTTTCATGTTTACTTATGGTTTTCCTCTTGTTTCAAGTTTCTGGCCAGTTGTACACAAAATAATGTTTTTCAAAAGTCATTTATTTTCTCACCCGGACACACACAAAATACCATTTGCAGTCATCTCAAATATCTTATTTCTGCCAACCCATTTCCACTGTTTATTTTCAAAGTTTTACATGTCTTGTTTCATATCTTCTAGATATAGAAACCATAGACAGATGACACTTTCACTGGGATATAACCCAGAAAATAAGGCTGTGAGTAAAATGCAAGTGAAAACATATTGCTAGTGCCTTAATCCAAGAATTGGTTTTTAAAGTATTTTGTCTATCAATATGGTTGCCTCCTCCACTAAGGTGCTTTCTGTTTGTAATACTTTTCTCTAAGATATACAAATCCAAAACATAATTTAATTTTTCATCACATTTTATCTCTTAGCAATACATCAACAACTACAACAGAGTAAACAAAATACTAAAAAGAAAAGAAAAAGGTCTCTATTTCATGTTTTGAAAATTTGTAATGGAAGTAATGGGATAGTTAAACAACTACAACAACAGAAAGATAGACACTGACCTCAATTTTTTCATCAGTTTTGGATATATAACATTGGGTTTCTTATGCACTGATAGCATTATTAAATTAATGAGCACTCAGTTACTAATCCACTATGAGTTCTTTAGGTCTTAGTTGCACCAACCAGTATTTAGCAAATATTATTCTTGCATCTGCCACTGAAGTGTATGTGGAGCCCACTCAAGCAGGGACAAGCATGTAGATGTTCTGCAGTTTCAACATGAAGGTTGGCAGAGCACATGGAGCCACAATACATCCACTGTAATGGGCAGAGTTGATTGTAGGCCAATAATTGTCCTGAGAGGTTGATCTGAAGGGGGTTTGAATAAGGATGCAGGGACAAAGAAGGCAGATAAGGAAGACAATAGACCAGGAGAGAAGCAGGCAGGCTGACATTAAAGGTTCTTCAGAACAAAGGTAGGAAGAGCTATACAGCCAGTGTAAGGGTCTGGCTTTGGTCAAGACAAAGAGTCAGACCTAGTCTGGGAAACTCCCAGGTCCGTTTGGGAGGAACCAATGAGCTACCTTATTGGAGCCTAGTTCAACCATGTTACCTCACCTTTCTCTTGCACTCTGTAACCTCAAGAGGTTCATCACAAGGGATCCCAGGATGGAGACTGAGAGGCTCCTGGCTGACCCTGCCACCCTTCTTGAAGAATTTGGCCTTTTGGATGCCAAAGGCTTTGAGAATTATCTGAGGTTAGCTGAGTAATTCTTTATGAAAGGTTTGGTTCAGAAGGAATGGTCACAGCAAAAGCATCTTCCATAGCAAAATAGCAGTGGTGGTGCTTGTGGGAAGCTATTCCTAACAACGTTAAGGCACTATTTATGGCAAGAGATCTGAATCTTTGTGCGCTCTCTTGGCACTAAGGATTTTATTCAAAGCATGAACAATGTGTTTGTGTCCCAGAAAAACAAATGCACTCCACATGTTCTGAGGCAAATAAATGTGAAAAGATCCCTTTAATCCACAGCCAAGAATCTCAGCCTCACTCATAAACAACACCAAGTAAATGCAATGAAAGTGCCTGAGAATTCTAGGTCCGCCTTTAATGCAAAACTTCTTTTTATTCATTTATATTTATTAGTCCCCTCATAAAATAGATTTTCTAGATGATGTACAATAAGTTGATAAAAGTCTTAAAAAATAAGAGGTACAAATTCACCCCGAAAAGCCAAGTATTACTCCTTCTCCTTCATCAATAGAATGTTAATAGGGATATAGTAATCAATCAATCAATCAATCAATCAATCAATCACTTCCCATGAGTCACTCTCATGGCAATTTACAACACAATAAAAACATATAAAACAATTACATATATAAAACAGTTTTTTAATATAGAAACAACAGGACATATACATAAAATGAGTTCAATACTGATACCAACTGGAGTAAAGATATCCATCTAGAAGACTTGTTGGAAGAGGAACGTATTTAGGAGGCACTGAAATATAGTCATAGGTTGCTGAGGGCAGGAGCTTCAGGGGTATCTTTTGAGTCAAGGGATGGAGCCCAAAATAGGGTCCCCCTAAGGAGGAAGGAACTACAAAATATGCAGTATTAGAAAAGGGGGGAAAGCTGGGTTAGGCTTGGGAACAGATTCCAAGATGAATCCCCAAACACACTTCACATGTAAGATTCACCTTCTGTTGTGTTGACAGGGCGGTCCCTCCCCCTACCTGGCCGATCCCCTGGCAACACCTCCCCAGGCGGGATTGGGCGATTGGCTGAGGTAGGCAGAGACCTCCAGGTATCCAGTCTGGGGAGGGCAAAGCCAGCCCGTACTACCGGGAGCCACACTGGGATCTGAGGGGCTTTGCACCACCACGCAAAAGGCACCCCCCATTTGATGTGGGGAGTGGTAATTCCCTGAAATCATCCACATCCAAAATTGGCTCTGTGTTTAAGGACAGCCACTTGATTCCAGGAAATCTGAGTTGATCAACTGTATGAATTTTACAGTGCAATCCTATTACATATCTGCTCAGAATTAGTTCCCAGTAAGGAACTTTACGGACAGTGAGTGTAGGCCCTTAATCAATTAAACCTACACAAAACTCTCTTCCTTTTTAGAAATGCATGCAAGTGTCCCAGAAAACACATTTCTTCCTGGCGCAGTGGTTTTTCAAATAACTTTACCTCCAGGGCCATGACGGACCTACAGTCATGTGGGTCTTTTAATATAGGTGCAACTGTATGCCACAATTTGCAGTTGGGTCAACCGCATTTTCCTCTGTACAATTCCTCTGGAAGGAACTGCACGTTATAATATACGGAAGCACCCTGGGATCATTTTAAAAGACTTACTTTACCGGTGCAGCCTCAGAGGCCTTACTAGTTGCTCTAAGCAGTTGCCAAAAATGTTTTGAAAGAAGGAAAGCAGCAAAGCCAATCAGGCACTCCTGCCACTGCATTTGCACTGCGCCAGCTTCCCCACCCTGTCGTCCCTCCTCTCAACCTCCTAGTAAACAGCAAAAACCCAACCGACCAGATATTAGATGAGCGGTGGCACCCCCCCCATCTGCTCCTAGGCACTACTGCTGGGCCTGTTTGGTGCTGCTCCACTCCTCTCAACCCTGCCAGAAATAGACATAGCTGGGATGGATGGGGCAATGGTGTGCAGGAGGCAGAGTGCCACTGTTCCATCATCTAAGCTGAACCATTTAAAGGGGAGCCTGTCCTATTGGGAGGAGGGAGGAAGAATAGGGAGAGGATAACACCAGGAGGGAATGTGCCTTAATGGCTCTAGACTCCTTGATCCTACAGGGAACCAAGGAAGCTCTAACTTTCTAGCACTGCTGACACAGAGACAGGCCTGGAGCAGACCATCAAAAAGCCTGAGAATCCAAGCCAGTGGGAAGATGCTTCTTGGTTGGGAGTACACTGGATGGTTACAGATGGGAACTAGTTTTGTCCTTAAGAAATAGCTATTCTTTTCCCCTCAAAGAACCAGAGCCCCTGATGACAGAGGACCTCATTTTTATCCAGATGGTCTTTAAAGGTCTTGCGATAAAACATCTGGTCAAGCCTTCTTTTCTAGGTCTATTTTCATGGTCCCAGAGAGGAGAACACCACTATTATATAGCATTGAATTTAACACAAATCTCTCTTAAACCGTGTCCCAAAGATACTGCACAATTTCTACAAATGCTAACAAAAGCAATATTAAAGAGCAGTCTTACTTTCCTGCAGTTATGGAGAATCGTTAGGCATTGTATGTAAGATTTGTCTAATCACACTCACACAAGTTCAGTCCAGCTCAGTGGAACTTGCCTCTAAGTAAACAGGCTATTTCTCTTGAAAAGAAAAATGCTGCTGGAATACAATTTCCCTTCTCTCTGGCTCAGGAACCCAGAGCTACTGGAAAGGTAATAGCTAAGGAAAAGTCAATCTCCATTAAGCACCCAGGAGTGTGGTTCATTTCTCCCCCTTTTCTTTTTTTTTATTGCATGAAAAAAATAAGTCTGGATCTTGAAATGAAAAAGGATAAATTCATTCCTTTTAAAGAATGAAACAAATAATTCAAATAATTCAGGCATTCCCATTGTTGTTATATGGCCTTTCTCATGAGCGGCAGTAATGGACGGTATTATGAGTATTCTACTAAATGTCTGTCTTTCCTGATTGAGATATTTCAATCAAATGGAGAGAGACAGATGAGCAACTTTCCATAGCATGATAGTGTTGAAAGCCTAACCTCCATGTTGTAAGAAAACAACAACTGCACTTTATCTCCCTGCTGTAGGGGTGGAGAACTTCAGCAGAGGCAGATTTAGGAAAGCATGGCCAGTTTTCCCACACCCAGCGCCAAGCCAAGAGGGTGTTGCAGGGGGCGCTACAACAATGACTTAGAATGAAAGGCTGAAGAGCTACTTTTGGACTCCAGACCTGAGGTGTCCCCCTCCCCTTTTGGGTATAGCCTCTTCTCCTTCTGGAGGGGAGGGGTTGTGAGCGGGACCAGATCCTCGCGTCATGCAGGGGGCCTTCTACCCGCTGCCCTGCCAACATCGCTGGCGCGCCACGCCTCCCAGCTGGGCACCCAATCGGGAGACACTGCGGGGGCGTGGTTTAGCTGCTCCAATGCGGCCGTGCCAGCTCTCCCCACCATTACACTGCCAGTTTTTGTGAGTCACCCACCCACCACTCCCTTTAGTGCGTAGCTTCTCGCTTGACCTTGCTATGGACCCATGGTTGGTCACCCTGGTTGCCCAGGGGGCCTGGTAGGAGTTTTTTTGCCTACCTCGTAGCAATCGTCACAAACTTTCCTAGTATTTGGCGGTTAGGCATTGGAACGTGTTGTTGGTGTATGGAAGGGCAAGGTGTGGCCATCATCTACCTCTTCACTTATGGGTATTCCGCTAAAGGAATCCGGCGGTAGTGGATCCTGTCCGATGCCCTGTGTGGCGGGGGGCCATGGCATGACCCTGGTGACATCAGGGGAGAGCTTATAGTTGTATTGGCATCAACAGGCTCCTCCTACTGGTGGTTAACCCCTCGTCAGACTCACCCATCCCCGAGTGGGTGGAGTCAAATTTGCTCTTGTCCAATGCCTAAGCCAATACCTTCTCACATGCCCATTAACCTAATATACTGTGTCCACGTGTCTTTATTAACCCAAAGCGGGGGACGGGTACTCGAATCACAAATAACATTTCTCAAAAGACCTTTAGAAAGACAATCATACTTTTATGATTTTTACTTTTATGATTATTATTGGAGACCACCATACTATGCTGCTCTGCCCTAACCAAAGACACCAAATATACCAAGAAGAAAAGCATCTAATAAATGTATAAAGATTATTTTAAAAAAAAGAAGAGGAAGGAAGGTGAGAGATGGGCGGGGGCACTGAATTTTTATTAACACATGTTAGCAATTGTACATTTTGATGGGCAGGTTTTTAAAAAGCGCTACAAATTAATTTCAAAAGCATAACATTATTGTTTGAGTAGAATAAAAGTCTGTTTGCCTGCTTTGGCACTTGGCCAGGAAGTCAACAACCACTGTTAATAGAAGCTTTCCAATGCAGCCAGAAATACAACCCCCCCCCAGTAAAAAGTTTAGAGTCTGACAGAGCAAGAATCCTCATTAATGCTCTTGACCTCTTCCAGATGAGGCAAGGGGAGCATGAAGGGTAAACATTAGCAAAACTGGACTGTTAAGCCAGATCAAATTGCTAAATCAATAGTAAAAATAGTCTGGTGAACAGCAGTGAGCCGCTCACCAGAAATTCAAATGCAGCCTGCTCTTGCGAGTATTAGCTAGTAAGCTATTTGCATGGTTTGGCTAACCTTTATCCTTCACACTGTGCTGGTTTAATCGGATTGTTCATCCTGAGCCTGATGCTTACATTGTATCATCTTGGAACACTGAGCTCGAAACTCTGATGTTAATTAGTCATGTGCTGAACATGTCTGAAACCAAGGCCGACCAATGGGGTGATATAAAACTCTCTACAACAGAGCAGTGGAATGAAGCTGGATTCCAAGGACATGCATTTAGCAGCACAACAGTGAGAATGGAGAAAAAGCATTGTCCAATGAGCCTGACATTCCATGCTTTATGGACTCTGTGGATATCGAAGACTCATGTTTTGGATTCATCTCTCCTCTCAAAGAAGGGTCAGTGGAGACCATATCAGCAGGACACCTGGGCCAATGTTATACTCACAAATGAGATAATAGGATGAGAATAAAATATGCATTTACCTGCAGCATAATCTGCCAACCAGGTCACAGCTGCTCATTAATCAGAACTGGTCTTCCAGATGGAAGACTTTCTCCATAGGCAGCTGTGCTAC
Organism: Podarcis gaigeae; assembly: GCF_964106915.1. Lineage (NCBI taxonomy): Eukaryota > Metazoa > Chordata > Lepidosauria > Squamata > Lacertidae > Podarcis > Podarcis gaigeae. The sequence continues at coordinate 103,217,089 of NC_139678.1, read as the reverse complement.
AGTTCCAGGACTTATACAATGAGAGGCACAACATCAATGCTGGAAGCATCAGAAAGATCAGAGTGGCTGGAGCCACTTTGTCACATTTTGGCCTCTGTGCCTTTCCCGGTTGCACTGAAGAGGGATTTTCATCAGGTGATGTTTACTCACAAGATGCTGCATTGTTTTTTTTTGAAAAGCAGCCCTAGTGCTGAAATGTTCATTTACTTTACAGTGGTACCTCGGGTTACAGGCGCTTCAGGTTACAGACGCTTCAGGTTACAAACGCTTCAGGTTACAGACTCCACTAACCCAGAAATAGTACTTCGGGTTAATAACTTTGCTTCAGGATGAGAACAGAAATTGCATGCCAGCAGCGCGGTGGCAGCGGGAGGCCCCATTAGCTAAAGTGGTACCTCAGGTTAAGAACAGTTTCAGGTTAAGAACGGACCTCCAGAACAAATTAAGTTCTTAACCCGAGGTACCATTGTATTTATTACATTTATATACCACCTTTTTCTTCCAAGGTGCTCAAGGTGGTCTACATGGTTCTCCACCTCCCCATTTCATCCTCACAACAATCCTGTAAGGTAGGTTATGTCAGAATCTGCGCTCGGCCAAGCTGATAAAGCTCATTTTCCTCCGTCCGAGTCCTTCGAAATTGCCTCCGACAATAATTAACGACCTGAGCCTCTGATAAGGCTCCAAGGCACCTTCTCCTGTTCAGCAGAGATTCCAGCAGCATGCGGAAGGATGAGATTGTATGAGCTACATGGCTAAAGAGTTTTATTATGTTCTATGCAGACAGCAAAGAAAAATACATCCTCTCTCTATGAAAGCAGAGAGCAACTGAAACAAAGGAACAGGAAAACCAGTAACGTCACATCCATCTCCTGTTTCCCGTGAGACTTCCAGCAGTATGGAATGTTTCTGGAATGTAAACAGAGTCCTGTGACTCTAAGCAGCTGCACAGTGGCAAACAGAAACTAACAGGTTAGGCTCAGAGGCAGTGACTGACTGGCCCAAGGTCACCCAGTGATCTTTATGGCTGAGTGGGAATTCTAACCTGGTCTCCCAGGTTAAAGTCCAGCACTTTCACCAAGTTGGTAATTCCTGGGTTAACTTTCAGTTGCAATTAAAAACTGGGCGCATTCATGGATATGAAAGGACTAAGGTATATATGCAGACAATTGTTCCCTGACATTTGGCACATTCAGTCAAACCAATGGCATGATTTTTATTTGTTTGAAACTTTCTCACACTGTTTTGGCTGTGGACTGTGCCTTCCTCTTTCTACTTTGTGAACTGATCACTGATTGTGTTTTGTGAGAATCTGTCCTAGTTTTGTGCATGATATCCCTGACAAGTGTCCAGCTCTGTGAGTCACTGTATTCTGAGTCATTCAAACATCTTGCTAAGTCCCCCCCCCCCCTTTTCAATGCCAAGCAGCTCCCATCAGCTCCAGGAAGGATGGCTAATGGTTAGAGATGATGGAAGCTGTAGTCAAAAACATTTGGAGGGCAACAAGTTCCCCATTTGTGTGATAAGCCCATGTTTATCACATAAATCATCATTTATTGTGGCATCCAAACCAAGGGCAATGCTGCAGAATTTTGTTTCATTTGAAAGAAAAATCATCAGAAACTTATGATGCCTATTGCTTTATTTACAACCATGTGAATAAAGCACATTGGGAGCAATTAGCCACTCCATCAAAAGCCAGTGTTGACATCTAGGGGCAATTTCTGAAAGGTGGCACTTTGACCTGGATCTTAGGCAAGTAAATTGAAAAAACGTGGGGTTTTTTTGGTGTTATTGTAAGCCAATGGTCAACAATTTTGGCTTCCTTTCGGGGTGTCCTGGTTTTTACTTTTTGAGACATCCCTAGTCATTGTGTAGGAGGAGCAGGATCATGCCCACTAGTCTTGCACCTAAAACATTCAGCATAGCATCTGTAAGCATGCATGGTCTGCAAACATAGTCAGGAGCTGGGCTCTGTATACCTCAGCCTTCCCCAACCTTGTGTTCTCCTGGAGTTCTGAGACTACAACTTCCATAATTCCTTACCATTAGCTATTCTAGCTGGGGTGGATGGGAAGGAGTGCAAAACACTTGGAGGGCACCAGGTTGGGTGAGGCTAGTGTGGATGTTATTCTGAACGCACATCAGTGGGCACATTCTCACTCTCTGCTGTGCATTTTTAGACTACAGAAAAGTAACATCTGCACATCCCATCTGTCTTAGTCAACTCACTTTGCTATCTTTTGCTTACTCCCCTCATCTGAGGACATGCAACCTTCTCTAAGCTCTGGTGGGCTTTGCATTCCAAAAGCTGGAGAGAGAGAGAGAGAGAGACAGAGGTTCCTACCTATCAGGAGAGAGTTAACATCTAATTGTGACTCTGTGGTTTTAATTGTAGTTTTTATGATGGTGTCGCTTTGCTTATTCCATTTATGTTGTTAACCACTCTGTGCTCCAGCTGGAGGAAGGGAGGAATATGAAAACAATTCATAAATAAAACTCCTGTCATTACCTTCCACTAATACAATATCAAATGGACTAACACAGGAAAGGCTAGCCAGCAGCTGTAGCATATATAGTGAAGGAGAAGTTATCTACACCCATTTAAGATAATACATTTTATTGCCCCTTGGTTCTGTAGCACTGCTGATTCAGTTATCCTGCTCAACATGATTCATGTAGTTCTCCACAACTTCATCTTGATAGGAGCTCTTCTTCAAGTTTCAAATATACATTCCTTTCAAGGGGGCAGCAATTTCATTTGATGGCTTTAACCCCTTATCGTATTATTACAAGCTGAATTGCCTACTGCATTGACGAATATCTATCGTTGAAGAACAACATCTGGGATTTCAGAACAAAAGTGAAAAGGGGAAAAAAGTCTTCCTATCCCACAACTCTCATAAAAGTCTGTCTGGAGCATACCTAAGCCAGAGCTTGACTCTTTTTATTAGTTCCAAAGGAGAATCACTCCCAAACTTGGAGCATTGCATGGAAAGAAAAGTCAGCCTCCAGGAATGGAAGAAAAATCAGTATTATCATCAACACACTCCTAGAAAGGAACACACACATCTACATTATAAAGATTCCACTCTTCACAGATCATTCTGCTAGATTTCTTTCTCTCCCCCTCCCCACCCTTCAGGAGGTCAGAGCACCACGACTGTTTCATCTCCCTGTCCCCCATTTTATCCTCCTAACAATCCAGTGAGGCTGACAGATCGGAGTGAGCAGCCCAAGGTTACTCAATGAGTGAGGATTGTGCGTGAGTGAGGGTTGGAACCAGGATTTCTCCAGTCCTACTCCAACACTCTGGGTGCTTTTCCAATGCTAGTCCCACTCAGCGTGGACCCAATGAAGTTACGAAATATGACTAACTTAGGTTCATTAATTAGTCCACTTTGAGAAGGACTTAGTTGGATAAAACTGCCCAACCATTAGGTTACTTTATGCTAGGTTAGCTCATAAGAGTACCTTTTATAGGCAGCAGGAGATGTACACACATATAATGGTTATGTGTATTACTTTTTCAGAAGGCAGAGATGGGATAGGATCCTCTGTCTCTCCCAACATCTAAAGCATTTTGGGTGGAAATGCAAGACAGGGCCTTGTTGGTGTCCACTCCCAAGCTCTGGAAATCCTTGCCAAGGGAGGTCTGGTTAGCAATCTTCTGCTGGCCTTTGGCCCATAAACTGACCTGTAAATATTTTGTTTTTTTGTTTTCAACTTTGAATTATTCCCCCCCCCCAATTATGACATTTCCCCCCCTGCCCACCTAGTAGTTCGAAAACACGTCAAATGCAAGTGGATAAATAGGTACCGCTCTGACGGGAAGGTAAATGGCGTTTCCGTGTGCTGCTCTGGTTTGCCAGAAGCGGCTCAGTCATGCTGGCCACATGACCCGGAAGCTGTACACTGGCTCCCTCAGCCAGTTAAGCGAGATGAGCACCGCAACCCCAGAGTCGCCCGTGACTGGACCTAATGGTCAGGGGTCCTTTTACCTTTATGACATTTTTAATATATTGAATGTATTACATTGCTGCTACTAGATACCTATAGCACATTTGACTGAAAGGTGGGCAGTGGTAGATAGCACTTGGAGGTGGGGTGGCAGAGGCCACTCTGTAGTAGCAGTGGCATGTCTGGGATGGGGCAGACAAGGGATGAAGCTGGGGGAGATCTGTGCTGGTGGCGGCAGTGACTCACAGCTGCATGGGCACCTACGGCTTGCCACAACCTGGAGCTCTCTTGACATGATTTCTGCCTTGCCTCCTCAACATCTCGGCAGATGCAGTGCCACCTTCACTGGCAAGGCACTGCTGCCTCTCTGCCCTGCCCTGAAGGCCAGAGACACGTTTCACAAACAAAACAAATACTTCCAGTTTCACAGACTAACTCTTACAAACAGTGAAATGGGCCTATGTACTAAGTATTCATGCCATAGGAAGAGTAAGTGTTTGGATTTGATATCCCGCTTTATCACTACCCTAAGGAGTCTCAAAGTGGCTAACATTCTCCTCTCCCTTCCTCCCCCACAACAAACACTCTGTGAGGTGAGTGGGGCTGAGAGACTTCAGAGAAGTGTGACTAGCCCAAGGTCACCCAGCGGCTGCATGTGGAGGAGCGGAGACACGAACCTGGTTCACCATATTACGAGTCCACCGCTCTTAACCACTACACCACACTGGTTCTCATAGGCACAAATTCCTGCTTTATGACATTACAATGCTCCAATACTCCCGCCTGTCTCCCATGTTCCACATACCTGAATCACTGCTTTTCATTTACGTAGCTATATTCAAGGTACAAGAGCCTGAACACAGAAAGGCTGGTGACCATTGGGGGGGAAAATATCAATTTTTAAAAGCATCTTAAGTCATTTTTACCCTTCTAATTGGTTTATTGTCACACCTGTGAGTAAGATATTAAGCATCATGTGATCCATTCCTGCTGATTATTTCCATGCTAAAATTGACAAATGTGCTTTTTCGTAAAACTGCCTGCCTGTATAATTTTGTCAGGCTGCACTTGCATGATAAGTCCAAATATTTAATTCCCAAAACTTTATTCGCATTATCCATTCTTTATCTCCATTGCTCAGTGTGAAGAGCCTAATGGACTATACTGTACGTATATGTGACTCTCATTTGGGAATAGCTATGCCTGCTTGACCTGCTTTAATTAAAGCTAGGCACCGAAACAAGGGAGAACCCACTTTTTTCTGATTTCAGTGGTGAGCTCTTAAATAAAAGAACATTTACAAATGTATAGTCTTGCATGTAGAATTGCTAGTGGGACGCTCAGCTGAAGTTCTAATTCATAATCAATTGTTGAAAAACATAACTAATGATTTGCCTGGAAGATAATGAGTCTTAATAGAGTTTTATTGTGAAAACAAAATAAAATATTTTCTTTCTTTTTTGGTTCAGGGGGAACACTGGCCAATTTGTGGACTACCGAGTCCATAATGCAACTTGACGACTTTGAGTGTGATGGTAACGAGAGAACTCTAGCAAACTCAGGTTCTGACTTAGGTAGCCATGGCAACCAAGAGTTTCAGTCAATAGGCTTTGATCTTGAATATGAGAGGGTCGTGTCTGATTGCTGTGCACAATCTTTTGCCAAAAACAAAAAAAGAGGTCAAAACATTCTTGAGGAAGCACTTCAAAGTATGCATGCCTTCAGAAATGCCTATGGGTCTCAACACTGGAAATTCCCATCTTTGATCAGACTGAACAACTCAAACTCTAGAGTTACTTGCTTGAAGTCTTGAACACTAATGCAAGATTATGTGAGTCTTTGTTATAAAGTTTCCATTAGAAGCTTTAATTTGAGCCACTAAAACTTGGCAGGGAAGCTTGAATCTTGGAAAGGTTCAAGGATTAGTGCTATCACTCTGGACAAAATGGCTCTACCACGGGATGTTTATTTACCCTTTGGTCATTCTACCACCCTAGACACCATGCAAATTAAGAGCCCATTGGTACTAATAAGGAACCATGTATATGTAGTCATGCACAATGTCTCCAAAGCCCAGTGTAAGTGCTATGCAAATAATATATCTTTTAAAAGCCCTATTGATTTCAAAGGAACAGTTACGAATATGCTTATCTATCTCCCACAGAAATTGCTGAGGCTTAAAACTGTGTTACTGTACCTTGGATAGTGCTCTAAATGTATTATACTCATTGCCCCCCCCCCCAAAATTTTTTTTTAGGGGTACTCTCATTTTGACTCAAGAAAATCACCATTTTATAGTGGTATAAATCGGGAAAAATAAATACACTAAATGGACAAAATTACAAAGACTCACAAAATGTTTAGGGGTATGTGTACCCCTGCGTCCCCCCAGGAAAAAAAGCACTGATTATACTTTATCCTTGATTGATTCTGAGAAGAATATGAGACATGGCTACCCCTTTCATGCAATCATGAGAAGGGGGCTAAGGCCAAACTTTTTAACCTAATGGCACCTACAGTCCAACAGTAGCCCGATTGTCCTGGTAATTCAGAGGTTGGGTTGGAGTCACCCAAGTTTGATTCTCCCCTCTTTCCCCAGCCCACTGTTGACCCAATGGAAGCAAAGGAAAAGCAAGAGATAAAGAGAAGGCCTGACTTTGCTCTCTGTGAAATCAGTGGTCAGATTGCTTTTGATATTCATGAACAAAGAATTGAGCCTAAGGCGGGGAGGATGAATCCAAAGGCTTGTCTCAAGCCTTGTCAATATTTTGTTCTTTCACAGCATTTATCCCCCCCCCCCTTCATTCACATTGATCCATTATTTTTCAGAGTGTGAAATTTGAACAGTATAAGGCAACAGAAGGCAATTCATTCCACAGGCGATGGTAGCAGAACTCAGGTATTTGGCTTAAGAGAGTAACTTCCCCTTTAGATGCAGAGAGCTCACTCATCCACTTTTCCTTTGGTTTTCGAGAAGCATGGGCTTCAAAAGGCCACACTCTCTTCAGACCAATGCAGGTGGAATATTGGTCATGTTGCCAATCTGAAGAACCACCAGGGAGAGAAGCTGGAGCTTGGTGGTAGAATCTAGGCATTATGAGTTTTAGGCAGTAGATCAGGAATGGCCCTACATTAGACAGAGTGGGTTAAGTGCTTCAGATGGCAGATACTGGGAGGCAGTGGTGGCCATGCCCCTGCTTTTTCTCCTGAGCCTTCTGGCTGTACCCTTCTGTGGGAGCATACAGCTCTGTCTGCCACGAGGCCTTGACTGTCCCCATAACTGTCCTGCTTCCTCAGATGAAATACAGAAAACAACCCTGTTGCTGATACTAAGATCAACTTCAACTGTAGTCATAGAGCTAGAATGGAGGCAACTTCTCCGTTTCCCCAAGCAGCACAGTTCCTTTGGACCAGCCCTGTGTTGGATTCAATCCTAGCATTGATGTGAGGAAAGGGGCAGGGCAACCAACATTGGACTAGAGAAATAAATTGCTCTATGCACATTTTTATCCTCAGAACTGGCCCTAAACACTTGGGTGAAGGACAAGATAGTGTCCTCATTCCATGTACAGGAGCTGACTGGACTGGCAGGTGATTCTTACTTCAACACTGACATAGAACCAAGTCCTTCACCACATTCTTCTGTTTTATTAACAGAGTTGTGAACTACCCTGGGATCTTTGGCTGAAGTGGCGGCAGTGGCGGCAGCAGCAGCAGCAACAACAGGGTTGTGTGTGGCAAAGGCAAACTTAAGAGGTACAAGGAGCCCCTGTGGCACACATAGCTCTGTCCTCGAGCACTTCAACATCACTCCCTGCTCTCCCAAACCAGCACCTGCTGCCTGAGGCAGCTATTTCACTTTGCCTAATGGTAGGGCCCGCCCAGGTTATCCTGCACTGCATCCATCGTTGCTTAGTTCCGTAGTCTTCCTAGTCTTGCTGTTTTCCCAATCCTTCTTGTTCTCTCTTGGAAACAGAGACAAAATTAACGAGTAAGCTAATTTGATCCAGTGCACAGGGAGCCTCCAAATCCACAAAGAATTGGATCAAGGCAAACATGTTTAGCTTTTGGTCACTGATCCTGCAAACTCCATATACAGTAATTGCCCCATGGATTCTTCCATTATTGTCACAGCGTTTGATAATTAGGACCTCTGAGTGTCATCCTCACTAATACTGCCGGCACTACATGCCATTAACGGAGATATTCATTATAATAGCTCCAAAGGAACCATAACCACGTATCTTGGCATCTAACTTGCGTGGCTAATTCTCTTTGCACCCTCGTGCTGTAGATGCACTTAGAAATCACAATCCAGCATCATATCAGTGCTTCTGCCTTATTAATACGATTTCCTATGCTGTCTTGCAACCCAAGATACGAGACTGCCTCGAGGATGCACTGAGGTATGTCAAGGTTAAGTACGTTTTACAGCACCTCCGAGATGTAAATTAAAATGGAAGTGCCTGGGAAGAAATTATAGCCCTCTCATGCCTGTCTTACTACCAGTGCTAGTGCTGGGTGTTGTTTCTTTTAAATGCTTTTAAAAAGGCAATTACACTTGTTTAAGAATGAAGATTTGCTCCAGCACAGTAATCTAGGGCACCTGTGGCAGTATTGGCACTCTCATCATCTGCCTAAAGAGGAACAGAAGAAAACCCTCTCCCAGCATAGTTCCCAGGGGCTCAGCAGTCACTGACTCTGTAATGGAAACAGTGGCTGCACCTGGGTGGAGAATAGAGGCAGGGAACTTCAGTCTGAATGTGAGCCCTCAGGACTCTCTATCTGCCCCTTGAGACTCTTGAGACCACACCCTCTATTCAACAGCCCACGCTGCTTAATGGCCCTGCACTCTATCCTCTTCAAGTGCTTTTGCCTGGCTGGAATGTTGTCTTTGGTCTATGATAATTCTTTTTACTTGCCTGGATGGAGTGAGGTGTCTGGGGATGCAAGGACTGGTCCACCTCAGCCAGCAAGCTGAATGGAGATATGAACCTACTCTTCAGTCGGCACATCAAACACATGGGAACAGATCCTCATGCCAGCACAATTCTTACTGAAGATTAAGGCACGGTGGGGTATGAAGGAGCTGCAGTGTGGGCTGCTGCCATGTAACACAGAAGGCTCTGTGGTCTAAATCACTGAGCCTCTTGGGTTTGCCAATCAGAAGGTTGGCTGTTTGAATCCCCATGACAGAGTGAGCTTCCGTTGCCCTGTCCCAGCTCCTGCCAACCTAGCAGTTCAAAAGCATACCAGTGACCTTTTTTTTGTGGACAAACACTAGCTCCCTCAGCCTGAAAGCGAGAAGAGCGCCGCAACCCCATAAGAGCTCCTCACACTACTTAGGTGGGGCGGAACCGCCAGCTTCTGAAGAAGAATGGGGGACAGCAGGGTGTGTGTGGCGCATGACGTCACACATGTGACTTCCTGACATTGTACGCGTGATGTCAGGACATTGGAGGAACTGGGGGCTGAGCTGAGTGCGGTGGCAAAGCAGTCGCAGTGTGGTTTCAACGGCAACTGTTCCTCCTCCTCCTGCCCCCGCCATCAGCTGCTTCCTGCCTCCTTCCCCTCCACTGCAGGAGGAGGAGCCATGACCATTGAAGCCATGCTGCACTTGGCTACGTGCTTGGCTTCCTCAGCTCCTGGAGCTGCTTCCTTTGGACTTTGTGGGGGCTCTGCTCCCCCCATGACCTCCCTCCAAAGGGCTCGGCCTCAAGGGGATGGTGCACCTGATGTGGGGCACAAAGGAACTGCCATGTTCATGCTGTAAAAATAATGGGCAAATAAGAAGCATACAATTATACTTGTCTTAGGACATCGATAGTCCGTGTGGTTCGCATGTCAGGCTAGAACCTGGGAGAGCAGGATTCCAATCCCCATTTGGCCATGAAGGTGACCATGGGCCAGTCCCTGCCTCTCAGCCCAACCTACCTCACAGCTTTGTGGAGATTAAACAAGGAACGGGAGAACCATGTATGCCACCTTGAATTCCTTGGAGAAAAGGGTGGGATATTGATGCAATAAATTAAATACATAAATATGCTGAATCCCCTGTACACTTACAATGAGTGAGACCACTGGCCCATCAAGTCCAGTTCTGTCCACACTGACTGGCAGTGGCTATCCAGGGTTTTAAGCAGATGCCTTTCCCAGTCCTACTAGGGATTGAACCTCATGCCTTCTGCATACGAAGCAGACGTTATACCACTAAGCTACAGCCCTTTACCATAGAAATATCCAGTTATGAGCCTTGTAGTATGTGTGTGTATGTGTTTACTTATGTTTTTGTTAGTTTGTATGATCTCATACAAATACACTACAAGGAATTAGATTAGGGGGTCTTTTGTAAATTGCACTGTAGTTAACAGGCTAATTTAATGAAAATCCGTCTACTTGTGTGGTGAATGGCCAGATCAATTGTAAGATCACCTCATTATGGGCTGAAAAAAAATCAATCTGGCTGCACACCAGAACAATCAGACGATTACCTTGGCACACAGTCAGATGTAATGAGCACAGAATTCACCATTTGGCTCGAGCCAATTTTCTGTCTCATCATTCAACCCTGGAGCATTCCTTGCCTAATCTGGTGAGTCACGTTGACTGTCTGAAACCACCAAGCTGTGTCCATATTTTCAGGGAAAAATAAATGAATTTACAGCCCACAGAGAGAACAAATGTCTCCGCTTATTTATACAAACCTCACCGACACCGAAGTAAAGTCCTTGACACATTTCACTTAAGCAAGCAATAAAAAGAAGAAAAAACTGTGAAATTAAGGCTGTGCTGAATGTTTCCATATTTCAATGTTTGGGTCAAAAGTTCTGCTATTAAGAGGACAGAAATATTACCCAACCGTCCCTTTTATAAAGCTGCCTTTGTTTTCCCTATTTGAGATGCGTCAGAATGATGTTTCTGAGTGAGGACTTCTGCCTCTTGCCTAGAGTAGTCCTAGGCAATTGGGCTTCATGGCATCACAACAATACATTGACAATTGCCTTTACAGCTATGTGCTGACATCATTGTAGGCAAACTAAGCCCATTCAGGGAAACAGAGAGCGAGAGAGAGATCACTGCTTCCTGAACCACTTCATTTGCATTTGAAATATCACTGAGGAGGAGTGCACTCTGAAATACTGATAGAAATATCCACAAAAGTCAAGCCACTTTCAATCAGGGATGGAGAACCTACACCAGGTAAAGGATTGGATTTGAACTTTATCAACTTTCAAGTTCCACATTCCAGCAGTGGGCTGGACAAATGTGGGTAGGGCAAAAGAACAGGGGCAGATTTAGGGATGTGCACATACACTGGACGCTGAGCTGAGGGGTGCACCAATTCAGAGCCCAGTAAGTGAGGCGCTGGGCTTTGGGAAGGAGGCATGAGCTCTGGTAAGGTCCTAGAGTCCCCCCTCCTCCTTCTTAAAGCCTAGTTAGTGCTTTCCCAGCTTTGGGAAGGAAGGTGCTAGGAGTCTTTGCGCCAGAGTACTTGAATCTTCTGCCCAAAACCAGGCACCCCCTTCCATGCCTTTGGGAAGACAGTGTGAGGGTTGAAGAGGTGCCAATTTTTGGCCTTGCACAGGGTGCCAAAGTACCCAAGTCAGTCACTAAAAACAACAAAGCAAAAAAGGCATGTACCCCACCCTCAACGCAAACACTCAAGCGCCAGACATGCAGGCATACAGCACTATCTCTTATACACATACATGTGGTCACATAGTCATGCACACACTCTCACACTCACACGTTAGGCACACATGCATGCATGTGTACATGAACACTCAGCTAAGCGCTAAGGTGGAGGTGGCTGTAATATGTGTGCCTATTCAGGAGTACTGTAAACCCCACAAAGTTTCAAAGTTTTCCTAAACATTAGGAAGAACTTCCTGACAGTAAGAGCTGTTCGACAGTGGAATTTGCTGCTAAGGAGTGTGGTGGAGTCTCCTTCTTTGGAGGTCTTTAAGCAGAGGCTTGACAGCCATATGTCAGGAGTGCTCTGATGGTGTTTCCTGCTTGGCAGGGGGTTGGATTCGATGGCCCTTGTGGTCTCTTCCAACTCTGTGATTCTATGATTCTAAGTTCAACTGGGACTACTTCTAGGTAAGTTGAAATAGGATCACTTACCTAGTGTACTGAACAGTGAACTGCTCATCATGCATTTACATAGGGGGACGAAAGCAATCTGCGACTGATCTGCGGAAGTGGAAGGAAAAGCTTCAGTTCTAGAGTCAAAGGGGGAGTATCACAGCTGCCAGAAAACTCTTTCCCTTTTCATCTTGAAGCTTGTTCTACATCTGGGACCTCTTCCCAAATGTGTCTTTTGCTGACAGGCAAGGAAATCCATCAGGCTGAACCCTCAAGCTACATGCATACAAGAGCCACTTTGTTCCTCTTCTCTTCCCCTGCTGAACACTTTAAATCCTTGTAATTCTGAGGCTGCAGTTATGAAACCATGCTTCAGATGTGTATACATTTCAGAAGGGCTACCCATAAGCAAGTTGACTTATGCTGAAACCTGATCCGCGTCTATTCAGAATGTAAGTCCCATTGGGTACAGGAATGCAACTTCAGCATGGTGTGCAGTCAAAGTGATTAGAGTGTCAGAAAAGAGACCTGGGTTCAAATCCCCACTACTCCATGAAGCTCACTGGGTGGCTCTGGGGCAACCGCTATCTTTCATTATCACGCATATCACAGGGTAGTTGCAGTGATACAATGGTGAATCCTGTATTGAGGTCCTTGGAGGAAAGGTGGAATGTAGAGATACTAAATGAGCACTCCCTAGCCTGATACTCTCAACTGAACTACAACTTCAGCCCCAGCTGGCATGGCCAATGATCAGGGATGTTGGGAGTTGTGGTCCAAAACATCTGGACAGCACAAAGGAGTTATTCTTTATTTAGCACAGGCTAATTGTTTTGGGATTCTAGTGGTAATATTTGTTTTTTTAGGCTCATTAAGTGAGCATATCAAGGAATCAGAAGTGAGTAAAAGCTAAGGTTCTCCTGTATTTCAGCAGAGCTAGTTCAAGCAACCTTTATTCACTTGATGATTGGAGTGGCCACAGCCTTGTGCGAATGAGACATCAGACGTATAACAACAGAAGGAGACTATGTTGCTTGCCATCAATTCAGTGGAATTCATTCGTATGTTATTTATTAAATTTGTATACTGCAGTATACCTGCAGGTCTCAGCTACAAGTGATCTAGCACAGAGTTCTGCACTTATCTCAATAAGAAATACAAAGAAAATACAGACTTCCTAATTGCTACCAGCTCTTTCTTGATCAGTAGTGGACTACTCCATGGTAGATGAATGAAGTAATGTGGGACATACATGCAAAGCAGTTCTAGCCAATTCTGTTGCAATCAAAACACTCAATCAGGTTACCACTACGGCTACTATACTTAATGTTTATTAAGTGCCAATGATGTGTTGAGGGCTGTGCAGCACACAGAAGCAGCAAGGGTGCCTGTCCAGATGTTCAGTGGAAGAAACTGTGAAGGGGTGTGTGTTTGCGGGGCGGGGAGGCACACAAAAATTAGCCATGAAAAGTGGGGCGAGGATGAACACAGGCAAAGAGGAAGTTGGTTCGAAATAGGCAGAAAAATCAACATATCAGAAGGCACGAAGGTAGATGAGAGGGCAGAGAAAGGCTGTTGAGGAGCATTCAGAGACTGAACCTGGCATCTTCTGCACCAAAGTACAAGCCCTGCCACTCGGCTGTGGATTGATGGGCAGATTCGCCAATTGCAGCTTCTCCCTGTTTCTCATCTTTCCAATCTTAAGTTTGCTTCTCCACATTTTAACATCAGTTTGTGATTTTTTAAAAAATACCCACCTGAAAATTCATCAGGATTTGAGTATGAACTCCTAAATATATGCATATTTGTGTGAATTTTTAGCTGAATAAACATATTTTTGCAAATAATTTTTCCTAATATAACACTGGTCAACAATTTGTTGTCTGCGTTTTTTCAGTTGATTTAGGATGAATCTGATGTGCTGAATCCAAAAATCACATTGGTTTTGCTCAATCAGGTCAAGTTTTTGAGCTATGGCCACAGGTCTTTTTTTACGTTTTTGTTCACATGTACACTTGTGTGGAGCATTTTAGAAGAAGTTGGTGGGGGTAAAATGCCATGTCGAATAATTGTTTTGATTGGAAATGATTATTTTAATGACAAGAACTATTCAGGTCCGGTAGTTCTGGGTTATTATGTCGAAAAGGGATCAGTTTGAAGTCATCAAACCTCGAAATCTTCCATAAATTGGTGCGGCAAAGCATAAAGTTGGGGGATCAAAACTAAGTTAATGGGGCAGCAGCTCCATGAAGTATCCTGATCTTCAATCAGCACGTCGTCCTGTAGCTCATTGTGATGAAATTCCAGTGCCTATCTTCGGAGAACTTCCTGACATTAGTGACGAAGATGCCTCCAGTGTTGAAGGACATGAAGAAGAAGAAGGACATGAAGAAGAAGATGTGGTTCTTGAAGATGATGCTCCACATCCATTTTCCTAAAAGGAGTTGAATGATCTAGTTTGTGACCTCAGCTTGTCAAAGGACTGTTGGCATCCAGATTGAAGGAAAAAAACCTTCAATCTGGCTGGATCAAGCCCTCAAAAAACAGCATTGGGATCTGGCAATAATCAAGAGCAGAGCTGTAAATAAATAGCTAATCTACAATTTACTCTGCCCCTCCTCTTACAGTAATGGGGTTGCAACTCTCCAAGCTGCAGTAATGTGCACCCTTTCCACCTCCCTCAATCAAATAAAGTATTAAAAAATCTTGCAGGCACTGTTGAATGCTTTCATATAATAAAGATGAGGGCAGATATCTCCATGGCACAGCACGTGCTTTGCATGTACATGATTGCACATTAAATCTTTGGGATCGCCAATTAAGGATCTCAGAGAAATTCCGATTGATAGTCTTTTGCTAGCCAGAACTGGTCTAGAGGCAGCTTCTTATATTCATAAGAATGACTATATTTCAAATATGGGCTTCCTAATTTTATAGTGATATAAAATGGTTTTGCATGCTTTTTAATCTTCTTGCATAGTGGGCGAATTTTCAAAGCAATTCTGCATAAAACATGGAAGCTAGATGTGGTTCACATAGACCTCCACCGGGCATCCATCTTGGAAAACAGCACGAGCATTCAAGCATGCTCAGTCTTAACTTGCCTAAACATATGAATCTGTCCTTAGGTGACTAGCTGGCAACAATGTAAGTTTAGTTTGCACACCATCCTCCTCCTGAAATAGAAGCTTGTTAGTTTGCTTCAGAAAAGACCTGTGTGACTTGAGTAGGCAGCATAGCTGCAATTTAAAACAATCACATGCGTTTGAAATGATCTGCTACTGGAGAAGTTATGGGACAAGGGAGAGGAAAGAGCTGTCTAATCCCAATATATATTGAGGTCAGCTGCTTAGTACAGTTGGAATAGATTGAGGCCAACTGCATTGTATCCATTTATTTGTATGGAAGGAATTCTATAGTCCAGGAGTGGCTAAACTGAAGTCCTACAGATATTGTTGGACTACAGCTCTTATCCTCTGTGAACGTTGGTCATATTCTCTGGGGCTGATGGGTCATATTCTCTGATGAGCTGCAGATTAACCACCTCTGCTATAGTCTCCCTATTAGCTCAGTTGGTAGAGCATGAGAATCTTAATCTCAGGGTTGTGGATTCAAGCCCCATATTGGGCAATAGATTCCTGCATTACAGGGGATTGGACTAGATGACCCTCCAGAGATTGCAACAGAGAACAAATAGGGTTTTTCTCCAATGTGACTATAGCCAGGAGCTGGTAACTCATCTGCACACTGCTTTGGGTCCAAGCCATTGAGGTTGTTGTTGCTTAGTCATTTAGTCGTGTCTGACTCTTCGTGACCCCATGGACCAGAGCACGCCAGGCACTCCTGTCTTCCACTGCCTCCTGCAGTTTGTCAAACTCATGTTGGTAGCTCCGAGAACACTGTCCAACCATCTCGTCCTCTTTCATTCCCTTCTCCTTGTGCCCTCAATCTTTCCCAGCATCAGGGTCTTTTCCAGGGAGTCTTCTCTTCTCATGAGGTGGCCAAAGCATTGGAGCCTCAGCTTCAGGATCTGTCCTTCCAGTGAGCACTCAGGGCTGATTTCCTTCTGAATGGATAGGTTTGATCTTCTTGCAGTCCACTGGACTCTCCAGAGTCTCCTCTAGCATCATAATTGAAAAGCATCAATTCTTCAGTGATGGTACCTGGTCTGAAAATAGCTGGTGAACAGAAATGTCATCACTTATGGATGCCATCAGCTTAGACACACAGGAAAGCAACCACCAGTTTGGACAGCACTTGAAATGTGACGCTGTCCAGTATGAAAGTGGACCTCTCTAGTATAAATGTCTACTCATAAGCACATTCAGTTTGTCTGACTCCCCAGTTTAGCAGATATAGGGTTGCAACCTAAAGTCCTGATATGACAGGGCGCAGGAAATTCAGCCTAAAGTTGCTGATCCATGCAGCCAAGGCAATGTCTAGACCAGCTCTTATTGCTGTGTTTGAAGTGTTCCTTTGTCTCGGTGCACACCAATAACTCCCACTAGACATGGCTCTCACTTAAACCTTCTCCCTTTCCTTTTCCTCTCCTTCATTCCTATCCATAGTTTTGATGATTAGTGCCAAAAACATTCCACCTCAGAACCTTGCACAGGCTTTATTCATGATCTCATCAGCACTGATAATGATCACATTAACATCCCAAGCCAGACATGGAGACAGAAAATGCCAGTGGAATGCTGGAACAGTAAAATATATGCAATTCCTGGCTCACTAGGTTACACTTCTGAACCCAGAAAGAGCCACACAATGGCTGCCAAACTGTCAACAGAAAAAGGTTTAAGGAAGGAGATGTAAGAATCTGTGATAACTGACAGTTAGTGACAAGTTTTCTCTTGAGGAGATGGATAATTGTAACTCTCATCAGAAAATTGCAATAAATATTTTACAGGTCTGCAGTGAAAGTGTGATGCTTGAAGAGTGAGTGTCCAGGGACCACAGTCTGACATTTTGCAGCAGAACTGCCTGGGCAATTTTAATATTTTTATTCTATAAGCTGTGATTGATTTTTATGGTCCATGGTTAATTTAAATGGGGGCGAATGGAATGCTGGAGTTCTCAAGGCTGTAGGAGATAAATAATATAAGTTTACATGCTTATAAAATCTGCCTCGAGTATAAGTGATTTCTGGAAATCAGAATGTGCTGAATGATTTTTTAAAAAAGAGTTTGAAGAATGCTTTTGGCAGTATTAACTGTATGGAAGCCATGTCTCCCTGAACCAAGATCCATGCGGGATCCACTTTGGTGGTTACAAGGAAGGACAACAGCACAATATCTGTGGTGATGACAGCTGAGAAGTAAAGCCCCGGTGCAGGGTCTTCTCTGACATGATAAACCATTATAGCAACTCTCTCCCTCTCCCTCTTTCTGGAAAGCTGAAATAAAAGTAGATATATTGGGTGATGTTCAATTAAGCTTTACTCAGTGTAGACCCCTCAAAATTAATGCACCTAACTTAGTCATGCACATTAAATTTTGAGGGGTCTAATCTAAGTCAAGTTTAGTTGAATATCACCTTTTGGTCAAGATTCAACGAAACCGATGCACTAGCAAAAGCCAGCATAACGGCTCCCTTTAGCACAAAAGGGCTTCCCTCTCCCCACATACATCCCTATGCCTCCCGAAAATCCGTATTGAGGGAGCCAAGAAAATCTCCAGAACAGTGACAGGAGAAATTTCTCCTTCCGGCAAGCAGAAGTAATTGCACTGAATGAAGACCACAGTGTTGAATTCCTCCTCTTATTATGATTTTAATATGTAGAATGTACATATCACAATGTATAGCATCCATAGAATGCTTTAGTATGCAGTCGTATACACCAGGGCCCTCTAGATTTGCCCTCTAGATATTGTGGACTACAGTTTCTATCACCCTTGGCCATGGGTCTTGCTGGCTGGGGTTGACGTGTTTGGAGTCCAACAACATATGGAGGGCACTACATTGCCTAACACTCTCATACACACTTACCTGGGAATAGGTCCCAGGTAACTGGAACTGGGAATCCCAAGTTCAAAATGCAGTGTTCCACTCTCAGTTACCAAGTAATGTGTCAATGTACCTCTTAATAAAGGTCATTTAGCCAATGAAAGTTTTGGGTGTTTGCTGCCTCTTCCCTGGCGCTCCTGTCCAGAGAACTGATTTTGCCATGACGCACAATCAGGAAAACTAGTAAGCCCTGCTTTCCATAGCCTAAATGACCCTTGTATGATTCTGGCAAAAGGTGACTTTCCAAGGAAGTTATTTGTGCACTGACATAGCATTTCATTTTATTGAGCGCCATGTAACATTTCCTGAAACGGGCAAGGTCTAGTGATTAATAGTCAAGAGGAAGTCTAATCCATTTCAATTATCTTGGCTCTTTCTCTCTTTTGTTTTAGGTCTCCAGGCTGATCTTTCGACAGTGCCACATGGCACTTGGCCCAACGTATTTTATTTCAGAGAGGAGAATATTATCATCACTGGGAGTCATTAGTAAGCACGTCTCGGACGTGGAGCATAATAAACCTTTAGCCATTAGGCTAGCTTATTACCAGAGAGTGCCCTCCCCTACTGATACAGATTGCTGTTTCACACTAATCAGGGATTGATGGGGGCAGCAATTCCATGTCAGCTGGGCTTTCTGATAGTTCATTATACAGATGCCAGTTAATTCAGACTGCAGCTGGCTGGCTCCTGACACTTGCTAATGATGATCAGCAAACTGCTTTAATAGAGCCCTCCCTATGCTAAACATACAGTATCATTGTTTAGAATAAATAGCATGGTCTTATTTTGAAAGCAGGAAATTACTATGGCACTCGAGTCCCTCACACACTGTCCCAGCTTGATGGGTGCACAGGCTTCCTGAACTGGTGGGGTTCTTCATTCACTCGACTGAAAGCAGACAGGTGTGTGTGTGAATGGTTCTGTTGGATGGTAACCCTTTCTCATCAACTTGTCCTTTATTCTGTTTGTGAGGTTTTCTGGTTCCCACCTTCCCCACCTAGGGACAGAGGAGAAACACAGTTCCATTTGCATTTAAAGGTGCAGTAAAGGTAAAGGGTAACGGGACCCCTGACCATTAGGTCCAGTCGTGACTGACTCTGGGGTTGCGGTGCTCATCTCACTTTATTGGCCAAGGGAGCCGGCATATAGCTTCCAGGTCATGTGGCCAGCATGACTAAGCCGCTTCTGGCAAACCAGAGCAGCGCACGGAAATGCCGTTTACCTTCCCGCCGGAGCAGTACCTATTTATCTACTTGCACTTTGACGTGCTTTCGAATTGCTAGGTTGGCAGGAGCAGGGATTGAGCAACGGGAGCTCATCCCGTCACGGGGATTCGAACCGCCGACCTTCTGATCGGCAAGTCCTAGGCTCTGTGGTTTAACGCACAGCACCACCCGCGTCCCTACTATTGCAAATCCTAACTAATCCACATTCGCTGCAATGAAAGAACAACCAAATTGCAGCTGTTCTTCAAAATTCACACTTCTCCCAATTTTGCAATGCAGTTCTTCAACCAAAGTAAAGTGTGTGTCAGAATGCATATACTAGTGAAAAATAACACAGCAAAGTTAATTATGATAGAGGGGATTGCCCTGCAAAAATGTGCGTATGTAGTTTTTGAAAAACTACATACATAAATGTGCATGTTAGGAGAAATTCACTCTAAAATGCTGTTGGATTTTCATGAGGTCTTGTGGGGGAAGTGGGGTTTTCTTTGCAAAGTGAAATGCAAATATGGATAACTGAACTTAAGACTGAAAAAAAGAGGAACTGAGAGGAACCAAAATGATTCACCCATCCCCATCCACGCCAGGGGCAAGCAAAACTCTATCACCAGATGCCAGGGATCAAGAAAGCTTGTTTCCTGTTCCATACAACTGTATGGCTCATGAATACATTGCATCTTTGTAAGGATTTTAACTGTAAGTAACTTTGACAGCCACATAGGGACTGAAATTGGGGTATACATAAGAATAAGAATAAGAATAAATTTTATTTATATCCCGCCCTCCCCAGCCGAAGCTGGGCTCAGGGCGGCTAACAACAATCAAAATAGTCCAACATTCTAAAAACATTCATTATAAAATTAATTAAAATCAAATTAAGATCAAATTAATGGCAACCATCAAGCAAAATTCTGTGCAGATTGCCAGAGGAGGGGGTCAGGCTGCGCCCTGACCAAAGGCCTGGTGGAACAGCTCTGTCTTGCAGGCCCTGCAGAAAGATGTCAGGTCCCGCAGAGCCCTAGTCTCTTGTGACAGAGCGTTCCACCAGATTGGAGCCGCGGCCGAGAAAGCCCTGGCTCTAGTTGAGGCCAGCCTCTGTGGCCTGGGATCTTTAGGATGTTTTTATTTGCGGACCGTAAATTTCTCTGTGGGGCATACCAGGAGAGGCGGTCCCGTAGGTATGAGGGTCCTAGGCCGTATAGGGCTTTAAAGGTTAAAACCAGCAGCTTAAACCTGATCCTGTACTCCACCGGGAGCCAGTGCAGCTGATATAGTACCGGATGAATATGATCTCGCAGCGAAGACCCCATAAGGAGTCTCGCCGCGGCATTCTGCACCCGCTGGAGTTTCTGGGTCAGTCTCAAGGGCAGCCCCACGTAGAGCGAGTTACAATAATCCAGTCTGGAGGTGACCGTCGCGTGGATCACAGTGGCTAGGTTAGGGCGAGAGAGATAAGGAGCCAACTGCTTAGCTTGGCGGAGATGAAAAAATGCCGCCTTTGTTATAGCTGTAATCTGCGCCTTCATAGAGAGGGAGGTATTGAAGATTACACCCAAACTCTTAACGGACGGTGCTGGCACTAATTGCACCCCCGCAAGAGATGGGAGTTGCCCCCTCAATCCCATATCGCTCCGTCCCAGCCAGAGGACCTCTGTCTTCGAAGGATTTAACTTCAACCGGCTCCCACGTAACCATCCAGCCACAGCTTCCAGACATCTGGTCAGTGTAACTGGGGCCGAGTCAGGATGGCCGTCCATCAACAGATAGAGTTGGGTGTCATCGGCATACTGATGGCAACCCAGCCCAAAACTCCGGACAAGCTGGGCGAGGGGGCGCATAAAGATGTTAAAAAGCATTGGGGAGAGAATAGCACCCTGAGGCACTCCACACACCAAGGAGTGGCGCGATGACAATTCCCCCCCAAGCCATAAACAAGCTGGCCAGATTCATATGTGCAAGGAATGACAGGATACAATCTGTGATAAAAAATTAAGTGCAGCCGAGTCCTCTTTATAAGACATCATTGCACAGTTCAGAGCTTAGCACCCGGAGTTCAGTGAGACTTACCTCCAAGTAAGTGTGCATGGAATTGCAACCTTAATCCTGCTGCGTTCCATTTCTGTGCTTTACTGTAGATGGGCTTAGCTTGGTTTTTCCCATCTCTGTGCTTTACTGTAGATGGGCTTAGCTTGCTTTTCCCCATCTCCGTGATTTGATGCTGCACTACCCAAATGATGACTACAGATGATGGCTGTCTGGGAACTGCAGAACTGCTTTCTGAGAGCAAAAGTTTTGAAAATGGCTGGCTGGGAATACCAGATATCGAACGTTATTAGGAGGCAAGAGTCATTTCATGGTTACTGCAATGGAATAAAGAAGAGAACATATATTATAGACTTATGGGAGAAATATCAGTAAGAGTAGACCTCTGAAATCTCCTACAGATGTCTAAAACTGTTAGGAAAAAGCTCTATAATGGACTGAGTTACATCATAAACATTTGCTTGTCAGCATGGGATAGTTGCAAACAAGCTCTTGCCCCAGGAACTCATAGTATCATTGTCCGAGGATGAGAAATTCAATCAGACATCTAGGGACTTTTCAAAAATAGTAAGAAAAATAAAATCTTATGAAAAAGTGGTAATGAAATTATAAACCAATTCCCCTTATCAGTTTTTTTTTTTTAAAAATAAGTTGTTATCTGAACAGATTGGAGCAAAGAAGTGAGTTAAGGCAAAGCAAAGCTGAATTTGAAAAATTGTTAGAAAAAAGGAACAAAACTGTACTTTACAAATCTATTAGATATGAATTAAAAAACAATATTCTGGAAAGTTTTGCAGAAGTGTTGGTTTTGTGATAAAGAAAATGGAGACTTTTGTCAGAAAGCAGAAAACTATTGGCTCATGGACATAACTTTTATTTTAAAATATTTATCTAATTTCAGTGGTAGCTGATTCCCCGATACATTGTCATGTTGTTGTTGTTTAGTCGTTTAGTCGTGTCCGACTCTTCGTGACCCCATGGACCAGAGCACGCAAAGCACTTCTGTCTTCCACTGCCTCCCGCAGTTTAGTCAAATTCATGCTGGTAGCTTTGAGAACACTTTCCAACCATCTCGTCCTTTGTCATCCCCTTCTCCTTGTGCCCTCCATCTTTTCCAACATCAGGGTCTTTTCCAGGGAGGCTTCTCTTCTCATGAGGTGGCCAAAGTATTGGAGCCTCAGCTTCAGGACCTGTCCTTCCAGTGAGCACTCAGGGCTGATTTCCTTGCAGTCTTCTTGCAGTCCATGGGACTCTCAAGAGTCTCTTCCAGCACCATAATTCAAAAGCATCAATTCTTTGGTGATCAGCCTTCTTTATGGTCCAGCTCTCACTTCCGTACATTACTACTAGGAAAACCATAGCTTTAACTATACGGACCTATACATTGTCATAGTGATCTCCAATATGTCAAAATCTGGCTCAGCACAAGGTGCCTCATAGGCTGCCTAATTAATCTCTGAATCCACTTCTTTCCCCTCTACTCTATCCATATCAAGAAATAATAAATGGCTGCATTTTTCTCTCCTTTTGACAGCAATAGGTGGTATTTTCAGCCATACTAGCCCTTCTAGAATGGAGAAAGTCTGCCAAATTACAGTCAGATAGGCTATTGTCCTAAACATCTTTAAAAAAATAATAATCCAAATTGAAATATCTAAAACTTTCACTTTTAAATATTTCACACAGTTCCTTTGTTTTCTTCCTCAAAAAAGGTATCAAATAAGGAGAAATGGTAACCAGTTTCAACACTCAACAAGGATGCCTTGGGAGCTGACCAACCCTACTTCTAGAAACTGCTGAATGTGTTGCAAAACTGAAAGAATATTTTGCAAAAGTTTGCAAGGATTTGTCAGCAACTTCCCCCTTTGAGAAGCAGAGTCTTATTTTAGCAGGCACTATAATAGTGTTCTAGTGGCACAACACCCAATTCATTTCCCTGAATTATCCAACGTGACAGCAAAGAAAGTGGTTCATGTATGTGAAAGGCCCACACAGGTAGTTTTCTCTTGAAAGACATTCAGGAATGGGTTAAAGGAGAGCAACGTTTACACCATGTCCTTGCAGGAATCAAGGAGTACATTATCTTTGAGTAGTCAGAACATTTGTGATGTCTGCAGAACTCGAACTGGATAAATCTTTCAGTGGGCTTTAATGTAGAGTCCAGCTAAAAGATTTACAACCTTCCTTCCCAGTGAATTACTTTTCCTTGCAACTAGTTTTCAGAAGCAAAGGTCTTAAATTTCACGGTATGGTGTAGTACACAGCATAATGTCCTGTTGCATCAATTTTCTTATTCACTTTTTGTTATTTATGGTTGGCTGCAGGTGACATTCAGGGAACAACAACAACAACAAAACTCCACAGACTTCCTAGTAGTCAAAGGAAGCTTTGACCTCTGAACACCAAGCTCCTTCCTCAGTTCTGTAGTAACAATACCCTCTTTGACCTTGCTCATATCACAGTCTGATGGGGACTTGATCATGAATGAAGTCACATGGAAAGGTGAAAAAGGAAGGAGCCCCACTGCAAAATTCACATGTTTTTTCTCCATTTACATAGCAATTGAGGGATTGGGAAATTATTATTATTAACAATCAGAAATTACCTGCAACCCCAAAGAAATAATTTTTGGACCATGGGGTTTCAAGTTGCATCAGGGCTGGGCCAGAGGCATGAGATGAGTCAGGAACTCTCATGTGAAGCCAGGTGTCAAAGCAAATCAAGAATGAGAGGTCACACAGGAAGGACTATAAGAGGGCTTCCTGTTACACTTAAGTAACAGGAAGCCCTTCCTGTGTAGGAAGATCCAGTGGATGACATGGGTGGATGGAGTTAGTCCAGGGCCTGAGTTTACTAAACTGCCTAAGCCAATCTTCTCAACATAGGTGCCCTCCAGATATTGTGAACTACTTCATCCCTGGCTCTTGGCCATTATAATTGAAGCTGATAGAAGCTGCAATGCAAAAATACCGTGGAGGGCATAATTAAGGGAAGTTGTCCTAGGAAGATGCTGCATTGTGTAGTTCAGTGACTTACCACATGATGTAAACATGGTCACCCAGAAATCCAAAGATGACCAGTTCAAATTTCTGACAACTGGTAGAAATTTAGGAAAGCCTCAAAGGGCCTGCTGACCCAAAAGAATTGATTCAGTTCCAGTGCCTGAATTGTCATGCAACCATAAGTGCACTTTTGTGCCCAGATAAAAGCAATTATAGTGTGTATTTGTTTACTTAAAATGTCCAGTAATATGCTTCAGCAATATTGTTATTTGGCAAATGCCTGGTAAACAGGAAAAAAAAACAACACAGAATGCTAAGAAGAAGAAGAAGTTTGGACTATAGGATTATGTTGTGTCATTTTAGGTGAAACTTAATTTTTGCAAATTTCTTCAGTGAGGGGGTCTTAAAAATGTGTTTTTGGGTGTGAGGAATCTGCTATTATTTTTGTGATTGGACAATATTTAGCTTGGTAAGGCTACATTTGATGAAGAAGCACATAACTGCTTCATGAAAATGAAAGAAAAGCTAACACCAAGTTTTTCTTCTTCCTCTGTCTCAGACAGTTATGCAATCCCATATCACCTAACACAGCCTCCCAGGACTGCTTGTGTCCCAGCCCAGTAATGGTCACCATGTTTCACAAACAGGATTTTTATGCCTTGGATATAACTCCTGGAGCCTGCCAGAATTCCTACCTTAGACTGAAGTGCAGGAGGTATGAACTCACAGGCCTCTGCCATCTGGATTGACCAGGTGAGAGCAGCAGCTGAATTTTGCACTGTAGACATAATCTGTAAAAGTCTGTTCATCAGAAAAAGAGTACGGAAGTTTAACACTTCACACTGCAACCAATGAGTTTGCAGGAAATGCTTCCATAACTGTTTGAGGAAAGTGGTTAGTATCTGTTAATAAATGCCAAGGGCGCACAATTTTCAGAGAACATCTCTTGCTTCATTGAAGGGAATGGCTATTTCATGAGAGATCATGTTGAATGTCATCTTGTATAGCTTACATTTCTTTCAGTGGGATTTTTGCAGGTGAAGTTCCTGGCAGAAGGTGTCCAGATGTTTCAATGTGTTTATTTCAGAAGGGGTTAGAAAGATGAATAAAGGACAGCTTTGACTAATATCTATATATCTGCAAAGTAAACACCAGCTTTATATAATCTGACAAAGCTCTTACTATGGTTACAGATCAAGCACAGAATATGAAGGTTTGAAAAAGACATGGTCATGTAAACACACTCCTACCAATTAAAAAAAAAGCAAAAACAAAGCTAATTGCAAGCTGAAGACTTTTAAATCTTAGTTGTCATCATTGGCAGTAACATTGAAATGAATTCTCATGCCATTGACTTGCTTGCTGTTGTGCTGTGAAATGTTTTTGAGCATTTTAATCTCTGGAAACGGTTACTCGTTCATTCACAAAGTGCCAGATGTATCTGCAGCAATGTGACTATGTTTTAAATCCAACCAAATATCCAGGCAGACAATGTCCTGGCAATGAACATGTGGATATAGAAATTGTATTACTGCATGGCCAACTATTTCATTTACACAGACAATTACCCAGTTTAGACATGATACTTAGCCAATCTGTGTCTCTCTGTGTTTGTGTACTTTTGCAGGATATGACTGAAATTCATTTGAAACAGTAATGGGTTGACTATTTGTGAGTCATATTTTGGCAACCTCTCCCGGGCTGCCTTTGCCTTTCTGATTAACTGTGCAGTCCTATACACCTCTACTCAGAAGTAAGCTACATTGCATTCACTGGGACTTGCTTCCAGGTAAGGATTGCAGCCTGAATCAAAACTGAGGTGTTAGTAGATAAAGAAGCATGGGGACTTTTATTTTTATATATAAAGGCACTAAGGTAACATTATCCCGATATCGAACGGCATTTAGGGCAATGGTTATCAATAAGTAAATGATGCCTTTCTTGTATAAAATGCATTTTAATTAGGTCAGAGCAGAGCAAGAACATTATCCTTCCTCTTCTATCTCTCAGCTGGCACTATGCATCAATTTCCCAGGAAATGAAACCTGCTAAAATTTCATTATGTTTGCACATTTTAACCCAGCTGAACAAGGAAGTTGAAGGCACTTGCCGATGTAGATACTTGAGGCAAGTTATATAACATTATATTTAGAAAGAATCTAAAACTATAACGAATGCATTTTCCCCCACTGGCTTCCTCAAGTTGAACACTTGCCATGTCAGGACTTTGTTTTAGTTTATAGCTGTCTTAGTTAAAAGTGTATGAGAGATCTTATCAGGGCTGGGTTAACAATTAGGCTAAGTGCCACTGAGGAACTCCTTGCAGTGCAATCCCCAGGAATCTCCCCAGGGTGGAAAGTGGATCTGCACTTCTGCTGCAACCTGGGTTGCAGATGTGTGGCTCCTCCATTACCACATGACTGGAGCCCCTTTTCTGATCATGTCTTTGCAAGCCTACATGTTAGAAGAGAAGCAGAACAACCATGGACACAAAGTTGTACAGGAAAGGGCAAAGATGGTTTTCGGTTTTTTGTTAATCCACTAATGCAAGTGAATTAATTAAGGCTGTAATCCTAAACCGAGTTTCCAGGTAGGAAGCACCACTAAACTCAGTGGGGCTTATGTAGGACTCACAAAATGCCACATTTACAATGCAGTCCAAGTCCAAGATATGCCCAGATATATGAGTTTGGAATAGGCAGATCTTGGGCTGTCCTGGCTTAGCTGGCATTACATCTGGGATATGTTAAATTCCTCACCTTGGCTTGAACAACTCTGTGCTGGCTCAGCTGGTGCTTAACTTAAGCTGGTGGAATTTACATTGGTGTAAGTCCCAAGCAAGGGTGTGGTGTGGTCTCAGGGAGAGGCTTACACCTATTCCAAACCTATTTCAGTTGACCTGGCAACAAGTCAGAACTTGATGCCAGCAAAAAGGGTGGTGTAAGGCAAACTGTATTTTAAAGATTTGCTTTCACTCTGCCAGGCTCGATGAGTTTGGGATGCGATAACCTACATCACCTTAACTGAAGCTGGCATAAATTCCACCAGCTTCCTAGACTTATGATTGTTTTGTTTGCTATCCAAACTGACAGGCATAGACCGCAACAGTCAAATTTCCTTCCTTCTTGGCTCCAGTTTGCAGTGCTAGTAGAGATCACAGAGAATAGTGCATTTGCCCATATATTGCTCTTCTCATTTTTACTGTCTTCCTTTGGAAGCATCCATGCCATTTGGAAAGCATAGCCCAGTCAGATCCACGGTTGTTTCCAGCTCATAACAACCCAACATGCAGAACAAATGTGCCACTGATCTAGCTCAGGCATGGCAAACCACTAATCCCAGTGAATTTTTCTGACCTCTCAAGACCCCACCAACAGAGGCAGACTTTCAAATTTCAGCAGCGCCCTGTGTGAGCCCAAAATTTGAGCCCCCCCCACTTCTCGCCTTCAGTTCTTCTCAATTAGTTACATCATAGCTTTGATGCCCTGTGGAGCCCTTAGGTTCAGCACCCAGTGGAGAGGAACTGATCACGCTGCCCTAAATCCACCCCTGTTATCAACTTGGGCAGCAGAGAAGTGGGCGAAAGAAGAGACCAGTGCTATTTTTCCATAAAAGAGGTGCCATAACACCAAGAATGTCTCCCTTGCTCTTTTATAATGGTAATGGTGCCTACCTGACAGGTGCCAGAGCCTACCTGAGAGGTACTGGAACTGGGTTCCGGTGAGTTCCAGCTGAAAAAAAGCCCTGGTAGAGGTAGTACCATGGAGAGTGAAACCTAGTACCCTAATAGTGATGCAAATTGCCCCCTTATTGGTTCATCAGATTGATGAGTGGAGAAGAGGCAATAAACCCTCTCCTCAGCAGGTCTTCATGTATCAACTAAGTCAGAAGTGCTGTGTGCCGCTGTGTATCTCCTTTGTTTGACCATTGTGAATGAGTGCATGAAAGAATGTGAGGTGACCAAGCATACAGCTGGCATATGGTCCTTGGAGAGTCGGCCAAGGGTGATTGATTGATTGATTGGGTTCCCAAAGGAACCCAAAGTGGCAAGCCCATTCTAGATCAAGCAGTTGTAGTGGAATTGTTGAAGTGTTCCCCGCCCCCAGTAATTTAAGCCCTTCTTTCCCTAATTAATGACAGAAAACATAATCTTTCAATACCACCCCAGAATATTTTTTATCTCTGTACACTACTTTCACCATCATCAACAACAACTATGGCACCAAGTATGCTAGAACATACCAAAAAACTTGGTTAAACCAGTAGGGTAGAATTTCTGATGGGATTACACAACTCTCGGTGTGCCTATGCAAGAATGAAATGCTGGCTTTTTAGTGTTGTGGCACATGCACATTTTATTGCCTCTATTAATATAAGCTCATTTTTCACCCTTTGGCCAGGCACTTAAAGAATCTGTTGTTTTTTCTGCATTCCAGCAATAGGAGTGACTGCTTCTAAAGAGTGGATACTAGCCACGTGGATTTCACAAGATGTTAAGTAAGCTTAATGAGGCATCATGAGTATATAAAAAAATCTCGTCACAGCAAGAAGATGAAATAATGAACCGATGGCTTCTTCTCAAGACATTCCACTTATTTAAAGCATAATAAATAAGACAGAGGTTCCTCCATTTTAGATTTCAATAGAGAAGGGAAAGAGGTTTCACTGGAGAAGAACAAAGTCCTCAGGAAGTTTGAAAAGCACACCTTGGATAAGAAATGTATTTTAAAAGCACTGACTAAGGTTGATTTAAATCATAACCTGTGGTCCTTCACCTGTGATTGGAGAACAACTCCCTGAAATTTACCATGGTGGCTGTGAAGTAGAATTGGAATCCAACAATTCCTGTTTGTAGTTATTCAGGGTGTAGAACTATCCCATGGAGCAGAAATACAAGTATTCTTGAAAAAGCACATTGTCTCAGGGACAAAGTGGGCACAACACAGAAGGCATGAAGATATTACTTCAGATATGATGTACTGTAATACCAACGTACATGGGGGTACCTAATACCTCAGATTGTTTTGCTGATCAAAATGGCCATCCCAACTGTTTGATATCTTCAGGGGGAAAGGCATATAGATCAGATATCTTTTCCCCTGCCTCTCCCCCCCCCCCGCAAAGCAGGAAAAAACCCAGTGGTGGTGATGGTGAATTTTGAATGCGAAAACATTCCATAGTGAAAAGTTTAAGCACTTCTTCCCTTCCACCCCACTACGCCAATAACTTAAGGAGTCTTCAAAAACGGTGGCAATGTAAACATGAAACCATCCGATGGAAGTCCTTGCACCTCTAGCATCATGCCCAGTTTGGCCCTGAAATGTTACAAGAGGAAGCAAGACCTAGCTTGAGAGGTTGCCCCCAAAGTGAAAAACACATTGCCAAACACCTCATTTTCCTGCCCCATGGCTCTAAAGCCTAAAGCCTAAAGCCCCATGGCCATACAAGTTGCAGAAACATTTGTCCTCTGTGCTCAATTCATCAGCCATCTTCAACCACAGGACAATTGCCATTTGCCAAGTAAACAACAACAGAATCTATTTTGAGGGAGGGGGGGAGAGGGAAATCAAATAGCAGGTCCAGGGGAAAACATTATTGCAAATTGTGAAGCTCTGTCTATTACATGTATACCTCAGGTTTCCTGCAAGGAATTCAAGGTGGCATATGTCATTCTCCCCAGCTCCACGCTTTATCCTCAAAACCCCCCTGTGTGGTAGGTTCTGGTTGAACCAACATAACAGACTCAAAGCAACCCAGAGAGTTACATGACTGAATGGAAATTGGAACCTAGGAAGCGCAGGTCCTGGTCCAGCCTTCTATAACCACTACACCACACTGTCCCTCTTTACAGGAAATAAGCAACTGTCATTGACTGACACAACCCTTGGCCATAAACTGCCCCATCTCTTGACACAGGTTTGTGTTTATTTGTCTTTCCATTTGGGGGGGGGGAATCTGAATATGAACATCTCTGCCCAAGGGAACCCATTTAAACTGGAAACAATAGCATAATAGAGACACAGTGTTAAAAAAAAATCTATCACACCTGTTAAATGAACCACCTGGGGAGGTTGGGGGGGGATGGATTTAATGGAAGAAGTAAACAGACATGCTAACACTGTGAGATATTAAGCTCTGATAGAAAAAAAGAACCCTGAGGAGAATTGTGCTAGCAGGTCAGCAGAATAAATAACCCCCCATTGCAAGTAATCGAGCTCGTCTAATGCTCTGAGCTAAGAACCCAGCTGTGCGGCTGCCAAGCAGCAATATGTCAACTCTTAATCTCAGCTGTAATTATTCGTTAGAAATTATTTTTATTCATGCTGCCCACAAATATTTATGGCTGGCTTAAGCAGATTCATGCTCCATTAAAGGAAGCTGCTAGTGTTAAGTTTGCTAAGCTGCCAGTACCAGGTCTTCATTTATAAGCAAATGGATGGAGAATGTTATCTCAATTGTCTTCTCCGCAACACGACAATTAAACAAATAGATGGCTTGCACTGTGAACAGAATAGAATAGAAACAATTTAGCAGCTTGGATTTACAGGCCAATTTGGTCAAACCAATAGATATATGAAGGCCACATGAGCAGGGACTATGCCTCAGCAGGAACATGGCCATGTCTGAGGGAGGGTGCCCTAGCTGCTCCTGGCTTGTGTTGTCCTTAGAGCTTTGCTGCCATTATGAAACTTTTTCGCCCCCCATATTACCCTGGCTGCTCAGTCAGATTCTCCTAGCTGCTGCCATTACTCCAATTTTTCTCACTTTCACACCATCATGTTCACTCTGTTCTCCTGCCCCACGCCAGTACACTGACCATATGCTTCCTTCCACACACACACACACACATGGTGATACCTCTGGTTATGAACTTAATTCGTTCCAGAGGTCCGTTCATAACCTGAAACCATTCTTAACCTGAGGTACCACTTTAGCTAATGGGGCCTCCCGCTGCCACTGTGCTGTTGCCGTGTGATTTCTGTTCTCATCCTGATGTAAAGTTCGTAACACGAGGTACTACTTCCGGGTTAGCGGAGTCTGTAACCCCAAGTGTTTGTAACCCAAAGTGTTTGTAATCCGAGGTACCAGTATGTGTGTGTGTGTGTGTTTCCAGCTAGCTGTCTCTGGGAGTCATTTGATACTCCCTCATGGGCAACAGGGTCCCAGACCTATGTCTCCAAGTCTACTCTACATTGGTGTCACTGTAGCTCAGTGGTAGAGCATTTGCTTTTCATTCAGAAGGCCCTATGGTTCAGTCCATCATTCCGAGTTAAAAGGAAGAGGTAGGAGATCCTAGAGAGCCATGGCCAGTTAGAGTACTCAATAGAAGCTCGATGGACAAGTAGGTGGTTTTCTGTAGCTCAAGTTCCAGGTCATTATTGCACAGTTATATGATGAGCACTCATATGGATGACTTTGAAAGGAAATGAGACAAATTCATAGAGGACAAGTTTTTCAATGTCTATCAGCCATGATGGTTAAATGCACCCTCCAAGTTCAGAGGCTGTATTTATCTGTGTAAAGGTAAAGGTAAAGAGACCCCTGACCATTAGGTCCAGTCGTGACCGACTCTGGGGTTGCGGCGCTCATCTCGCTTTATTGGCCAAGGGAGCCGGCATACAGCTTCTGAGTCATGTGGCCAGCATGACTAAGCCGCTTCTGGCGAACCAGAGCAGCACACGGAAACGCCGTTTACCTTCCCGCCAGGGCGGTACCTATTTATCTACTTGCCCTCACATAATGCTTTCCAGAGGCATCAGGTTGGCTGTTGTGGGGAAAAAGGATCCTGGACCAGATAGATCTTCAGTCTGATTCTGCAGGGTTCTTCTCATTTTCTTAAGTAAAAGGCAAACAGATGGGTAAGAAACCACAGGCCCATTGTGATGCAACATCTCAGAATGGGTCTGAGATGATTCTGTGAACCACAATTAAACAAGGAACTCACAATCATCTCAAAGGGTCATTTATGATGAATATATATATTTTAATTGAATCTTTCTGAAGAAACTCTGTGGAGCAAGGACTTCCCCCCGCCCAGTTCAAGGAGGGAACCTGTGGCCCTCAAGATGTTACTGGATTCCAACTCCCATCCACCCCAGCCAACACGGCCAGGGGTCAGGTAGTATAGGAGTTGTCACCCAGCCGGCAGGAATGAGAACCAGCATGATGTAAGACTGAAGAACGTGGGAGATTCCAGTTCAACCTTCACTTAGCCATGAAGTTCACCTGGTTACCTAGGGCTAGTCAGTACTGCTCAGCCTAAACTGCCTCAGAGGCTTGTTGGGAGGATAACAAAGGGAAGGGAAGAACCGTGTGTGCCATCTTTATGAAGAAAAGATGGGAGATAAATGGAACAATGAATTAATATCTGGAAGGTTAAAAGTACTGGTGGCTGCTGCCCATTGAGACTGGTAGGACATAATGCTGAAGGACAAACAGTAGGTGGAGCCAAAGCCAGGCAGAGTCACCTCATAACTGATCATAAGAAAGAAGGCAGGCAGTTGGGGATTGGCTGAGGGCAGACTGAGGTTGGTGAAGCAGTTCCCCGTTTGCCCTAATGGAACAGCTGCTGGTGGTTACAGGTTTCCCAGCCCTGCACTATATGTGTCCATATATTCAAAGCGAAATAACATTTCTGAAAGAAAAGAAGTGTAGATTTCAACTTCATTTAGACATTCATCATTATTCAATAAACACAAATCAATTCTAATATTTGGAGCAAGGAGTTAATTTTTTTGTTGAAACAACAGAAAATAAGTATAGACATTTCATAGAAAAGGTTGAATGTGGCACACTGACAGAAACAAACAGAAGTAAAAAAAGATAGGTCAAGATATAGAAAAATAAGAAGGAAATAAAATAGCAAGTTAATCAGGAAGGAAGGGCGTTTCTAGTTCTTTATAATATTTTCTCCCCCCCCCCTTAACCACACATACAAAAATGCAAATTTCAGCAAGATATATTTATGTTCCAGGATATATGCAATCACATATTTGCAGCTGCCAAAGCAAATTATGGAAAGATTTTTAAACCAGTCTGATCCTTGTGGTTAAGCTCTGCTAGTAACTCTGTGCAAAATCTGATTGCAACATCAGATAATGAGAATTTTTCAACTTGTGCAGAAATGCTTCTACTTCCCTCCTCTTATTTGTTTTAGTATATGTAGAAAATGGGTGGGGGAAATAATATGTAGACATAGTAAAAACCGGTTGCTATATTGTAAAATTATGAGCAAAAGAAACAAAATAAAATATCATTGCAAATGAAAATGTCTTATTTGGGACCCTTCATAGCCTCTAAACAAGGAGTAGATAATTTTAGCTCAAGAGCCACATTCCCTCCAATGTTAATGGTGGGTCAGGTCAAAGGTAAAATTGGGCAAGCAACAGATGCATCTCTTATCTTCACATAGTATACTAAGCTCCCCAGCTGTTCAAAACCAGAGGTTTCCACACACACACAAACACCTCGATCCAAGCAAGCAAGCAAGCAAGCATGAGGCAAAGACACATTCTAGCCAGACAAAGGCCCTTGAGGAGGGTATGGGCCAGAGCAAGTGAGACAAGACTTCATAACCAAATGTCTGTTTGATTCGCTTGCATCTGTTGCTGCCATTACTTAGCTCTGGTGGCTCAGCCATACTTCTGCTTATCCCGTGCCTAGAAAGCACAAATCTGAGCAGTTTTCCACTTGTCCCGCAGGTCTGAGTAGTTTTCTCTTCGCCCCACAGCTTTCCCCAGGAAAAAACACTCTTTAGTACTGAATCGGAGCAAATGTCCATCTGCGGGAAACCCGATTGGCGTTGATTCAGATTCCGCAGTAAAGAATGGGTTTCCCGGGGGGAAGTGGTAGAACAATTATGGGTGAGCCCTTAGCCTCACTCATACACTTCCTTATGCCATTTATCTTTTCAAGCATTTATTGTTTCTTGGTTTCGCATATTTGTGTGTGTCTATTTATCTACATCTGCTGCTGCTGCCATGAGTGCTGGAAGGAAGACCTGCTCCCTGCTGCAAGGCCCATTCCCACCTGGCTCAGGGGGCGGGGCCCAGACTCACCCTGAACAGCTAAAAGAGGCTCTTGGGAGGCCACTGGGACATTGCTGGAACAACTCTAGGTTTGTGGCAATTGGCTAAAAAGTTTCAAAATGTTTTAAATGGTTCCGTTTTTGGTTCCTCTATTTTGTTTTTGTTGGGTTGGTGTTGGGTAAATGTTTCGTTGGAGTTGGTGGTTATTTTAATGTGGGTATAACTGTAAACTGTTCGCTGTTGTTGCTGTTGATTTCTATTGATTTATTGCTTTGTTTGTTGCTTGTATAGGATATTTTGTTTTTTTATGTTTGATGTTTTGTTGTGTTTTTATATACCACATTTTTTCCTCTATAAGACTCACTTTTCCCCTCCTAAAAAGTAAGGGGAAATGTGTGTGCATCTTATGGAGCGAATGCAGGCTGCGCACCTATCCCAGAAGCCAGAGCAACAAGAGGGATCGCTGCTTTTGCTGCACAGCGATCCCTCTTGTTGTTCTGGCTTCTGAGATTCAGATTTTTTTTTCTTGTTTTCCTCCTCCATAAACTAGGTGCGTCTTAGGTCTAGTGTGTCTTATAGAGCGAAAAATACAGTATGTTGTATGCCATCCAGAGTGGCAGGGGACACCCAGCCAGATGGGCATGATTTTTAAAAAAACAACACTGTCTGTCTACCTATCACCCATCCAACCATCCATCTATCTTACCAGAGTGGCTCTGCTGGATGTGAAGAACAGCGACATTCTATAGCTCCTTTCAAACATAATGATTGCAGTTTAGCCCAGGGTGGTGGAGCAGCATTGTGGCAGCCTATGTGTTTTCTTAGAACTTGTGCAGATACGGAGCCCTCTGCTTTTAGATGGTAGGTGCAGAGGAATCTCTCTCACAGAGCCATGCAAAGGCTGAATGTGCAGGGACTGCCTACCCATATTGTATTGTGGGGCTGGGGAACCTGTGGCCCTCCAGATGTCATTGGACTACAGCGCATGGCTAGTGCTCTTGTTCTAATGAATCCATAAAGGTCAGAAGAGAAGCTTGCTGTTGTGATGTCTTCCCCCCCTCTCATTTAGTCCTAATATACAGTGGTACCTCGGGTTAAGTACTTAATTCGTTCTGGAGGTCTGTTCTTTACCTGAAACTGTCCTTAACCTGAAGCACCACTTGGCTAATGGGGCCTCCTGCTGCCGCTGTGCTGCTGGAGTGCAATTTCTGTTTTCATCCTGAAGCAAAGTTCTTAACCTGAAGCACTATTTCTGGGTTAGCGGAGTCTGTAACCTGAAGCATATGTAACCTGAAGCGTATGTAACCCGAGGTACCACTGTAATGTCTGAAAGGGGCTTATGTTAAATCCCCCAGCAGCAGAATGAGAATTTGCCACCCATGGCCTCAGATAGTGACATTCACCTGATACAATTCTGGTCACAGTGTCCATTATGAAAAGACGAATGGGTTTTCTTGCACATTCCCTTGCTCTAGTTTGTTGTCTGTTTTCAAAAATTGCACATACATTAAGTAAAGTTGGCTCCAAAGGGGGATGAAAAAAGCAAAACAAAACTCTGGGGTGAAAATTAGATTTTTCATTTCATGTTTCCCTCCATGGAGTTGTTGATAGCTGGTCTGCTAAACATATTTATTGCTTGCATTTCAATGTAATTCTACTAAGCAGTTCTTAAAACAACAACAACAACAACCACCACCCACCCTTATTCACAAACCTTATTTTTCTTCTCTACTTTGGGAGGGTAAAACAAGATTTCTGCATAATTAGGAGTAGCTAAGGGGATGAGTCAGTAGCTTAGGGCTGCAATTACTGCCACTGAGCTAAATAGAACTTCTCCCAAGAGATCTTAGGTCTGTTTAAGGCTAGGATCTGGTTAAAAGGGAGAGGGGGGGGACACTGTGTGTCCCATATAAGTCTTTAGCTTGCTTTAGATATTGAGGTCATGTCCCCACCCCCACCCCACCGCCTCCTCTTTTGGCAGAAATAACTAGATTGCATGTAAGTCAATTTTCTCCAATTGATACTCATTCATTACTTAGGCAACCAGGTCTGTTTTATATTCCTGTTTTATTTCGCTGCATCATAAACACCTTTCAAGCTACACCAATGCATGAATTCCTTCCTCCCTGAAGTAATTTTATCAGGTAATGTGTTCTTTGCTGACACATTCTTTATCCAAGGAAAGCAATCCAATTTTTGATGATTTCAGCAGCGGCTTTCAGGGAGGGGAATCACTAATTTACACTGCAGGATTTGTTTTGTTTCCATCATGCAGTTGATAGAGACACCATTTTGAACATGCCCCACCAGAGTTCTCAAGCTGTCGCCTGGTATAAAATACAAATGTCACGTTCATTTTGTGAATATTCTTATGAGCACCTCTCCTTTGGAAGAGCTCACCAGTCCATTGCTCATTATGACATTTTGCACTCCCCCAGCCCCACTGTCAGAAACTGGCTGCTCTCGCAACAGTATCAGCAATTTAATTTAACATTTATAAAAGTGCCGCACATTTACTAGGCACTGTACCAAAAAAGAAAGGCTTAAGTTTCTTGGGTCCTGTTCACTGTTAGTCCTACTCAGAATGGAGCCATTTAAGTTAATGGACGTGACTAATAATAATACCTTTATTGTCAATGTACAACCTGTGTACAATGAAATTAACCAGGGCTCTCCCCCCCAACACTCTGTGTGCTTGTCACACAACACACCAACCCTGAAAGTCAGTTACACTATATTATTTTCCGTTCAGCAGCCTAACAACCCACGGATAGAAACTGTTTTTTAGCCTGTTGGTACAACTGATTATACTTCTATATCTCCTGCCCGAGGGTAGAAGATTAAAGAGGTGCTGGCCTGGGTGTGAATCATCCCTGAGAATTTTTCTCGCTCTCCTAAGGCAATTATCCCTTGCGATGTCATCTAGCGGGCTCAGGGGACAGCCCATGATATCATGTGCTGTGTTCACTACCCTCTGTAAAGACTTTCTGTCCGTGGCTGTCAAGCCAACGCACCACACTGTGATACAATATGAGAGGACACTTTCTATTGTGGACTGGTAGAAGGAGGTCATCAATTGTTGTTTAACATTGTTCTTTCGCAAGACCCTGAGAAAATGGAGTCTCTGTTGGGCCTTCCTAACCACCTGAGTTATATTGTTTTTCCAAGTGAGGTCTTCACCCAGGAATTTAAAGGAAGAGACTCTCTCCACACACACACACCCCGATATACAATGGGGGTAGTTCTCCTCTCTTCCTCTGAAAGTCCGACACAATCTCCTTTGTCTTGCTAATATTTAGGTGCAAGTTATTCTCTAAGTACCATGAACCTCCCCCCGTACGCTGATTCATCTCCACCTGTAATTAGACCCATTATGGTAGTATCATCTGCAAACTTAATTACAATGGATGGATCAGATGAAATACAGTCATATGTATACAATGAGTACATCCCTATGGGGTGCCAGTGCTGAGCTTCAGGGAGGTAGATGTAGGCCCAATCCTCACTGTTTGTGTCCGATCCCTCAGAAAGTCTTTAATCCAGTCACAGATGGTAGAAGAAAGGTCTAGTTCCATCAGCTTTTTGATAAGAATGTCCAGAAGGATGGTATTAAAAGCCAAGCTATAATCAATAAACAGCATTCTAACATAATTCCCCGGTTTCTCCAGATGACTCGCTGCAAGGTGAAAGGCTGTAGCTATGGCATCATCTGTTGACCTATTTCTCCTATAGGCGAACTGATGTTTATCAAAATCCAGAGGAAAACATGTCCTAAGGTGTTGAAGGACCAACCTCCCGAAGCATTTCATCACTACAGATGTTAATGCAATAGGTCTGTAGTCATTTAGGCAGTTAGTTGCTGTTTTCTTTGGGACTGGGACAGTGGTGGCTGCTTTCAAACATGATGGGACACAAGCTGTTTGCAGACTAACTTAGGTTCATTTATTTCAGTGGGCCAGCTCTGAGTCTGAGTCTTCACTTTCAAACCTTTTCATTTTCTTGTCTCCTTTCAGGGATGGCTGAATCTGTCATGACCAAGTGGGGATTTGAACCCTGGTCTCCCACGTCTAAGCGCTACACCACACTGTCTCTCATGTTTGTATGTCATCTCCCCATAGATACACTTTTTTGCAGCCTACTTTCCCCCAATATAACACATTTTTGAAATTATTTTCACGGATATATGCATTCTTAGGTACCCTTTACCCCAGTATATGTGTTTTTGCTCACACTATTTGGCTGGTGAACTGCACTCGAAAATTCACAGAGGTGCGAATTCTTGAATTTAGCAGTGTTTCTGTTCTCATATTGTTTCAGAAAGTGCATAATAGGTAGGTTTGCCTTTAATGTGAACTGAATCAAATCTGTCTTCCATCCTTACATTTGATAAATCTACTCAATAACAGAAAAGGGCCTTTTCAGTCATGGTGCCATCTGTTGAATGCTTTCCTAGTGCCATTTTTATAAGTACACCTTTTTATTGACTTGGGAATTTGGTAGCTAAGCTAGCCTCTAGGGTGGTGCTCATCTTTCAGTGGGGTGGGTAGCATTTGTCTTCATCGCATTATTGGATGAGGATTTTACACACCATATATATATATATATATATATATATATATATATATATATATATATATTTGCTTTCGTAGATTTTCACGGGTACAGGAATGCAGGTTTTGGTGTCCTCGGGTGTCTTCCCGTGTAAAAGTTGGGGTGTCTAGGCGACGTTTCGACGAGGTCTCACTCGTCATCTTCAGGCTGGTGCTTTCGGCTTCTTGTTACTGGAACAGAGCGGGATCTCAATGTTTGAGTTCCTATAAATACTGTAGAGGGGGTGTGGTGTCTAGCCTCCAATGTTCTGGGCAGAGAGGAAGTTCCCAGGCTAGTGTGCCTTTTCTTCTTTTGTTCCTTAATTACTTGAGAGATACCTTGAGTGATTTCTTGAGTGATATCCTGAGTACCACTTAGGTGGGTCATTAGGTGTGGATTAGTTGCTAAAGTCTTTGTGTCTTGACCTCTTGAACTTTGTGAAGAGTTTTCCTGAGAAGATGGCTGTATTGCACTTAGTTGTGCTTTGGCTTGGCTTCGTGTATAGGGGCGAGCTGTGGTTTTGTGGCTTGTGTCAGCCAGATCTGTGTAGGGATTGCAGGGGGGTGCAGCATCCGGAGGTGCCACCATGGATTGGCTACTGGATGGTGTCAGTAATTCATCTGTGGAGAGGGTCTGGGTTTGGGTCTGGTGTGGTTGATTGGTGTTGGCATTCTGTGTGCCTCTGGATCTGGTGTCAGTTTTTGTGGGGAGGGCTAATTTCCAGATGTCTGGCAAGCGGGATGTGTCGTCACGCTTGTTCATGTTGTGAGGGTGTTTCTCTATCTCGATGGCTTCCATGATTATTCTCTTGTGGTGATGTTCCGTGTTAAAGAGCAATTTGGAATCTGCAAAATTAATTTCGTGTCCTGTTTCTTTCATGTGTTGGAAAAGAGAGGAAGTTT
Source organism: Podarcis gaigeae (assembly GCF_964106915.1). Classification (NCBI taxonomy): domain Eukaryota; kingdom Metazoa; phylum Chordata; class Lepidosauria; order Squamata; family Lacertidae; genus Podarcis; species Podarcis gaigeae. The sequence goes on along the minus strand of NC_139678.1, from coordinate 103,177,241 downwards.
TTTCTTCTTTTTTGACGGCATTCTTGTGTTCTGCGATACGTGCATTTACAGACGAATAAATGCACGTATCGCAGAACACAAGAATGCCGTCAAAAAAGAAGAAAAAACTTCCTCTCTTTTCCAACACATGAAAGAAACAGGACACGAAATTAATTTTGCAGATTCCAAATTGCTCTTTAACACGGAACATCACCACAAGAGAATAATCATGGAAGCCATCGAGATAGAGAAACACCCTCACAACATGAACAAGTGTGACGACACATCCCGCTTGCCAGACATCTGGAAATTAGCCCTCCCCACAAAAACTGACACCAGATCCAGAGGCACACAGAACGCCAACACCAATCAACCACACCAGACCCAAACCCAGACCCTCTCCACAGATGAATTACTGACACCATCCAGTAGCCAATCCATGGTGGCACCTCCGGATGCTGCACCCCCCTGCAATCCCTACACAGATCTGGCTGACACAAGCCACAAAACCACAGCTCGCCCCTATACACGAAGCCAAGCCAAAGCACAACTAAGTGCAATACAGCCATCTTCTCAGGAAAACTCTTCACAAAGTTCAAGAGGTCAAGACACAAAGACTTTAGCAACTAATCCACACCTAATGACCCACCTAAGTGGTACTCAGGATATCACTCAAGAAATCACTCAAGGTATCTCTCAAGTAATTAAGGAACAAAAGAAGAAAAGGCACACTAGCCTGGGAACTTCCTCTCTGCCCAGAACATTGGAGGCTAGACACCACACCCCCTCTACAGTATTTATAGGAACTCAAACATTGAGATCCCGCTCTGTTCCAGTAACAAGAAGCCGAAAGCACCAGCCTGAAGATGACGAGTGAGACCTCGTCGAAACGTCGCCTAGACACCCCAACTTTTACACGGGAAGACACCCGAGGACACCAAAACCTGCATATATATATATATATATATATATTTACATATCTATAGTTTGTTTTACTTGTTTCTACCTGTTGTATTTTATCCTGTTAAGTCACTTTGAGCCATATTTTTTTTTTAAAAAAAACAGTGGCTAACAAATCTAAACAACAACAACAGGACAGAAAAGTTACCCTGCCTTAGTTGGATGATTCATGGTTAACATTGAGCTTACTGTAAGTATGAAAGGTGCTGGCAAATACTTCATGTACTAACATCATGTTAGCAGTAAAAGGAAAAAAACCACCACTTCACCTTGTTCTGGAACTCAAGTAGCTGACTAATTGTTTCTGTCTAGTTTGACATTTCCTGTATTAAAAGGGTGATATTGAAAAACATGTACATATATTACTCAGCATTAGAAAATGTTTTCTATGAAGCCCTGTTCTCGAAATAGAGCAACCGGGGGGGGGGGGCATTTGGCAGAGGAACGCTTGTTTTGTCACTTCTGTACAATGTGATTTAATAAACACCATTTTCTCTAAACAGGAGCCAGTGTCAGCAAATGAACTTGTGTGTGTGTCACTCAGAACAATGCCAGGTTCCAAGTTGCATTGAATGAATGAATCTCTGAATCAACATACCGTATTTTTCGCTCTATAAGATGCACCAGACTGCAAGATGCACCTAGTTTTGGGAGGAGGAAAACAAGAATTTTCCCCCTGAATCTCAGAAGCCAGAACAGCAAGAGGGATAGCTGCGCAGTGAAAGCAGCAATCCCTCTTGCTGTTCTGGCTTCTGGGATATCTGCGCAGCCTGCATTTGCTCCATAAGATGCACACACATTTCCCCTTACTTTTTAGGAGGGAAAAACTGAGTCTTATAAAGCAAAAAATATGGTAAGTGCACTGCCAAGAAGGGCTGTGTGTGGTCCAAGTTCTTCTAGAAATGTTACCAGGGCTGGTCCACCGATGAGGCAAGGTGAGGCAACTGCCTCAGGTGGCAGAATCTACCAGGGCAGCAGAACCTGATTTTTCTTCCTTCCCCCACACCTGACTCCCTGTGAGTGATGTAGATTTTCCCTCACTCCTTCTTCCCTGGTAGGGAGGGGAGACACCATCTTGGTCTGCCTCAAGTGCCAAAATGTCTTAGGTCAGCTCTGTATAGCACATACTGTGGCATCCTGAAGTTTGGTTTTAATGATTTTTTTTAAAAAAAATAAAAGGCAGTTTCAAGTCCTCATGGTGAAGAGTGGGGCCAGATACAGACTTTAGTAAGCAGAGGGTGGGGCTTTAATGTCCTTCAGAATTCACCCTGATAGCTATTACCTGTGCCTACTTACTGGTCACCATACTACTCAGTTTAAGTAAAAGAGGACACAAATCATGTGTACAACTACAAAGCATTACTAGAATTGAGTTTGGGGTCTGTAATCTGAAGACATGCTGGCAGCCATTGAACACAGCCATTCTGCTTTTGGTGACCATTTTGTGATGGGGCAAGCCGCCTATCAGGAAAACTAAGCTAGATAGTGAAGAAAATCATGTGTTGCATCACTTCAGGCTGCAGTTTGCTGCATTTCTTCTGCAGTGGTAAACATAGTAGAAAGCTGAGATGAGGATGAGTGTTAGGGCGCAGTTTTAATGGGAGATTATGTTCCCACCCACTTTGAGACCCTAGGAAGACACTCTTGAAAAGTGTTTGATGTTCAAACTAGATGTTCTTAATACTTGCATAGCTTTTTATAAGTAAGCAAGCAAGCAAGCAAGCAAGCAAGCAAGCAAGCAAGCAAGCAAATGCCTGTGTGGTAAGGAGCCAAATCATGTCCATGGGAGGAAGGGACTTTAATCCTTGATCCATGTTTGGTATTGAACTCCTCTCCCTGGTGCTATTTAGATTCCAATGTGCTCTCAAATAACATACCGTATTTTTCGCTCTATAAGACACACCAGACCACAAGACGCACATAGTTTTTGGAGGAGGAAAACAAGAAAAAATATATTCTGAATCTCAGAAGCCAGAACAGCAAGAGGGATCGCTGCGCAGTGAAAGCAGCAATCCCTCTTGCTGTTCTGGCTTCTGGGATAGCTGCGCAGCCTGCATTCGCTCCATAAGACGCACACACATTTCCCCTTACTTTTTAGGAGGGAAAAAGTGAGTCTAATAGAGCAAAAAATATGGTAATCAGAAACACAATGGGGGCTGAACTTTTGGAATGAGATCTGACTAAAAGAGTTTATTTTGAATTATTTGAGAAAAAAATATTGATTTACATCCATTTCAAATTTGATGAAGGGGTGTTTGCAGAGGGTTCTGCTGCAGATCTGTCTCATTTTCTGTGCCATATCCTTAGAAAACTCACAAGTATTTTCAAACTGAAGTAGTTACGAGAGATCCTTAGCAGTTCTCGTTTTAGTTGCACATAAGGAACCCATTTTCGAAAGGAACCAAAGACTCTCCTGATAGTTGCCTCTTAAACAAATGTGACCTACATTTCACAAAACGATGTTGCTTTCTCAGCTTCTCATTTAGCATCGCTTTCTTCTTGAATTTTCTCCCAGGAGCTCATAAGCCTTCATAATTTGATCCCCTTTAGAATCCAGGAGATCAATCTTTGTGCTGACTTCCATTGCAGAAGGAACAGGCTTGTCAACAACATACCATTTTGCATAAACAAAGAAACGGAAACCCAGCAATGAATGGGGTGGAGCTAGAAGCAGCTTCAAATCTGCTAATGAACATCAGGCATGAATGGTAGCACCAAATATACCACAACCATCCATCACAGGTGACATATGTTCCAGTCAGAAAACTCTAGAAGTTTAGTGTAAATCAGGAGGTGAAATTAAATTAAACTGTGCGAAGTTGAGAGGTTTTGCTAGTGTTTAAACAGCAGTGCTAATTGCTGCCGAATATAAGCGGCTTTCATTTATACATGAGCAAATTACAGAGAGAAAAAATGATTGCAGGGCACTCAAAGATGTAGTAACAGTTTTTGGTTCCGGCAGAAGAATTACTCATAAAATGAAATGTTCGAGCAAATCTCAAATACAGTGGTGCCCCGCAAGACGAACGCCTCGCAAGACGAAAAACCCGCTAGACGAAAGGGTTTTCCGTTTTTGGAGGCGCTTCGCTAAACGAATTTCTCTATGGGGTTGCTTCGCAAGACGAAAAAATCTTGCGAGTTCCCGCGTTTTTTTCTCGCTTTTTCCTGCCCTTTCCCTAAGCGCTAAGCCACTTATCAGCTGTTCCGCTGATATGCCGCTTCTCAGCTGATCGCTAAAAGCCGCTAGACCGCTAATAGCGCTAATCCGCTAAGCTGTCAATGGGCTTGCTTCGCAAGACGAAAAAACCGCTAGACGAAGAGAATCACGGAACGGATTAATTTCGTCTTGCGAGGCACCACTGTGTTCTAGGTTTTTTTTTTTTGTTTTTTTTTTGCAGTTGATAGTCCTAAATGAAAATGAAAAACAGCTAATTCAGTGATAGGAGGTGAATCACCACATAATTCCTTCATATCATACCAACTTTGCATATACTGTATATTACCCGATTTACCACTCAGTGAAAGAAAGGTTTTTAATGCCTTTATTAAAGCAATATATAGTACGCAGCTCAGTGATGAGTGATGTAATAATATAAGGACCACAATTCTATTCTGTCAAGCATGCAAATTGAGTCTGGGAAAAACACAGTTGTTCTTTATTATATCTCATTATACCATATTTGTACTTATCCCTCATCACACTGGTGATGGAGTGTGCAGTCCGTACTATACCCACAAAGCACAAGTTTCCATAACTTCATTTGTTGAAATTGGATTCATATAGATGACTCAGGTGCAGAACACACATACTCTTCTAGAACATTTCTGCACAACCTCCCATTCTCTTCCCAATCAGCTCTCTGCACCACTTGGTCCAAAGTATTGCTTTGGTCAGGATGTCCCACCCATTTGTCTCCATGCAGGGAAAAGTGTGCTGATAAATGGGTATCTTACGAGACCTACTGGCTCTTAGCCCTGGTTATGCAGTTCCCCCCTTCTTCCTGTTGTCATGCTGGCAATCCAGACACAAAATCTAATGATAGCAGGTCTACTGTTATGGTAGACCTAGGAGCCAAAACATCTTTTCTGAGCATGCTCAGAGTGGTTTCCTTGAAAGCCACAGAAGGCTGTTCCAAGCATATAAAGCAGCTCCCCCCCCCCCTTGGGGAAAGGGGAAAATGATCCAAAAGTGAAAGGTGGTGGAGCAGGTGGAGCAAAGATTATAAGTACAGCTATATCAGTATATAAGAGTGGAGAAATTAGAATTGGATAAATTGCTTCTTAAATAGGACTCTCAATGCTACGAGGAGCCAGCCTGCTTAGCATTATAACAGCCTTATTTCTGTCTGTGTAAATAATGAAAAAGAGACCGTCAAAACGAAAAGCAGGTTAACAGATTTTCTTTTCTTTAGAGAAGAGAATGAGTTACCGTACAATTCAGTTATGTGGTGCTGCACTGCATTTGATGTTCAGACTTACCCGTTTAGTTTGGAGCGACACTTTAATCGTGCAATTCGTTGAGAACATGGGCTTCACAATAAGCACAGAAAGCTTTCATCTCTTCCCTGTAAATAACAAAAACAAACCTAATCCACCTATGGTATAAACATGGATTTAAATTAAACAACTTGTAGCCCTATACTTATAAGAATGCTTTGATGTTTACAAAGAACTTCACTTCAAAAAGCTTACCCATCCATAATTCCAATAATTCTTAATTTTAGTAAATATCCTAGCAGACCAAGGGAGGGCCATTTAGTAACTGCTCAGGAAATTGTCCCTTTTGCTCCATACATCTTAAGGATGGGAACAGGAGAAAGGCACTGATATCACAAGAATGCAGTGCTTTAGCTAACACCGCAACCATCTCATTTGCAAAGGGAGAAGTTCAGGATTTGGTTCAGATTGCATTGAAAGGGAAACCTATCTAATCTGCGCTTTCTGAAACAGTATACAAACCAAAGCACAGTCACCCTTTGAAATTCAGACTTCTTTGAATTTTGTAATGTCGTTCTCCAGCATCTCTTTCAACTTGTTTCCTGGTTTCCCTCTTCCCTCCCATTTTTCCATCTTCAGAAAAGGAGACTGAAATCAACACTGAGAGGACCCTTCTTTCCTTGGCATGCTAAAACTCTCCATCCTTTCCACATGCCTTTGAAGTAGCACAAATGGAGAGAAATGATGCTAGGTGTGATGAAAAAGACTGGCTGTCAGTATGCCCCTTGGAGCACTGGGCTCTTTCCTCTCCTCCATGCCAGTGAACCTCCAGAAGAAGTAGCCACTGAAGGCCAAACTATAGGCAATAAAAACCAAGATGCATTTAACATCACCTCTACTTTGTTCAGGGTAAATGTTATAATTTCTTCTCAGTTAAGGAATGATAGAGTGACTTCAATCCTTGTGGGACAAAGCAAGCACAGTGACATTCCATTGTTAATGGCCAGGCAATTTTGAAATCACACTGCAATTTAGTAATATCAGAGAGTTCCCCTGGGCAATCAGCTCCAAAGTTGTCCTAGTCTTATGCAGTGCTACCTTTCGCACTACTACTGCAGAGTGATCTCAGAATATGACAACTTTGGAGTTGATTGTTCAAGGGCACCTTCTATTACTTTAGCAGCATGGGGCCTACTGGAATGCAGCTCTTTCCCACTCTAGTCAGGGTATCCCTCTGAAAACCAGACTCTGGGGAACACTAATGTGGAGATAGCTGTTGCACTCATGTCCAATTTCTGTGGGTTTCCTGTAGCCATGTAGTTGGACACTGCTGGACTAGATGGGTCTTTGGCTTGATCTAGCACAGCACATCCTGTTTTTTTGTTGCTTTTTTATAAAAGCAATCCAGTTCCTTCACCTGACCATCACCCAAGAAGCATCAGAAAGAAGGCTGACATGGGAAGCAGCAACATTACCAGAGCAGTGCAAGGAAGAGGCATGTTGCACTATGATGTTCCTGAGGTAGAGACAGAAGGGGTCCTTACTGAATTTCAAATTCTCTTTGGTCGTGAAGAGTTAAACATCTACATGCAAAAGGTTTCTTTATTTTGTGAAGAGTCAGCCCACAGTACTTTAAATCAATACTGGGCAAGAATATTTGATCTACTGGGAATAATATATGGCAGACTAGCTAATGTGCTCAGGGCAGAGAGAGACAGGAAGTTTCAGGCGTTCCTTACAAAACACATTCCTCTCAGCCTGTTCCTCATTTCATTCCAAGGTATTTTTAATCCTTGACCTTTCTAGTTTTCTTCTTTGCTCAGAAATTTATCCTAAATACAAAAACAGAGTGTCTAAAAAGCTTAGCGGGAAGAACCTTCCCCCTATTTAAATAAGGACAAAGGACATTATTTATCCATTGTCTCTGGCAATTTGGTTATGTAAAGTAAAAAAGAGGCAAAGCTGTAGCTTGCTGCGTGGGCTGTAAGAGAAAGTGAAAATGCTTGTGATGTTAATGATGTCAAACATGACAGCCTAAGTAAAAGAGTCTAATTGTGAAGGGGCGGAGGAATCTGTAACTAAACCATAATTTTTTGCTGGCCTTCTCACTGACGTCTCAAGATAGCAAAAAACATAGGAAACAATTTCCTCATCTGTTCTTTATATCTAGTTGGGAGGTGAGAAATGAATAGTTCATGGACTGTGCAATCCAATGTACAACTTCACACTCATCACAAGCTCTCTGTGACAGAACTGTGTCAGATCCTGAGAGTGTAGTTGCTATCTAGATTCTTTCTATTGTACACATCTGAAATGTGAACTTTTTGAGGTGTTAAGGCTAGAAGAGACTAAGAATGAAGTTCTGCAGAATATTCCGAACTGTGCCCAGATTAGAAACATCATGAAGATTTGGGGCAGGCCCCCCCCTCAAAAATATAAGTCCTTCTCAGAAGACTGATGAGGCAACTATTTGTGCTTTCTGTTAAAAGGGAAATTTCAACAGATGGCAATTTCATTGCCTCTCCACACATTTGGTAGATGAGCCCCCTACATGTGTCCATCACATGAAGTTTATCAGGACATTTGTGATGTTTGTGCATGAAGGAGGCCCTATTGGAGAGTGGGGTGTCCTGCTGGCAAGCCATCAGGCATGCCACTGACCCCATCCTTTGGAGATCCATCCACTAATAACTGGAGGGAAGAAATGTAAATGCATGGGTGGGCAATCACATGAACACATATGTAACTACACATATATATTGGCTTTCTCCCTGCAGATAACAGTGGCATATCTGATATCTCGGGCAGAGCCAGGTCCACAGCTGAACTCCAACGTTCAAATATGGAGGCCTCTTTATGTGTCACAAGTGATGTATGGATGGATAGATAGATAGATGCTAGATAGATAGATAGATAGATATAGATAGATAGTAAATAAAAACCCCACAAATAATCAAAGGTATTTTAATTGCAGTTGCATGTGATGTGGTATTTTAGATGCAAAGATGTCACTCAGTCGCCATCTCCTTTCTTTCTTTATGTTGCTTGCATGTTTGTTTTTGCTGAACTTCAGAAAACTCTACTTCTGTAGCTATAAAAGAAAAAATGTGTGTGTGTATCTGACAGAGAGCATGAGCATAGATATGCAGCAAGAACAAGATTTAAGAGGATTGGTTTTAAGGTCCTGCCACTTACTGAGGCTCATTTGCCAGTGATGCAAGGGAGAGCCTTCCCAGTGGTGATGACCCAGCTTTAGAACACCCTCCCTTCTGAGATTCAACTTGTCGCCGATGCTGTTGAGGTATTTATTCAGGCCTTCACTGTAATTTAATGTCCCATTATCTGCTGGTAACTCAAGTGTTATGTACTGAGTCGAATAGGATCCAAACTGCAGCAGTCTGATTGGTCCTAGAACAATAGGATCCAAAAGGCAGCAGTCTGATTGGTCCTAGAACAATAGGATTCAGAATGCAGCAGTCGGATTGGTCCTAGAACAATGCAGCAGTATGATTGGTTGGCAGGAACCACCCAATCATGCTCCAGATTTAAGTGAATCCACAACCTGATTGGCTTACAGTAGAATTCCGGAATTAGCCAATCATGTGCAGCCCATTGTGTAAATAATGTATATAAAGCAGATACCTTGAGGGGACTTTCATTCATTCCTCCTCACCACTATGAGCTGAATAAAGAGCATGAAATCACTTTGCGACTCTGAGTATATTTCACTGGCGACGAAGGTGGGATCCCGCTGAGCTGACTGCCGCACACAGCACCGCAGCACCGCCACCTGCCGCACCGCTGCCTCGCACCGTGTATCCAGGCTTCAGCTCCGGGACACAAGGAACTCAGAATGGCAACCGACAGCAGCTTCTCGCCGTTCAACCCAGCAACGGGAGACTGGGAAGCGTACGCCTCCCGTTTCACTTTCCTCCTAGAAGCCAAAGGGGTCACCGATGAAGAAGACGCCAAGAAGAGGGCGATATTCTTCAGCGTCTGCGGAGAGGAGACGTTTGAAATCGCCCGGGCTCTCCTTGCGCCTGAAGACGTCGCTACTGTTCCATACAAAACAATAATGGAACAGCTGAAGGGGCACTTTTCGCCGCAACCCTCAGTGGTGGCTCGTCGAAATGCCTTCTATGCAAAGCGGCAAGCCCCTGGGGAAACCATAACTGGGTTTGTGACCTCTCTCCGCCAAGCCACCCGGTTCTGCAACTTCTCTGAGCTGGAGAACATGCTTCGTGACCGCCTCGTCGGTGGCCTGAGGGATGAGAAACTGCAACAACGACTCTACGCTAAGAAGGACCTAACGTTCCAGGTCGCTCTGGAGGAGGCCCTGGCAACGGAAGCTGCCAAGAGGTCGACGCAAGAGGCACGGCCGAGCCTGCCATCCCAACCGAGGGTCCACCACGAAGACCTCACTGACGACTCAGGATCTGACAGGGAGGAGGTGCACCGAGTACAGCAGCGCACTCAAGCAGCCCACATACCACAGCTGCCTCGACGAGAAGGAGGGAACTGCGCAAGCTGCGGGGAAACTCACGAGAGGAGGACCTGCCGTTTCCGCAATGCAGAGTGCAGGCAGTGCAGAAAATTGGGACACATCGCCCGGGTGTGTCGGGCTCGGCCCACCCGACGCCAGGCATCAGATGACCAATCCAAGAGCCCCAGGTCCCGGGGCCCAACGCACCAAGGCAACTCGACGGAGCTCACGGACTTCCAGGTATACCAGTTGCCCTACCCCAACATAGAGAAAATTTATGTAGAGGTACGGATAGAGGGGGCCCCATGCCGCATGGAGCTTGACACGGGTTCAAATCTATCCATAATCTCGGCAAGGACCTTAAGGAAACTGTGTCCTACTGGGGGTCCCAAACTCAGGCCGGCCCCATTCACCCTCCGGGACTTCCAGAAACATAAGGTCCCCACAATGGGGGTGGGGACCTTCAGGGTGCAATACCGAGGGCGGACGCGGCAACTGGACTTGCTTGTGGTCAAGGGCCCCTACATTAGCTTACTGGGATTGGCATGGTTTGGACCACTGGGACTAGCCATCACCGGAGTGAACCACACTACCTTACAAGTGGATGTGGACGCTATATGCAAGGAATTTCCAGGGGTTTTCGATGGGAAATTGGGACAGTATACGGGCCCCCCCATTGCTCTACAGCTTGACCCCGCAGTACGACCAGTCAGGCTCAAGGCCCGCCGGGTCCCGTTCGCCCTGAAACCACGTATAGACGAGGAATTGGACCGGCTAGTGGAGCAAGGAGTGCTGGAGCCGGTGCCTAATGCCCCCTGGGAAACCCCAATCGTCACACCCGTCAAGCCTAATGGTTCGGTCCGCATCTGCGCAGACTACAAATGTACTATAAACAAGGCCCTCACGGCCCATGCATACCCAGTGCCAGTGGTCAGCCATGTCCTTGCTACCCTGGCTGGGTCGAAAATTTTTGGCAAGCTGGACTTGGCCCAAGCATATCAACAGCTGCCAGTAGATGAGGCCACAGCAGAGGCACAGACGATTGTGACGCACAGAGGAGCGTTCAGGGTAAAGCGGCTGCAATTCGGTGTCAGCGTGGCACCAGGCATATTCCAGAATCTAATGGACTCGCTCCTTAAAGGGATTCCGGGCGTCACCCCCTTCTTCGATGATGTGTGGATTGCCGGGCCCACACCAGAGGAGTTTGAGGACCGCCTCCGCACCGTTCTGCACCGTTTCCAGACAGCGGGTCTCAAGGTGAAGCGGGAAAAATGTCTACTAGGAGTGCCTCAGGTGGACTTTCTGGGATTTATGGTGGACGCAGAAGGGGTCCACCCGACTGGGGACAAGGTACGGGCCATTTGTGATGCCCCAGCGCCCAAGAGCAAGACTGAACTTCAGGCCTTCTTGGGACTATTGAACTTTTACCATTCCTTCCTTCCCCACAAGGCGGCGGTAGCGGAGCCCCTACACAGACTCCTGGACAAGCGGGCCCCTTGGGTGTGGGGCCAGCGCCAGGAGGCCGCATTCCAGGCAGTCAAGGACTTGCTTGTCTCAAACTCGGTCTTGGCACACTTTGACGAGAGGCTGCCGGTGGTGCTAGCATGCGACGCCTCGCCCTATGGCATTGGCGCTGTCCTGGGACACCAACTCCCGGATGGGAGAGAGGTACCGGTGGCATACTTTTCCCAGACACTCAACGCAACCGAGCGGAACTACTCACAAATCGACAAGGAGGGTCTGGCAATTGTGAAGGGAGTAAAAAAATTCCATGATTTCTTGTACGGGCGGCCCTTCACCGTGGTGACTGACCACAAACCGTTGCTTGGCTTGTTTGCCCCCGAAAAGCAGACCCCCCAAGTGCTGTCTCCTCGTGTCCTCAGGTGGTCAATTTTCCTTGCCAGCTACCAGTATGCGCTGATTCACCGCCCGGGGAAGGAGATGGGCCATGCGGACGCCCTCAGCAGGCTACCACTACCGGAAACAGGCCCCGACCCAGCACCTGCACAAGAGGTTATGAGCCTGGAGCTGCTTCCCGACCGCCCCATTCAGGCACAAGAAGTGGCACACCACTCCAAGAAAGATAGGGTCATCTCCCGGGTCCTGGACTGGGTGTGGAGGGGATGGCCCAGCAGCAGGCCTGGGCCAGAATTCGCTGGCTACACAACCCGCAAACATGAACTGTCGGCCCACAAGGGGTGCCTTTTATGGGGAAGCAGGGTCGTTGTTCCCCAGCCCCTCCGCGAAAGGGTCCTCACAGCCCTACATGAGACACACCCAGGGGTAGTAAGAATGAAGGCCCTTGCCAGGAGTTATGTGTGGTGGCCGGGGATCGACGGAGAGATAGAGGCCTGGGTCAAACACTGCCAGGCCTGCCAAGAATCCCGCCCAGATCCCCCAAGGGCCCCAGTCCAGTCCTGGGAGTCCGCCCGAGCACCATGGTCACGCCTGCATGTGGACTTCGCTGGCCCCTTTCAGGGGAAAACATTCTTCATAGTGGTGGACTCCTACACCAAATGGCTGGAAGTCGCACTGGTACCGTCCACTTCTACGTCCGCAGCCATCCGGGTACTACGCAGGCTGTTTGCAACCCACGGGCTCCCTGACACTCTCGTCTCAGACAACGGGACTGCATTTACGTCAGGAGAATTCCAAACCTTCACAGTGCAGAACGCCATCCGCCACATCCGTTCGGCGCCATTCCACCCTGCCACCAATGGCCAAGCAGAACGCATGGTGCGGACCACCAAGGACACCCTTCGCCGCATGACGCAAGGGGATTGGGAGTACCGCCTTGCCACATTCCTCCTAGCACAGCACAGCACCCCCAGCTCAACGACTGGCCGGAGCCCCGCTGAACTACTAATGGGTCGGCGCCTTGCAATCAGATTGGACCGCCTTCACCCCGATAGAGCTCAGGATGAGGTAGTGGTGGGGGAAGGCAGGAACCCCCGGACCTTCGAGGCCCAGGACCCAGTGTACGCAAAGAATTTTGGGGCAGGCCCAGCATGGGTACCCGCCACAGTCACCAGGGTCACTGGCCCTGTGTCGTACGAGGTGCTAACGGATGGAGGGCAATGCTGGCGCCGCCACTGCGACCAGATACGGCGACGATTCCCGGGAGAAAACCAGGAGGAGGAGGACAGGTCAGAGGAGTCCCAGGGGAACAGTGGGGCAGTGAGGCCCATAGAGCAGCAGGGGCCAGCAGGAGAGGCAGAATCAGTAAATACAGAGAGGACCCGTGAGGCCGAAAGGACACCGGAACCAGAACCACGACTGAGCGAGCCGGTTGCGCCAGACCAAACAGCCCCATCACAGCCAGCATCCTTGGAACACGAGCCAGAACCTGAACACCGGACCAGGGAACACCACAGGCCGCAACGGACACGTAGGCCGCCAGCGTACCTTGAGGACTATGAATGCGACCTCCCGGGCAGGACTGGAACTTAGAGGGGAGGGGTGTTATGTACTGAGTCGAATAGGATCCAAACTGCAGCAGTCTGATTGGTCCTAGAACAATAGGATCCAAAAGGCAGCAGTCTGATTGGTCCTAGAACAATAGGATTCAGAATGCAGCAGTCGGATTGGTCCTAGAACAATGCAGCAGTATGATTGGTTGGCAGGAACCACCCAATCATGCTCCAGATTTAAGTGAATCCACAACCTGATTGGCTTACAGTAGAATTCCGGAATTAGCCAATCATGTGCAGCCCATTGTGTAAATAATGTATATAAAGCAGATACCTTGAGGGGACTTTCATTCATTCCTCCTCACCACTATGAGCTGAATAAAGAGCATGAAATCACTTTGCGACTCTGAGTATATTTCATCAAGGTTCAAAATGTTTGGGGCAGCATACAATGCTAGTTCTACTCAAGAGTAAGGTAAAGGTAAAGGGACCCCTGACCATTAGGTCCAGTCATGGCCGACTCTGGGGTTGCGGCACTCCTCTCGCTTTACTGGCCGAGGGAGCTGGCGTTTGTCCACAGACAGCTTCTGGGTCATGTGGCCAGCATGACTAAGCCACTTCTGGCGAACCAGAGCAGTGCACGGAAACGCTGTTTACCTTTCCGCCGGAGCGGTACCTATTTATCTACTTGCACTTTGATGTGCTTTCGAACTGCTAGGTTGGCAGGAGCAGGGACCGAGCAACGGGAACTCACCCCGTCGCGGGGATTCGAACCGCTGACCTTCTGATCGGCAAGTCCTAGGCTCTGTGGTTTAACCCACAGCGCCACCTGTGTCCCTTTTACTCAAGAGTAGACCCATGGAAATAAGTTGATGCAGCTAACCTAAGTGAATTAATGGGTCTATTCTAAGAAGAACTAGCATTGGATACAGTCATTGTGATTCTACAGATAATCCTGAAGACATTAGTAAGATATTAGCTTGATGCCTTAGTACCCCCAAATACCTTGTGAAGTACAGATGCTTGGTGGTGTGCCAGACCTCCCATGGGTACACAGAGCCTCTGCAGCTGGATTGAATCAACATAGGCTTTTTCTACTGGTATGAATCAACAGAGGCCTTTGAAGGTTAATATAAATTTGGTGAGCTGCACCAATTCAAGGTTTGGCGCCCCATGTTAAACCTTGTTCTATTCCACATAATTTCTAAGCAGGATCATACATATGTAATTTAAAATGGACTTATAGTGCAGGAAAGTAATAATAATAAAACCCTGAATATCCCTAGGACACTCAACTTTCTTCTCTGCTCAGGGAGACTCCCACAATTTGGAAGAATTGTTTTAGTCGAGAAGAAAACATCTGTATTTCATAATTATATTAAATAATGACTCCAGCTGTGAGATGTTTGTCCATCCTGCCAGTTGTATGAACATAATGATTTCCTTTAAAAAAGGGGGAGGGAGAGGAGAAAGTTAACTAAGGTCAAAGTCAAGCAAACAAGTTTACTGTATTCTGAAATCTGAGACAAATCGTTGTTTTCTCTGTCTGCAAATGAAGTTTATATTAAACACTTAGAAATGGAACTGAATGTGGAGAACTGGAACAGCAAAGGCAAAAAGCAGCCTCCTTGTAACAGCAGTGAAACATCTATTAAGTTCAAAACACTTTTAGAAGGAATATGATCAAAGGATTTTTATTACTAAGCAGGCTGGCTTGAGGCCAGATTTCAAGGACATAGGGCGATGACTCTCCTCACCTCCAGTATAAATAGACAAATCAATGCTTCTAAGAACTAAATAAGAAATATTCCTTATAATCCACCCAATCACATGAGGATTCCATTGTTTGCTGTGAAAAATAAAAATCTTGCAGTTCAGATGGCTGTGTGCCCTACTTCAGGGAGGCCAGTCCTCTATTTAAAGGGCTGGCATCTCTGTTTTAAAAGCAGCTGGAGGGAATTATGAGCAGACAAATAACTAGCAGTGAAAGGGTTAAGCAGCTCCTCCCTTTTGCTGGTCCCGCACTCAATATTCTAACTTCTTTGAAAGAGAGAGAAAAAACCTAATTGGGAAAGAACTACATGAAATGATTTTAATCCTACATCCAGGTACATAGGCACAAGCCTGTTGAAATCAATGCATCTCAAGTTATCATAACTCAATTTTTCATATGATATATATTCATAATTACAAACCTATGCATGCTATTTGAGCTAGTGATTGCCCAGGAAACTGCCTTGTTGCAAAAATATGTTGTGCACTTGACACCATCAAATAAAATAGACCAATCCCTCTCAAGCTTTTCCTTTAGATTTTGCCCTATTATTAAATATTTGAAAACAAAGTTATTCAAGTGCATTTGGGCTGCCAAGATAAACTCATGGAAAAGTCACTTTTATTCATTCCTCGGGGCTTACAAGAATGGATCCACATTATGATTATGTAAATTAATACATCATTGGATAGAAATTGTAAAGAATTTCTTTAAATATTCAGCATCTGCTTCGTGTGACAATGGCTCTTTTGAACGTTACACATTTTCAATCACGGCACATCTGTTCTGCTTACGAAATGAACAATTCTATTCCTTTAAATAAATACTCTGCTCCTTTTCTCTCCCCTCTGCTTTGGGTCTCTGAGTGTGGTGCATTCCAAGAAAGCAAAATTTAATAAATTAGCTTTCACTGTTTAACAGTCGAAAAGTGATGGTTGCTATCAGCAAGGTCGTTCAGCAATTCAAGGAGCCACATAAATCATCTCAAACCCATTTCCTGATAGTATTTATTGTGCTTTTGTTATATTCAGCTGCACTGTATGCTGTAGGTAGATTATATGTGTGTGTGGAACATGTGTGTGTGTGTGCGTGCATATGCCTGCGTACACTGAAATGACAATAATGGACATCATAAAGAGGGAATTTCACATATTATACAGTTAATCTGCAAAGTTTCTGATTAATCTGCATAAACTGCTAGGATGTCTGTCTTATCAACTACTCTGTGCGCCAGGGTGAGTGGTCACTGTTAATAAAGTAATTATTACCGTCTGTACTTCTCTGTATTTCCTTTCCTTTTGACCTCACTGTTTACAATCTTCCACCAACCCCCAGCTATGTATTTATAACCTGCAATTCAGGATAATACCTCATGCCTCTGATGAAATGGACTGTAGGCTACACAGTCTGATAAACATAGACTGTAGTCGATGAAAACTTATTTCATAACAGATTCGGGAAGAGCCATAGCTGAGTAGTAGAGCATTTGCACAACATGCAAAAAGTCCCAGATTCAATCCTGGGCATCTCCAAGTCGGGTTGGGAGATCTGCTCTACTTCACCGTGGGGAACAGTTGCGGTGGACCACGTAGCCAGCCACACTCCTCTGGGGGCGGGAAACAAAGTCCCGCGTTGCCTGGGGATCCCGGCAATCCACTGGTTGGGGGGGCATGGCTGGGACCATTTAAGCAGAGGCGCGAGCCGGAGGGGTTCGTCTTGGCTTGCTTCCTCAATCTCCCGCCCTCCCTTCCTTTTGCAGATTTTAGTCATTGGCCTTGCTATGGACCTTGGTTGGTCGCCATTGAGGTGCCTGGTAGGAATTTTTCCACTTGGCAAGTTGGCACAGGCCATTTGGTTTTCGCTTACCCCAAAGCAATCATCACAACTTTGTTAGGATGGTGGTTAAGCATTGTTTGACCTTATGAGGGGGGGGAGGGGAGGTGTGGCCACCACCTGCCCCTCCAAGCTTAAGGGTATTTTGTTAAAGGAATCCGGGGGGGGGGTGGATCTTGTCCGAAGCCCGGGGAGGGGCTAGGGCCATGCCACGACCCCGGCAGGAACACCAGGGGGAGCTTGAGTTGGTCTGCATCGACGGGGCTCCCCCTTCTGGTGGTTTACCCTTACCAGACTCCCTGAACAATGGGCAGGGTCAGATATAGTTGGGTCTACTCAATGCCTAAGCCAATACCGCTCACATTCTGTAATCAATAAAGTTGTGGCCAAAATTTGCCCAATAACATTAACCTAATATTTGTGTCCTTGTGTGTGTTATTCTTCAACGAGGGGGTGTCTTCTGGGTCTCGACACGCAATGTCTCCTGCCTGGAACCCTGTTGCCAGTCAGTGTAGAAAATACCAAGCTAGAGGGTCCTTATCGTTTTTGCTGCATGAGACTAAGGCGGAAACAGGAAACTATATGTTTTGTCCTGTTGGGCAGTCTATCTGTGCATCTTGACATCATTTGGAAGCTATGTGCATATAGAGCAAGAAACGTACAAAATGGGCATACAGTGGTACCTCGGGTTACATACACTTCAGGTTACATACGCTTCAGGTTACAGACTCTGCTAACCCAAAAATAGTGCTTCAGATTAAGAACTTTGCTTCAGGATGAGAACAGAAATCGTGTTCTGGCAGTGCAGCAGCAGGAGGCCCCATTAGCTAAAGTGGTGCTTCAGGTTGAGAACAGTTTCAGGTTAAGAATAGACCTCCAGAATGAATTAAGTACTTAACCCGAGGTACCACTGTACATCTGACATTAAAACTGGATATAAAATGAATACAAGAAAAGCAACAAAGTGAAAGAAAGCAAAATTAGCTTTCCTGGATATTGCATAAAAGAGTGAAAATTATCCCGTTCTTCTAGAGCATGACAAAACATGGCAAGAATTCATACAGAATTATGACTGTATAAACTAAAGCTAAAATAGGGACAATGCACTATTCTCGTATCATGTACTCCTTGTAATTTCCCCAAGTAATTTGTAGCACAGCGAACTGCTTCTTTAAAATTGGATGCAGTATGTCTGAATGTAAACACTCAGCAGTTTGCAGAAGGTCTGTAGCTCAGCAGTAGACAATCTGCTTTGCTATGCAGGATGTTCAATTGCTAGCATGCCCAGACAGGGCAGAGATTATCCTCATCTGAAAACCCAGAGAGTCACTGCCATCATTACTGAGCTAGATGAAGCCTTGGTCTAATTCAATACAAGGCAGCTTCCTGTATTCCTAACTGCCTCCTATTGCTTGCTGCCAATAGTTCCATTTCTGCAACTTCTACTCTGTGAAAATTGGCCTCAAAGGTGCCACTTGAATCTAATCCAATCTGATTTCAGTGGAGGAGATTAACAATTCAGTCCTAAAGGACCATTGAATTCAAGGGGGTTCCTTCCAGGTACGTGGGCATAGAATTGCACATGCTTAACTTTCATAATGAAATCAATGGACTTAACAATGCTTACCTTTGGTTGAATATCCTCTATTGTCACATCTCCTTCCCCAAAGTAGGGGTGAGCGAATATGTTTCTGGTCAATGTCTCTTGCACCTATTTATACCCATAATTTCATTCCAGATCTGTATTAATCTGCTGAATCTGCAAGCAACCCGGTAATGAGGTAAAACTACCAGCTGGTTCCAGATATTTCCAACTCAAGTAGCCAGAGACAAACCTTGCAATAGGCCAATTAGGTGGTTCAGAGGAGAGATCCTTGAAGAATTCAATATATGTGTCCCTCTCTTGGACTAATAATGTTGGCTAGAACTTATCTATCAGATATTGCTGTTTGAATGTTGTTATGCAGTTCTTGGCAACTGAATCTTATCAACATATGCATTTAGATACCATTTTGAGAGAGAGCATACATATTGGTATAAAATATGTTTCTCCCAATATGTGCATTTAAACATGTAGCTGGAAGTTTCATTTCATTACAGATTTTGCATTTGGAAAATATTGGTTAGGATAGGATGCCATCTTATTTCTTTAAAAAAGTAGAAGTTTTCTCAATTATAATATAATTGAGATATGCTAACATGGAATAACGCCAATAGAATTTCATGTTATTGGATGTTTGTGTTGTATTACTGATTATATTCTTGTTGTTTTTAATTATATCTCAGTGTTTTAATTTGGAAGTCACCTTAGGGACCCTTTAAGGACCAAACATTGGTTAGAAATGTTTGGATAAATAGCATGTATAATACACACATACTGCAAATTGTCAATGGTTCAAATATACATAAAAACTATATTTTTAATTATAAAATCAGAATCACTTGATTCTATTTCTTATTTAAATTTCAATTTAAAAAAGGTTGCTCCATTAAAATTGACATTGGGTATCTAACTGTGTTCTACTTTTAACTTCATCCTTAACCTCCCTGATCCTCCTGCAACTTCCTTTTAATAATTTAAAAATATAATTCTCAAGATGAAGTCAAGCAGAGAACACAATAGGATCTCTGATGTTAAAGTTAATGAGGCAGCACTTTAAATTGAGAATGGAAGAAGAAATAACTGGAAAGAACATTTCTTCATTTCTTATGTCAACAAAGCAAATGGAAGTTTTACAGGGTCGAACAGCTTAAACAAATGAGCTGATGATACAGTAAAGAGGAGAATGCGAAGGATAAATGCCAATAAAATGACCCATTTTGGGCAGCCACCCATTTTGATGCTCATATACCAAGTTCCACCTTCATACATCTAGAATTCAACCTGGGTCAAAATCACCTGTATTGGAGACTCATGTTCAAACTGGTAGGGAGCTACCAAGGGTTGGCATGCACAAATTGAAGTTGTCTTCTTCTGAACCAGAAACTTGGTGTATCTAGCTCAATATTATTTGCACTGACTGGGAGCAACTCTGAAGGGTTTCAGACAGGGATCTTGCCCATCACTTCCCAGTGATTGAACCTGGGATCTTTAGCATGGAAAGCAAGTGCTCTATTCACAGTGTTACATCACTCTCCTGACCAGTGGCTCCCTGATGATTATCTTCTATGGCTATAGCCCAAGCTTGTCTGATCAGTAATGAAATATGAAAAGCACGTTGTAGATGTCTCCAGCTATACCTACCCAGCCAACTCACTGGAAACCCCCAAAGTTGGCTTGGAGACAAGTGTTCTGCATTATTTATCAGTGTCTTTGTATTTTAGAATAATAACTTTTCTGTAGATACCCCAGTTTAAAGCAACTGGATTGTGACAAAACAGCATTATATTTTATTAGCATATGCATCTTCCCAAACCACATTGTCACTTTCTTAAATTTGCTTCCTTTATCTTGTCGGCTTGCTTTAATATTACTGTTCTAGTCTGACAACACACCTCTTCAAAAATCTGTGGGAAATGTTTATTTGAACTTTGGAGCTCACTGAATATAACATCTCAGGGTATTTGGGGGCGGCAGGGTATGTGAGAGAAAGAAGTATTGATTTTCTTTTCCCAGTTACTGCAGAGAGCGACTATGTACTTCTCATCATCTTTAATATTTTCAATCACTCATCCTTCCTTTTTTCTGCTTCAGTCAGCTCTGTCTGCCTTCGTTCATGCCCATGTCAAAAAGCAATTGTGTCCAATGTCCAAGCAGTTGTTTATGAAAGTCAATCCCATCTCTGAAAATTGCTAGAGCTAGCTCTATAGAAGCTTGGAGGCAAATTCTGATGAATTATTGTCACTGTACAATATTTATTTAGGGTTAGAACTAAGACAGCAAATGTGGACATTTTATCATATGTGGTGGGATTGTAAGGTAATTTTAAAAAATTGGGAAATGATATACAACGAATTGAAGAAAATGTTCCATTTAACATTTGTTAAAAAACCTGAAGCATTTTTATTAGAGATTGCAGGGAAAGATCTGCCAAAAAAGCTGAAAAACATCTTCATGTATGCGACAATGGCCGCGAGAGTTTTAATAGCACAAGGATGGAAGACTGAAGAAACCCCAACTAAAGAATCATGGCAAGAAAAATTGATGGATTATGCAGAACTGGCAAAACTGACATACAAACTATGGGACAAGGATAACTGTGACTTTAAAGATGAATGGGAACCCTTTACAAAGTATTTGAAGACACAACAAAGCGAACTGGACTCCTTGGCTGGTTTTGAATAAACATTCACAAACTTTTTATTGATAATAATCAGCTAAATAGTTTGAGGATCTATCCAACTGTGTAACAAGCATAAAACAGCATTTTTAGAGAAATTAAAGACTGGAACTGAGGGAAGTTGGGGGGTGGGTGTGGGTGGGTTCTGTGGGGAGGAGGGAGGGGAGGGAGGAAAAATGGGGGGGGGGAATAAGGATGATATGTTTCTGGATAATATGTTTTGTTTTAATTTTGAATAAAAAGTTATTAAAAAAGAAAAAAGAACTAAGACAGCAAATGCTTAACAATCAAAGGCAGGGAAAACGCAATTGCAAACAATCCAAGGCTACCAGTGTCATTCCAAAAACTTATGTAGGCCCATCTAGTCCGGCATTCTGTCATCACAGAGGCCAACCAGATGCCTACTGGAAGCTCACAAGCAGAACCTGAGTACAACAGAACCCTCCCCAACTGTGACTCCCAGAACTGGTTTTCAGGGACATACTGCCTCCAACACTGAAGGTAGAACATAGTCATTATTACTAGGAGCCACAGAGTACCTTATCCTCCCTGAAGTTGTATAATCCTCTTTTCAGGTCATTGAACACCAACAGCTTGTGCTATGCGGGCCTAGTTCTCCGATAAAGGTAAAGGATGTGGGTGGTGCTGTGGTCTAAACCACTGAGCCTCTTGGGCTTGCCGATCGGAAGGTCAGCGGTTTGAATCCCCGTGACGGGGTGAGCTCCCGTTGCTCTGTCCCAGCTCCTACAAACCTAGCAGTTCAAAAGCACGTCAGTACAAGTATATAAATAGGTACTGCTGTGGCGGGAAGGCGTTTCCATGCACTCTGGCTTACATCACGGTGTTCCGTTGCACCAGAAGTGGTTTAATCATGGTGACCACATGACCCGGAAAGCTGTCTGTGGACAAACGCTGACTCCTTTGGCCTGAAGCGAGATGAGCGCCGCAACCCTGTAGTAGCCTTTGACTTAACCATCCAGGGATCCTTCACCTTTTTTTACCTAGTGCTCAGTAACAAACTTTTGGGTTAGGAGAGCTATTTTCCTGTGATCTTTTCAAGACTGGCAAGGCAATAACTTACAGCCTAGTGAGAGACCCGGAAGCTGTACGCCGGCTCCCTCAGCCAATAAAGTGAGATGAGCACTGCAAACCCAGAGTCATCCATGACTGGACCTAGGTCAGGGGTCCCTTTACCTTTACTAGTGAGAGAATTGAAGCCGCAAACTTTCTGATGGGGTGGTAGGGCCACCACCATGGCCAGACAAGGGCCAGTTTCACCTGTCATGATCCTTCTCCACTGATATTTTCAAGAACTAGGAGCCATTCATGCCATCAACTCGAGTGCATATGACATTCTAGTGAAAACTTCAGAAAACATTCTGTTTTAATTGTCCAGTTTTGTCCCTATTAACATGTACCTCTGGGTGGGCAGTTACATGGCTGGGGAAACCCAGCCAGTTGGGCGGGGAATAATAATAATAATAATAATAATAATAATAATAATAATAAATAATATCTAGAGGGCTTCCCTCAAATGTCCTGGCATCCCGTGGGCACAAGAAAGCCAAAGCAATCTTTGAATTCCGCAAAAACTGTCACTGAATCAAATTAAGGCAATCTCTTGTCTCTGACAACCATAACAACATAAAACACCCTCGGGTGTTGAGGGGGGGGGAAAGGGGGGGATTTGGCAAAATTTGATTACAAACAAGGGCTGGATTGCATGCTCTGCTGTAATTATTTTACTTAGTCCAAGAGCTGAGCAGCAGAAGTAGTCTTCTAACAGCTTACTCATTACATCTTGCCAGCTGGGATTACATCATGTCAAATATAGCAGGCCCCTCAACTTTTTCTGTGGCATTCAATTTTGCTGCAGGATCCAAGCTGAACAGAGCAATGCTGACTGCAATACATCAGAGAATAGACAGCAAAGCAGCATTTGCTCTTTCCCCCATTTTGCTTTTCTTTCTTTTTTTAACCTACCAAGTGAGAGAGAGAGAAAAGTGATTGCAAGAAACAAACCTGGTATGAAGAAAACAAGATGACTCAGTGAGAAGTTCCGGAAGGGAGGAAGGTCCCCCATCTCTGTGGGAAGTGGCCCAGAGGAGGTGTTGAAGGAAATTAGAAACTGAGATAAAGTGTGTTGATGGTGGTTGCTGTAATAATAATTATTACTACAACTATTACTGAAAGGAATGTGATAAGAGAGGAAAGCTGTTATAGGAGAAAAAAGTGAATGTAAAAGAACCAGGGACAAAGGGTGAAAGGAACTTTCAGGATTCTTCAGGGAGGAGGGATAAGGTACAAGCTGAGTGTGAAAGGAAAATGGGAGAAGAAATTATAGGATATGGGTAAAAAAATATTTCTGAGAAGTATGTGGGGATAGGAAGGGGAAAATATAAACAAAAACCATTCTCCACTTAGAACTTCTGGAATGGCAAATTCTGACTAAAATAGGGATGTTGTCACAATCCTGTCAGAGCAAACCTCTATACCCATCCTAAGAAAAACTGAAATATAGGCGTCGTTGCTACAAGGAAAACACTTTGGCAAAGAATGTAGCCATTTCCAGAGATGTATTAGATATCAGTAGAAAATGATGTCAGAAACTGCCAGCTGATTATGCCAAACTGCCTCCATCTGCCCCTGGCTTTGTCACCATTATGTGCCACCATTTTGTAAGCCCCAGTCATTCAGTCTTGAGAACATGGGGGAAAGTACAAGGAAGCAAGGGTCTGCCTCCACATCCACCTGCACACAAAGGGGCCATGGATTCCTTCATTTCTTGCCTCCCTTCCACTCCTTGTGCCTCCTAAAAATCCCTCACAACTTTCAGGGTGAGCTTTTTAAGAAGTCCAGGGAGATGCTACTGAAAGGGTTGGGTGGGTAAGGGATCACCCCTGTGTGTGCAGAAGCAAGCTAGCATTGCTTTTAATATAAGACAGTATGTCCTGGAACAGCAAGATTATTTTGTTCCTCTTATCCAACCTCCTTGACACCCCACCCAGCTTTTTTTTTTGGGGGGGGAGTCAGGGGCATGATCTCATTGCTTCACAGCACATTGGTTCTAAATGTTTGACCATCATATGTGTGAATAGGACTTTTATATACTGGTGGGTGCTATTAATGCCTTTCTTTCTTTTTTTGCTTTCTTTCTTCGCCCCTCCAACACCTGTAGGCAGAGTTCAAAGAATTTCTATGGTGCGAATGCTGTTAAAATGCCTGGGCTAGATACAAAAAGCACCACTTGGCAGGATGTGCCAACCAGACATCGCTTTGCAAACAGTGCTCAACACCATTCCGACTGATCTTAACAGGGCCTGGCCCAGAAACTGCTTCACATTCTCAGCTTTCTTCACTTGGAATTCCTCACTGTTGTTATTTGATCCTTCAGTATCATGTTCCTATTACGGATAAGATGGCTTATTTAAAACATACCTCCCAATAAACCTCATTTTGAAAGGAGAAAGGGAGAGGATAGAAAAGGGAAATGAATTCCCTCTGCAGTTTGTGGGGGGAAATCTGTTTCCAATCATTATATTGTTAATGCAGACACATTCTGAAATATTACTTCCATATCAGTCATAAATGACAGAGAGCGAGTGCAATACTCTGTGGTCCTTTAATTCCGCTCTATATTGTTCTTTCCGTTGCCCATATTACCCCCAAACAACCTTGTGAGGTAGATTAGCTTGAGAAAAACATGACCAGCCCAGAGTCATTCGATGAACTTCATGGGTGAAAGGGAGCCTGCAACCCTAACCCCACTTATTGGGAGTAAACTGCATTGAATTCAATAGGACCTAATTCTGTGTAGACATGGTGAGGTTTGCACTAAGGGCCTGACACCCTAGCCACTCCACTCCCCACCCCCTCTTTCTCTCTCTCAGTGGTAAAGGTGCTGAGAGGGAGCTATTACAAAATTCACATCAGAAAACCTTGCACAGTGCAGCACCCTATCGGCTAAACATGGATATCAGTTGTTAGAACAAATTGAGATCAAATCTATTAGGTTGCCAACCAGGCCTGAAACACAATGGAATAATTTTTAAGGTTCTGCTGGGAGAATATCAAAACATTTGAAAAAGAAGACCAGGCTCTGGGCACAAACATGACATCTATAGCCGGGTTGGAAATCTCTTTCAGATATGCCAACTTTTTGTCATTCAGTGCCTGTAAAGATTAGATCCCAATCTGAATTTTCCCAGACATTCTATAGTCTATAGTCTAAATTAATTCCCTCTTCTTCTTCTTCTAAATGGTTGAAGTTATATTTAGGCACTTGTGTATGAGAAAGTGTTTAGAGTCAAATAGCCTCTTTTTAAAAAATCCTTCAATGCAAGGTGTGTGTACTTCCTGTGATTATGTATTTTGTGCTGATCCTGAAGGTGGGGGGGGGGGGATCTCCAGCATACTGTGTACTTTTGATTTATCAGATCAATAGAGAAGAGAACCAGTGGCTTCTGTTTCTTTTAACCAATGAATAAGTTTTTCCATACATATCTAGTTCCATGCCAACACAAACCTTTTGTCTTCACTTGCAGAAAATCCTAGCGATGAAAAGCTATTCAGTTTCAGGTATGCATTCAGAACAAAACAAAACCACAGCACCCACATCAGTCAGCCCTGTCTATTCACATGGCTGGTTTTCCCACAGCATGGTAAGTTCTGTGCAGAACATGTTATAGGAAGGGATCTAACATGTGGTCATTACCCAAGCTCCTCTACTTTGGGCAATGTTGATCCAGGCTATTAGAACCTCAATTCCACAGGCTGGTTCATTTATTCATTCATTTTATTTGTATGCCATTTTTCTACCAATAATAATAATAATAATAATAATAATAATAATAATAATAATAATAAATGTTCAGAGATGCTTACAACAAAGAAACAGGGATGCATTTCAAACAAATGTTACACTGACTGCTGGGGCTTGTCTGTGGTTGCAGTCAACCATAAGCAAGTTAAGGGGCATGGTTTGGAGAGCAGACCAGAGGGAAAACTTCTTCCCTCTGTTCTGCTCTCTGGCTATCAAAGCCAGCTGTGCCCAGGCAACAATAGAAAATATAGTAACATATAAAAAAAGCATTCAGCTATGCTCAGTGGTATGCAAAAGACTAGGGCCACATTCATACACCATGCATTTAAAGAACTATGATGCCACTTTAAACATTTGTGGCTTTCTCCTCAATGAATTCTGGGAATTGTAGTTTGTCAAGAGTGCTGAGAGTTGTTGGGAGAGCCCTATTGTCCTCCCAGGGCTGCAATTCCAAGAGTTCCCTGGGAAGAGGGATTGATTGTTAGACCACTCTGGGAATTGCAGTTCTGGGAGGGGAATAGGGCTCTCCCAACAATTTAGAGGCGTAGTGTGAGTTGCCAGTGCCCAGGGTCATGTAGGGAGGACGAGGAAGAGAAACGGTCAGAGTAAGCATATGCATTCAACTGCCTAATGGTGTCCACGTCACCCAGGAGATTGCAACCACAGAAATAAGACAAGAAGAGTCATTCTGTTGACTGTAGAGGTCACTTCCTGGTTCACATGGAGAAGCTGTTTTCAACAGAGCCCAGAGATGAAAGCACACAGCTGTATTGAGGCAGCACTGGGTATTAAAATTTTGCACCCCTAAATTTTTTGCACCTGGGGCAAAGGCCTCTGTGGCCTCCCATGCTACACCACTGGAGTAAGTCCTTAACGGACTATAATTTCCATGTACTACCTAAACCGTGACTTTTTAAATTGGTGCCACAACTGTTTTAAATGTATGGTGTGAATGTGACCTGGGTAAGTGAAATGCAAAACAGTCTATTGTCAGGCTTCTAGCTGTGTTTTAGGTACACAATCTATTTGGGTGGTCCTATTTCGTTTCTAAACGGACAGGTAGTCAACCATTTGAGTTTGTTCTATTGCATTTACCTTGACTTCTTTTTGGAATGTGGATTGCCTCTTTGAGGTATGCCTTGGAGAATTCAGAAATGAACAGTTGGCTTTGTTTAACATTCTATTCCCCACCCCGTGCCCCTTTTTGCTTCTCAAAATGTTTTCTGTTGTTGCCATTATAATGTGTTCATGGCTTCAGGCTGACAAAAACTCGTGGCATTCAGTTTCCAACTAGTGGGCCTGTCAGGTTCTAAGACTGTGTGAGGCAATTCACAATTGCAAATAGAGCAGTCGGTCCAGATTTACCTGCCTCACCTGTGAGTGTCTATGCGCACATGCGAGTCCTGTTGACAGTGTTGAGCAAAGACATTTCCCAGAAAACACTGTTCTAAAACACTGTACTCTGCCTTTCTAATGTTTACTGTCAGAAGGGTTGCGTCATAAGAGATTACAGCACCACACTGATTCTGGGGGAGGAAACTCACGCCCTTTGAAGTCGAATAGGGTATTATTTAGAAGTCAAAGTAATAATCAGATTTTGCCTCTAGTTATCAACGGATTCCTCTCAGTAATGATAGAAAACACCTTAATATTGGCTGAGAAAATAATGGAAAAACACTTCATCTTTTTGTGTGGCTGAGTGCTATATAAGCCTGCCTGCTTACTTGATGTTCTTGTTTTTCAATTGATCAAATTATTGTAGATGAAGCATTTTGCAAGATCATGAGAGTGGGAAATTAAAAGGTTGTTGAGGCACTGCTAAAAATCTGCAGAAGACTATGAAATCATGTGCCTGTTCAGATACATAGGATCAGGTATATATGACTCAGATCATTCTCACTATTCGGTAACCATTTCCTCTGTGTGTGTCTGTGTGTGTGAAGGAAATAAGCAGATCATTAAAACTGTAAATAATCAATATGCATTGTGAATAAATTGTTAACATTATTATTCATTCTTTTGCGGTTGAAATAAATTTATCACAAATAAATCCTGGAAGCCTTCAAGGGGCCTTTTAAAGTATGACATTGTTGCTGCTTTGGGTTTCATTTGAATCTTGACATTTCAGGGCACTTTCACATAGAATAATAGAATTGTAGATTTGGAAGGGACCCAAGGGTCACCCACTGTAATGCAGGAATAGCTAAATGAATTTTGGGTTGGAGTGACCCTGGAAGAATATTACTTTACATAATGGATGGGGAATCTGTGTCTCTCTAAATGCTGCTTGTCTCCCTACTTCCACCAGCCCCGGCCAGAATGGCCAGGGATCAGGGATTATGGGAGTTAGAGTCCATCAACATCTGGAGGACACAGGTTTCCCAGCCCTGGTTGAGAATCAAGCCTCTTCCTGAATTGTCCCACCGTTCATTTACATATCCCCACCCTGTTCAATTTCTTGTTCACAATGGAGGGTGAGGCTACAGTAATGGAATGGAACACAGACAATTAGTACGAGTATGATGCCAATATAATTTGACAATGAAATCAATCACTCCTTTTATGTCTTAAGTCACCTTTTTTCTCTCTCTCTTTCATGGATGCATGCTTTGCAGAAGATAAAGAAGGTAAAATCACAAGACTTCTGCATTCCATCTTTCTTTTTTAAAGTAAATAAATGTCAAGACACTTGAAATATTCAGGAGGACTGAAAATTCTGTCATCCAGAGTGTTTGTTATTTTGATACAACACACCAGCAGAGAGGTAACTGCTAACTTTAAGCCAGCACAACAGGTGTGGGAGAACATAAGATACACACCTCGTTCCCTGTTTTAATTTTTATATGCTGGCAGCAAGCCTGACACTTCAGCCCTTAAGCCTTATTTCAGGACATTACTTAATATCTCAAGCCTGGTAGGATCTTGATAATGACAATAGAATAGCTTAGCAACATGCTTTTCATATGGCATCATCAAGATTGTCATCAGGGTCAATGCCCTGCTATGGTTTTAGCCAGAAATACCTGTTGCAGAAAACACATGCTCATTCTCTTTCTATGTCAACATCGTTTTCTCCGCAGTGCAGAGAATACTCAGTGCTTCAGTGTTTACCTAACATGCATTGGTTTTCCTTACTATGAACTTGGGATTTCAGTTCCATTCTACAGAGAATAACATTGATTCCCTGCAGCAGATGGAGACGCCAAAACCAATCCTGTTTTAAGTGCAACCACCACAGAAGAAAATTGGCTATTAGTAATGATGGCTGAATTCCAGCACCAGAGGCAGCAGGCCTCAAAATACCAGTTGTTGGAAAACAACATGTGGGAGTCCTGTTTTGGGTCTTTCCACAGAGAACTTGTTGGCCATTATGACAAGCTTGATGCTGGAGGACACCGGCCTTTGGTTTGATCTAGCAGGGCTCCTCCTGTGAGGGAAGCACATTAATTATTCTGTGCTACATGGACCTCAGGAGCACAGGTTCCCATTTCAGAAAAGAAAAAGCAAGGGTGAGGGTATATGTCCTCTCCCTCCCTGTTCTCTCTTGCAGTAAGCAAAGGAGTATGTGGATGTAGCAGCTAGGGGGCACTCAACCCCTGAGTTTGCATTCTCCACAACTGAAAGGTATTTGTGATTTGTTAATGACCCAGGGGTGCAGCAGTCCTCTTAAAACCCAGCTGAGACAATAATGGTAGCAGGCTTTCAAAAGCAGATTTCCAGTGGCATGAGCACAATAATGAATCCCTTTAAAGCACAAAAGAATATTCATCCGACTGAACTGACAGGTAAGGCAGGTAGAGCGCCCCCCCCATTTTTTTGTCACAATTAAGATTGATTCTAAATCCATCAAGGAAAAGTGCTCCCACAACTGGAACAACAAAACAAAATGCTACAACAACACAAGACCACAAAGACACCTGAGTCTCTGTGTTTAGTATACAAGCATTTTGACCCGACAGTTTATTTATGATAAGATTTGGTTTCTGCTTTCCCCTTGCAAAGGAGATGCCCAAAGCAGCTAACAAAACATTTAAAATAACCGAATCATTAAAACAGATACATGTTTACATCTCAGCATTGTAAACAGCATTCAGGGAGCAGGGGAGAAACCATGGCACCCAGAGCTCTCTTTATATACAAATCCCATTATTATTTGAAGGTAAAATTAATCCAATGATATGAAATACTCATCCCAGTAGACCTGGTAAAAATGGAAAGGGAACAATCAATTCCTGAATTATAACTCTGTTATTACAACTATAATTAAATATGAATCCTTAGCTGAACTGGGCTCATTATAACTGTGGGATGTTGTAATGAAGAACCAGAATGAAAGCAACATCCTAAGACGTCGGCGATGTAGGAGAGATAAGCATCTTGGGAGCTCCCCTGGCAAATTAAAATTAACAGATTGAAAATGAACTGTATCAGTAGTAAAGATAACCCTTCAAATCAGTGATCAGAACACACACTTTCCTTCACTTTCCTCCCCTCCCCAGCAGTTCTTCAGACATGGTAGCAGCAGTGACGGCGTAGGTGAAAAGTAAGACCTCTTCTTCTTCTTCTTCTTCTTCTTCTTCTTCTTCTTCTTCTTCTTCTCCTCCTCCTCCTCCTCCTCCTCCTCCTCTGTATATCTGGTTAAAAGCTTGAATTGTGTGCAGGACTATAGTAACAAAAACTGTTCCAAATGATAGCATGCTGGGCTGGGTTGGGTTGATGGGAGAAGGACAACATCTTCCCGAACCCTGAGGCTGTGAAATTTTCTGATGTTTCCTGATTTTTTAAAATGCGAGGTAGGTATGAGAAACCTCAGGGGGGAAAATAAGTCACTCTGAGTTGAGCCTTGAAGGTTTCCCTATTCCAAATCATTATTTAATATGTTGCAGAACTGATTACCAGTGTGCTCTTGGTCAAATTAAATTATTGTATACATACCCTCCAACATTTCTCCAATAAAAAATAGGGACATCCTACCATACACTCTGGCATTACTCTGACGAAAATAGGGATGTCCTAAGAAAAAGTGGGATATTCTGGGCTCAATTCAGAAACCAGGATGGCTTCTGAAAATCTGGGAGTATTCCTGGAAAATAGGGACACTTGGAGGGTCTCTTGTATGTATTTGTGAAACTACAGGCCTATGGAATTTGCTTGCATCAATATGAAAGTTTAGCCAGGAGAAGCTTCTGCACTTAGGAACATCTAGTTAACATTTATGTAGTAATATTTCCTAGGGAAGGCTGTGGCAGGCATAAGTGTATCAGTGCAGGAAACAGACATGAAAAACACTTGGCACACAACCCATTTTAACAGTTTGATTAGAGTCAGTGTGACTTAAAGTGCTTAACTTTGGCAGGCTTATTCCCACTGGCAGAAATTAAAATCCCTATGAACTTTGCCAAAAAAGCAACAACCACGCACACAGCTGAGTAGGACTGGGCAGGAATCTAGCCTCCTGCTCAGGCATGATGTCTATGGTGCGCACCTTTGGGGACTGGTAATGATTGCTCCTCCTAAAGCTGTGGGTACACCAGCTACCACTTTAAATTTCTTGCAGTAGCCCCAAATGTAGCTTTAAATTGGACTGAGAAAGGGCCAAGGTAGATCTTTCTCAGAGCAAGGCATTCTGGGTGGGGTGGCCTGGTGAGTATTTCTAACTTTACATGAAACTTATTATTTTTCCCTTTCTGAGCAGCTTTTTTTAGCCACCATGGCAAACTGCAACAGTAGTACAGGCACTCTCCATGTCACCTTACCCAAAATGGCTCATCTGAGAAAGGATCTCTATAGCCCTTTCTCACAGCAAGGCTCAGGCAGAGAGGAGGAGATGGAGTTCCTTAGGTCAGCAGCTGGGCATCCCAGTAACAATAGTAAAGGAAGTGGGGTGGGGGTCTGGAAATGAATGTACGACAGACCTGCTCCAACATGAAGTGTCCCTCCTCAGGAGAGCCACATGGAGTTTGCATTCTAGCTGTGAGTATCCATGAAACATGGCCAATAAAAATACATGGGTGCATTTCAGACATGTGATATATTGCATTTGCCTTGCACAGTTCTATATGGTCGGGTATTCACAAAGACTTTGCCGCCTGACCAACAGTCCATACTCTAGCTTAACTATGGTGTATCCATGCGCACTATCTCAACTTGACCTCTTCCTTATGAATGGACTCCTGCTCTTAATATGAAGCTTGACTGAGTCAAAAGCAAAACAGCTTTATACCTAGCAGAACTTGGCCTTGCAAATAAATTAGATTTTGTCTTAAGTTCATATGGCTTTGTTATAAAACATAATAGGTTTGATTCAGTTTGCCTAATAGCCAGAGCAACAACGAAAGCCGCATTTAGCTCCTTAATGTCATTTGATATCACTTTTCCCTCCCTATTCATCCTGTTTCCTATTTTTATAATAACTGAATGACCTGTAATCTAATGAAAAAGCTATCTCTAATCTCCTCTAGTACGGGCCCTTGCCCTAGTGTCCTTACCTGCAAGTACATCAAACAATAATAGGTCAGACAAACATGAAAATCCAGATTTTTTGGTCGGCGATCCTTCTGTGCAAGGTTTGAGACAGCCATTGCCAACAGCTCCTATAGCTGTTCCCCATGAAGTATATGATTTAATTAGGGTATAACCCTTAGTTTTCATGTTCAAGTGAGACCAGTGATGCTGTCAAGGTTGTACTTCAAGGGATGCTCTTCACTTATTGATGTAAGTGACATTAAGTACAATACCATCTAAAAAGAGGGCCCCCTAGAAGACCATTATGTCCAGGCATTTAAAAAGGGGTGAGAAAGATGTGGTTCTCTAGATATTGCTGAATCCAGCCCACCCTTGTGTCCTGAACATGCAGACTGACATTCATTCCAATATTTCAGACTTCAGGGCATTTATCACATTACAGCATATTTTGCATTTTTCCTCCCCTGTTTGACAGCTTCCTTAGGTGTTGAGTGATGTTCTGACTTCTTTTTCCTGCCTCATAAAAAACAACAACACAGTGGAGCCATTGGTTCATTTAGGGCCGGGGGAAAGCCCCAGAGGAGAGCAAAACTGGGAAGGGGAAAGCGGAAGGTCCTCACCTCCTGGTCATTCATAGGGCAGGAGGTTCAGCCTCCACAATTAGATTATAAAGGAGAGCTGTCTTAGATTAACAGCCTAAATGGAACTGCCCCTTCTCAAGCAATGGATCAAATATTGAAAAAACTCATTAGAAGTATCTGTGTTCAATGTGATTGCTTGAAGATGCCCAATTTTGGTGTGTGTGTACACAAATGGACTACCAAACACTGAAATTAGCCAGAAGGCCTCATTTTACTTATTCCCCTGCCCCAATTTCATGGTGGTCATACAATCCCCATCAAAAGAAATGGAAGTTCTTTAGATGGTTGGATTGTTCACTAGACCTTGTAGTGCCAGTAATTTGCAACTGGACTGCAGATTGTCCCAACCTCAATGTTTATAATTACTGCTCAGGTTGGACATCCAATAATAATTTAGTGGCCTTAAAGAAGTGACAACACTGCTGATCAGTTCCTATAGCATTTCATAGCTAACGTTGGTAATACGATGCAAATGCCTTTGTTTAATCCATGCAGCCGAGCCAAGCAACAGAGGCAATTTTCCGACTAGCTCTGCATTATGCCCATGAAATCCATTTGCTTCATTCCTCACTTTGTGCAGTGAACGGTTCCCTTCTTGCTGATAAAGTAACAGCTTCATTGGATTAGCCACTTGATACATGGGAGACCAAAACCTTCAGCTAGATTTTCTTTCTTTCCATTCAAGCAATGTAAGCAAAGAAATAAAATGAAGATCATATTTACTTAGGCAGCCCTGGGAAACTTCCAGAACACAAGGGACAATGAGAGGTATGTCAAAAATGTCAAAAATGAAATGATATCCATGTGCGATAAAAATTCAAATATTTTATTTGGTAGCCACAGCTTCACATGGGGTGGGGTGGTCTGTGAGAAGCCCGCTTGGTTGACATGTGTTTTCAGGGGTCCCTAAATCTTTAATTAAGTTGTTGGCTGAATAATAATTAGAAAATTATTTTTTTCCTCATCCAGCTATTTTGGCAGATATTTCCATTGGGCCTTGCACGCTTGGGACATTTATCTCCAAAAGCAGTTACCATAAAGTTGATCCAAATTGGTGTGCATATATTATTATATTACCTGTGGAAGCCCCCACTGTCTGCCCCATATTGCTGATCCAGGGATCAGATTGACTCACCCTGGATCAACCTCAGGACCACCTCAGCCTTGCCCTGGATCTGACACTGAATAAGTTCAGGGGTGCAGCTAATTAGATACTCAGGAGATTCCAGGATCACACCTTCTTTGCAAGTGGTTTTTCTGCAGAGAACCCTCTTGCAAAGGACCACCCTGTACCAGGCAGCAGGATAAATGAATACAGATTTGAATCATTGTGGCACACCCAAAATCGACACTATTGTGCAACAGATTCCAATGATAATATTATTCACAAACTTCTTCCCTACTAGGGATGGGCAAGATTTGGTTTTTCTCAGCTTCTTATTTTTCCAGCCTTAAGTTCAATATGTCACATTTCCACATCAATCTGCCTTAAAAAAAAGTTATCATGAGAATTTGTTAGCATTTAGTGCTAAACGTACATACCCTTGTATGCAGTTTTGCCTAATCCACATATTTCTGCAGGCAGTTTTTCCTAATTGCATGCATTTTGTATGCTATGTTTTCCCTAATATATGCAACTTATGTCCACTTCTCTCTAACATATGCATTTGTACACATTATTTGGTTGGAACCATAAACTTGGGAGAATTGCAAATTTCAAAGGACAGATTTGCTTTGGTTCATGTCTTGTTTTGAGAAGGGCAAATTATGTATTAAAATGCAAGCTAACCAAATTTCTCTCCCATCCTGACTTGAGACACCTATCTGTATGTAGCTGTGCCTATCTGCAGTTTGGTTTGAGACCCCAATTTCACAGATATTATATTAGCAGCATTCCTACTCCACTCCTGAAATTTCCTTGCCATCCAAAGAATTTAAAGCTCCATCCGATGTGCCCATCTTGTAGGATTACTAAAAGCCAAGTCACACATTGCATAGCAACAGATCCATCAAGTGCATTCTCGACAGGATCCTGAGCTGCAACAGTCACATCTTTCTATGCAAAGTACCTGTGTGATACATGACTTTTCAAGGATCCGTTTGTCATATTCACACTTTTCATTCTTAAATACACCTAAAACTGTGATCCACTTAGGGCAGGGGAGAACTCGCTGGACATGAGTGCACACAGCAAGGGCATAGGCAAGCATGGCAGAGGAAGTGAGCTGTCTTTAACTGGAGGTCTTTTTACCCTTGATAGCACTGTAATAATAAAAGTTGTCATATATATATAATAAATGTTCTTAAATGTACCAAGCAAACATGTACATAAATATATAAACCACATGACTGAAGCAGCACAGGAAGACCATCCTGAAACCATTTTGACTCCCAAGCTGACCAAATGTTTCTCTGCAAGGAGGGAGGAGGTGAAAAAACCTTCCTTGTTACAGGAATTGAGTCATTACCATCTCAAAGGAGGGGGTGACAGACTACCAGGAAAGGCAATCAGATAAGGCATTATCAGATAACCTGGCAGACAGGAAAAACAACAACATTCAAATTTCTGTTGTAGACCACCTTTTCTGGGATGTAGGTATGATGTTTGTGGGGGGTGGTCTTGGGTTACACCCCTTCTGTGATGTATGTATGATGTATGGAGGGGTGGTCTTGAGCTCCAAGGCAGGGCAGAGCTCCTGTCTATATAAGGGCAGGCACACCTTGGTTGTGGGTCCTTCTCCTTTACTGCATGTGTGGGGAGCACCCTGTTGCAACAGATCAATAAAGATCAGGCTTACTAGATGCTTTGCTTCTCAATATTCTCTGGTTATTTTCTCCTACCAATAGGGAACCCACGTAAGGACTCTTGGATACCCCATAAGGGAAAAAAGGGCAGATTTTGTTTACAACAGCACTCATACTCAGGAGGCTCATTTCCCATCAGCTTCCCAAATACCCTGTGGCAGGTACATTACTCCTGTTTACTGTCCTCTTGTATTCTTCTCTCTTTAGGGGAAAAGCAGAACTTTAAAGGGTCCTCTCCTCACCAAACCTGTTGCTTTTGGAAGATTTCTCCTAGGAGAAGACTATTCCAACCCTAGTTAGCCTGGCTTCCATTCCTATGTCCCACCCACCTGTAACCCCCTCCCTACTCTCCTTCCACCTTTACTTTGTTTTTTGTCTAGCTGGAAATCTACGGGAGTGCACAGCCTCTCTCTTCTGCTTTCAGAAATTAGGAGGGTTCGTGGAAGGGAACTCAAGTAGCCTTGATTGGGAGAGGGCACCAACTCAGGCTCAAGGGAATCCAAAAAAGGCTTCTCTACCTTTGGTTCCCCATCGCTGCCTGCAGGTGAGCATGAAAACCCATAGCTTGCATTTGCAAAAGCAGGATGAAACTCCCAAGCATAATTTGCAAGGAAAAATTTCTCTAGCAATGATATTTGGCCTGTGGTGTGGACTCCTGCATCTCTGTCAGTCCTGAGCAAAAGCTCCCAAATGTTCCCTTCTCTTCCAAACAGGTAAATATATCTGCTTCGATCTCTCTCTTTTTGTATTTTTTTCTGACTTTGTTCTCACTCCATCCTGGCCCTTGTGCTGCCCAGTCCTTAGGTCATGTTAATGTCAACTTTGCCCTGATGCAACTCGGTCTCCCACGCAGCTTGCCAGATCCCCGGTGTCTTTTGCCAGTCCTTATTTGGCCACACCTCCCATTTTTCTCTCCTGCTGCATAACCTGTTGATCTGAACTGTGCTTTGTCTACAGTACACCTGTCCGTTTGAACTGAATCTGCATACTTGTCAGCCCTTTCATAGTTTGTGATATATAATCCTTTCCCCCTTAAACACTGGTTTGTTGGCCCTTTGACTAATCCCTCCAGGTAAACAATTGTAATCTACATGGGGGAGATGCTATGGGGTTCCACGGCAAAAAATACAGGTCCCTGTTGACTGTCAGGGCAGCACCTCTCTTTTCCCTCCCCCAATTCCTACCTTTTCCTTATATATTTTTTAAAAATCAAATGTAATTTATTAGCACCGAGACTACTGTTCCGGACCTCTGTAAACTGCCCACGAATGTATCATGCAGATAACTGTATGTTTTTCTACAACATTTATTTGCTTTCCTGCAATTATGTGTTTGCGGAATGGCTCGTGAGAGAAACAGAGAGAGAAGAAAGAGATAAAGCCCCAAAGCTTATTTGATCATTTTCAACTGATCTCTGCTGGAGGTGTTCCTATCTAGTAACGTTCTTTGAAGAGGCACCTCTTGCTGCCCAGGCATTCCATTCTCCCCCTCTTGTGTTGACAACATTTAAGGACCAACACCAGCAGCCTTATTCTGCCCCCCTGCCCCATCATGCAACTTTATATCTGATTAGATTGCATATAAGAAGCAAACAAACAAATGGAATAAAAAACCTACCCTGATACAGTGTGTTCATTGGACACTGTGCAAAACAATACTCAGATAGCCAAAGATGTGATTGCAGAATTACAACAGCTATGAACAACACGATGGACTAATCCACACTTACCTTTCTAGCAATCTTTCCAGGCACGGCCTGCGCTTTAAAGTCCAGTGTTCAAGCTGCCTTGTGTTTTTGCTCCAGAGGTCAGATGGCCATCTCCCAGGGATTCTGTAGCTGTGGTCCCTGCATTACTCTTTGTTGGTGTGTTTAAACAATAACAACTACTCTGGATACAGAATTTTCAGTCCTCCTGAATACTTCAGGTCTCTTGACATTGCAGTCGTTCCTTGGAAGTCGAACAGAATCAGTTCTGGAGTCCGTTTGATTTCCAAAATATTCAGAAACCAAAGCACGGTTTCTGATTGGCTACAGGAAGCTCCTTCGGCCAATGGAAGCTGCAGAAGCTCTGACAGACATTCGGCTTCCAAAAATACTTTGCAAACCGGAACACTCACTTTCGGGGTTGTGGTGTTCCGGAGACAAAACATTTGAGAACTAAGCTGTTCGAAAACCAAGGAACAACTGTACTTTAAAAAAGAAAGAAAAAAAGAAAGCAGGAGTATTCTGCCTCTATCATTTTTATTTTCTGCAGAGCATGCATCTATGAAAGAGAGAGAGAGAAGGTGACTTAAGACATAAAAAGAGTGATTGATTTGATTGTCAAATTATATTGTCCTCATACTCATACTAATTGTCCGTGTTCCATTCCATTATTGTAGCCTCACCCTCCAATGTGAACAATAACATTGAACTCAGGGTGGGAACATGTAAATGAAGGGTGGAGCTATTCAAGAAGAAGTTTGATCTGAAACCAGGGGTGGGAAACCTGTGTCCTCCCAACTTTGATGGACTCCCATAATCCCTGATCCCTGGCCATTCTGGCTGGAGCTGATGGAAGTTGGGAGGCTAACAGCATCTAGGGATACACAGGTTCCCCATCCTTTGTGTAAATTAATCTTCTTCCAAGGTCAGTTCAGCCCAGGATTCATTTAGCCATTCCTCCTTTGCAGGGTGTTGGACTAGATGCCCCTTGAGGTCCCTCCCAGCCCTGCAGTTCTATGATTCAGCTACTAAATGTCTTACAAAATGCAAAGGGGATAAAATTCAATTTCACTGAGAAGATAAGTAAAATAAAGTGCGATCAGACCAAAAACCCATCTAGTCTAGTGCTGTGTTTTCATGCCTATGGGAAGCTCATAAGCAGGACTTACATCATCATAAACTTTATTGCACTGGCCAAAGGCCGTGGCATCATTCAGAAAGGAAACAAAAGGAAAAACAACAATAACCATAAAAACCATAAAAACATCGGGCACTGCAAAGACAATGAACAACGGTCACGTCTCCTAGAAATTATTTGTTGCATACAATATAATAGCAGGGGGTTCTCAGGTAGAATGTGCAAGCTTAAATGTCCGAATCACCTTTGCAATTGACCACTATTTTATCTAGTTCTTTTCTCCTGATCTTCTTAGTTGCCAATGAATATAGTGCTACTTTGTAAGTTACAAAGTCATCAGTATCACTCAGCAGCCATTTCACCCTTTCCGGCCTGTTCAAGTGTGTTCCATTCGTGAGCAGGGGTTTTATAAATCGGTCTCTTGGTTCTATATATAGTGGGCATTGCAATAAATAGTGGTACAGGTCCTCTACGCAAGGTTGCCCACACAGACAAAGTCTCTCCTTGTACTGTACTTTGCTGTACCGAACATCCACCACCGCCAAGGGCATCGATTGGAATCATAATTCTGTAAAAGCGATTCTTAGTACAGCAAGTGGGACATAAACAGGACTTGACCAAGCAGCATAACACTCTCCCACCTGTGTTTCCCCACAACTGGTATTCAGAGGCAGAATACTGGGTATGAACAGAATAAATCCCCAGCCCTTTTTAAAATGGAAAGCTTTGTGCAGTGCTGTTTCTTTCTCACACTTTAAGAAAAACGCAGACAACTCTTAGAATAGCTGCGGGCAATGGTATATCAGCAGCACCTTATTATGGCACTGAGCTGAACAATGACTGAAGGAGCTCAATGCAGACATCACTGTGCATCCAGACTCCTCTTCTGCTTCTCCTCGGATGATTGTTGGTATAGTTCAGCCCTGCTGAAGTCCAATTAGGAAATTACAGTAGCTGAGGCTGCCAATTTGCCTTGGAGGAGTTTAGCCCTACGGCTCAAGCTGCCTTGCTCTTCAGCCTCTGTACCGATGTGCAAAAGAGAAGGAAGGACAAGGAGGTACTCACAGATTTATGTGCATAAATTGGCACTCATTTTTATGCTCTTTTACACTCAGTGTAAGTCAAGAGAGCTCACTGGGGAGAAGGAGCGATTTTGAAATTCAGGGGTTGCAAGTACTTCAAGGATGTGGATTCTGAGTTTCATCACCTGCTCATTTTTAATTCAAGGCTGCTTACACACTAGGAGGGTGGAACTGCACTTGAAAGAAGCCTGAAGAAACAGGAAGCTGCCTTTATAGGCTGAATGCAATGTGGACTTTTTAAATGGACTGTGACACAAATGTTTGCTTAATAAGAACAGTAAAGACAAGTAAAGACAAGATGGGGGAGCCCATTTTAACCCTGGGGATAGGCGGGACTCTCATAGATCTAAACTTTAGATCCAAACATCAAGCATATGGGACAGGTAGCTAGAAAATGGACATGTGTATAGTTTGGCCATTTCCAACTCATAAATGCTTGTTCCAGTAGAGTAATCTCCTTGTCCTACCTTGACTTTCTTCCAATGAGTCTACTCTGAAAATTGGTTGAATGATACCAAAGTTGGCCTTAAAACAAAGACCTAGATATCTTGACAGATGAAAACTCCATCAAACAGTATGGCATCATAAGCAGACAACGGAGAGACCTGTCAGGAGTAAGCATGGACCAATGGTACCAAATAATATGGGAAACAGCCTTACTAGAAAAATTAAACTGAAACTGACATGGGGACAAATGGAAGAAGACGCCTTCACCCCAGTATGGCTCTCCTTTACCTCATACATAGCCCAACAAGACAACGACAAGAATCCATCAACAGCATAAGAGTCAATATGGCTAACCTGATCCAAAACATCCACCCACCCCACTCACACACGAAAACAAAGTTCACCACAGCCAATCACAAATGAACAATCACACCGTAAGTCAACCCCCAACCTCTCCCAACACCAAAGGAACACAAGCGAATAGCAAAGAGAACCTGCACAAGCAACACTGACATAAAACCCCACATGTACATTAAGTAAAATAGAAACATCGCCACCCGACCCCACCCCCACTCACCATTCCCCCCTCCATCTCTTTCCCCCCTTTTTCTTCCTAATGTAACACTAATGTCTCAACAAATGAAACAGATCTGTAGAAAATGTAACTTGAAAAAAGAGACACTGCACATACTTTTGCAAACCAAGAAACCTTTAATAAAAATACATTAAAAAACCAACTAACCAAACAGTATGGCACTTCAGAGAAAATATGAAGAAGATGAGTTCATTGTTTAAAATATTCCACTTGGTCTACACGTCAAAGGGAACAATACTAAATTCCAGGAAAAGGTAGCAGAGGGGTTATTGGTACCTTAGATATCCCTCTGCGTGGGTGGAGAAGGAAGTTCATTGATGGAGGATTCCCTGTTGTGTAACACAAAGCTCTACCACCATAGCTCCTCTGTTACTGATGCTCTGGATGTGTTTGGGACATGATTGAACCAGAGCATGGGAGACCGTGGATCTGTAGAATCCAAAGGTCTGCCATTTCTCTGATATGGGAAAACAACATATGGGGCTACCTTTGAAGGTGACCCAGAAACTACAACTAATCCAGACGGGTGACTGGGAGCAGCCGCCCAGACCACATAATACCGGTCTTGAAAGACCTACATTGGCTCCCAGTACGTTTCCAAGCACAATTCAAAGTGTTGGTGTTGACCTTTAAAGCCCTAAACGGCCTCAGTCCAGTATACCTGAAGGAGCGTCCCACTAATCTTATATTCTAGTGTTGTTTTTGCATTAGCCAATAGAGGAATGGTTAAACCAGGGCAGTAGGGGCTTCTATGGCACAAGCTGAATCCTCCCTCCATCGAACACTGGTGGGCAGAAAGGAAATTTTACCATCAAGAAAGATGCATTAGTGGGCAGTAGGTATAAAAAGGTTGACTACCCCTAGGTTAAACAATGAAAAAAATCTGTCCAACCAGCATTTAAGCTGTTAATTCAACAATATTTTGTATTAAATCAGCATATATAGTGGTTTGAGTGGCATGTTCCTGGTGAATATGCAGTAATTTGAACGATGAAGCTAAAGAGGGGGGTGGGAACCTAATATAGTAGCTGATATCAATGATATTGAGATGCTTAACAGATCCCCTTGTAATTCCAGGTTCCTGACTAGAAATATTGAATTTTACTATTATTATTTGCTCAGACACTCCCTCTTGGGGTTCATCAGCCCAGTTTTGTATAATCATTCATTACTTCCTGGTCTGTGTGGTTTCCTGTTAGGGGAAAGAAAGAAAGAAAGAAAGAAAGAAAGAAAGAAAGAAAGAAAGAAAGAAAGAAAGAAAGAAAGGGCCCTATTTGTCACCAGACCAGCTGATGGGAGAAAAAGACTGTCCTGGCTCAAGTCAATCCCATTTCAAAATATGGAACTACACTTTCTCTGGGCCTTTTCCATACCAGCAAGTGCAAGAGACTCAGTGCACAACCTTGGTGTCAACGTTCCACCCTCTTTCTTCAGAAAAGAAAAGAAAAGTTCAACAGATGCGAACAGAACTGGGAGTGCACTCTGTAATTGGTAGGGTGTGTGTGTGAGTCTGAAGCTCACTTACTGTCTATAAACTAAGGTAACGAGGCAGACTCACTAACAGAGCAATCCTGTGCATGTCTCATCTGGCACTAGTAGTGGTGAAATGCATATAATACTACTGTTAAAACCTTTTCTTTGTTTCACTTGAATATTTCTATTTGGGGCAATTCCAGCCACCACAAATTCGGCTCAAATCAATTCTCCTGCGTGAAATAAAGGACTGAAGTTTTCTGATGCTTGAGAACACTTGCTTTTTGATAATTATATGTTATTCTGTTTTCTGATCACAAGTCATTTCCTTTCAGGTAATAGGGATCCAGCCTTAAGCAAGGAGTGAGGGTGCTGTTTCTTGAATTTCAAGGCAAAGACATGTTTAAAAATTACCCTCAAGAAGAGAAATGTTTACTCTGGATTATGTCCAAGGTTGTGAAGGTATGGAAACTTACATGGGAATATGGCCTATTGGACTCAACTGGACTTACTTCAAAGTAGGCACACCTAGGAGGAGGATGCTAGTAACTTGTTTATAGGCTACAGGGAAGTTTCAGCTTCTCATGTACACGAACCTCCAGCTAGGGACGGTTGCAAATTCAGATGCATGCAGACCTCACCCAGGAGGTGCAGATGAATGTGTGGAAAGCAATTTGGGTATCAACCAGGGTTTGCACTTCCCAAGTGATCCAACCCAGTTACCCAGTTATTAGCCTAAAAATAAAAATACAACAAATACATTTTAAAAATATGTATTTCAATAATAATAATAATAATAATAATAATAATAATAATAATAATAATAATAATTTATTTATATGCTGCCCATCTGACTAGGTTATCCCAGCCACTCTGGGCAGCTTCCAACAAATTAAAACACAATACGACATCAACATTAAAAACTTCCCTATACAGGGCTACCTTCAGACATCTTCTAAAAGTCAGGTAGCTGTTTATTTCTGATGGGAGGGCATTCCACAGTGCGGGCATGACTACCAAGAAGGCCCTCTGCCTGGTTCCCTCACTTCTTGCCATGAGGGAACTGCCATAATGCCCTTGGAGCTGGACCTCAGTGTCTGGACTGAATGATGGGGATGGAGATGCTCCTTCAGGTATACAGGGCCAAAGCCATTTAGGGCTTTAAAGGTCAGCACCAATACTTTGAATTGTGCTCAGAAATGTGGGCTTTCATGTAGATTTTTTTATTATTATTAACATGGCAGATTAATGCAGAAGTGGGCCTGTACAGATCTGGGAATATATTCAACAGTCAGATAGACCAGATGATGCCCATCCAGTATCCAACATTTCCAGTATCTGTATGTGAATCTATCTCTATTCTCCAACCATCGCTGCTGAGTTTCCTCCCCCACCCTACATGTTCTCCAATGCAAAGGTGTTAGTAAACTGATTCCAACAGTTTGCGTCTTTCAAAGCTTAAGTATGTTTAATTCTCACAACGGTGCTGGTTGTGCTTATTATAGAACAAGCTGCAACTCAAAACTGTTGAGAAACATTTAATTATCTTGATACTAACTCAGTGGTCAGGAGTGGAAGTTAGTACTGATATGCTGCCATGAAGGAAATGTTTGGGGTGGTAACTCCTTAAGAGGCAAAACTGGGGCAGTGATTTAACAGACACAGTTTATTTTTAGTATAGTATATTTCTTTCATACCCCACCTTGATGGGACTCAAGTCAGCTTACAGTTAAAATAAAAAAACTGCTAAAAACATAGAAAAGTCACAAAGATGCCAGGAAACAGGGGCTGCCCCAGTAAGTAGAGACAGTGGGTGTTATGTACTGAGTTGAATAGGATCCAAAATGCAGCAGTCTGATTGGTCCTAGAACAATAGGATCCAGAATGCAGCAGTCTGATTGGTCCACAGGAGCCACCCAGTCTAGCTCCAGGTGGAAGTGAATCGCAACCTGATTGGCCTACAGAAGAATCCAGGAATTAGCCAATCACATGGGGCCCATTGTGTAAATAATGTATATAAAGCAGACATTCTGGGGGAACTTCTATTCCTCCTCACCACTATGAGCTGAATAAAGAGCATGAAATCCACTCTCGACTCGGAGTACATTTCAGTGGGAGTGTGTATTTGCACAGTTTGGATGCTGAAGGTTACACCAGTCTTGTTTTTTTCTGGACAGAAAATAATTTTCTGATAAAGTTTTGAGAATTGTCTTTTGCAAGCTTGCCTGGAACTCCTGGAGAAGTTCAGTCTTCCTCTAGAGAACATTGGGGGGATGGCCTCTCCAACTTCATCATCCATGGATGTTGACTGCAACTGTGGGTCCTATTTTAACACAGTTCACTATTCACGTTGTTGAAGCAAGTGACGAGCTTGGCTCACAATCTGCCCAGTCCTCTTTTCATAACCCCTGGCTTCCTTCATCCACCAATGCT
This sequence comes from Podarcis gaigeae, assembly GCF_964106915.1. Lineage (NCBI taxonomy): Eukaryota > Metazoa > Chordata > Lepidosauria > Squamata > Lacertidae > Podarcis > Podarcis gaigeae. Next base: position 103,132,479 of record NC_139678.1, on the reverse strand, counting down.
GAAAGAACAACAGAGCTGCATCCTGCATTACAGGAGGCGAAATTTCATCAGAGGAGGCCTTTCTTCTTAATAAAAACTCTATAGTTCAATGGAATTCAAACACCTCCTGAGTATGAAGCAAAGATACCACAGCCACACTGAGAAGTGGAGAGGCAATCTGCACAGTGCACAGAATGTGGCGATAGCTAGGGGTGAGAGAGTTCTGTATTGTACTGTCATAGTTGCAAAAGTTCCCCATGCCAAGTCTCTCTCTCCTACCCTGACCTCCCTCTGTGTAGTAAACTAGCACATGGGAGGGGGGATCATTTCCCAGAAATTGAAATAAATGTCTTGTGCAACCCCCAGTTTGATGGCAGTTGTGTGCTCAAATGACTAATAAGTAGGCGATTCAGCTATGTGGTTTTGGAAATTCTACACTTAAACCAGACTGTCTAGATCCTAGATGAAAAGAACTTTCCTGTAACTGAAAAGAACTTTCCCTATGCCTGGTTTAGGGCACAAAATAATGAGACTCATGCCCAATCATTTGCTTTTGATTATCAGAGGCAGGGAAAGAGGCAGCATAATGTGAATATTTATATTTAGGCCAATTTCAGACATCACAAATTCAGTTTCAGCTGCTTCTCCTATACAAAAAAAAGAGTGGGAGTCTTCCGATGGTTGAAAATGCTTGCCTTTTGATAGATATATGCAGTGGTTATCCTGTTTTCAGAAGTAATGCTTTGCATGCAAAGGTCTCAGGTTCAATTTCTGGCATTTCCAAGCACGGCTGGGAGAGGACACTTTCTGAAATCCTGGAGAGCCACTACCATTCACTGCAGATAATACTGAAAGAAATGAACAATTGGTGTGTTTGAGTGTACGGTAGCTTCCCATACCTAGACACAAAATACCTCTGCCTTGTTCATTTGGGAACTGTGGATGTACATTTCTGAACAAAATATGCATGGATGGAGAGGCAAGCTATTTTCTGATTGCTGCTTCCCTGTGCTTTGTTGACAAAAGTATTGATTTTACATGATGCACATGCACCAACTGATTGTTATTTTGCCTATTATCAGTACAGCGCCAAATTTTACATGGCACTTTATAAAGAATGAGATTAGAGGTCCCTGCCCTCAAAGGGACTGAAGTCTGGAAAAAGATGTAAGGGAGCCAACAAAGCGAAAAAAACAAAAATAGAGACAGAGGCTACATGTGATTATTTCAGCTGTGCAGACCTAGGCTCAACTATACTGTGGTATTAGGACCGGGGATGTATTTATTTGTACTAGGGCTTATTAAGCATCCAAGTACAAAATGTCAAAGGAGAACTGATTTAGATTCTGAGCATCGGAAGATGTTGTTTGGACAAGTATTTGGGGATGAAGAGTGCTGTGGGCTTCAGTTGTTCTGGAATGACCTTTAATACACAAGATTTTATTTTGTTATCAGTTGTTTCACTTTCCCCCACCTTCAGCTCTTTGGACATGGAATTAGACGTTAAAAGAAAAAAGACAGATGAATTGGTAAACAGAACCTATCACGGCAGTCATTCTAAAGTCGTACCTCGGCTCCCAAACGCCTTGGGAGTCTAACCTTTCGGCTCCCAAATGATCGAAAACCAGAATTGAGTGTTCCAGTTTTCAAATGTTCTTTTGAAAGCCGAATGTTCCAACGGGGCTTCCACAGCTTCTGATTGACTGCAGGAGCTTCCTGCAGCCAACCAGTAGCCGCATTTCAGAAGTCGAATGTTTCAGAAGTTGAACGGACTTCCAGAACAGATTCTGTTCAACTTCCGAGGTATGACTGTATTATGATTATTATTACTATTTTAGTGTGGAAGAACATTTGCTGGTGTAGCTTTAGAAGAACACTCCTATGAAACATACACAATGGCTTTGTCACATTTTAAAGAGTAACATGCTGTGATAAACTTGTTAGAATTTAAGATGCCACAAAACTCTTTGCTCTAGTAGAAGAAGCTGTACCTAAGGAGGTGGCAAGGACACTTTGCAGCTGCTACATATTAAGAAATTGGTAACCAACATGATTTTGTTATGTATGAGCAGAAATAATGATTTTTTTAAAAAAGCATGAATGTACAGAATTGGCATAATGTAATAATCCAAAATAGTGGTACCTAACATATTAACCTCCAGATTTTGATGAACTCCTGTTCCCATCATCCTAGCCCATTGGCCATGCTGGCTGGGAATTTATAGGCTTAGACAGAAAGCAAATATACCATTTCTAGATAAGTTTCCATTTATAAGCCATCTGAAATTGCTGGGCGGCGCAGCCACCGTGGTGATGGATCCACTTCAGTGGAGGATGGAATCAGTTTCACTTAGCTTGGTGAAATGTGTTACATTCACAAGTATAGATGCTTTGAAGCCAGTATGTGCAGATAACGATCGTGAAATGAAATAATACTACCTACACATTGAAGAGGTAAATTGTGGCATACAGTTTCTCAAGAAGATTAAAGGGGGCTGAATAGTGAATGCGACTCTTTTACATTCCAGAAATTGAATCAGCTTTATTATGGAGCCACAAAAGGAGCAATGCCAGGTTATAACAAAGCTTGAGGTTAGCTTTATAGGGGGATGACTGACACCCCACACAGATCAGGGGCTCACTCATTTTTAGGCCTACGGGCACATCTGGATTTTTGAGCAAGTGTTGTGGATGTGACCATCACAAGCCTGGATTTGTATGAAGCCAAGGTGGGTTAAGGAAGCAAAACTAACAGCAATGGCCATGGCATGGGAGTAAGAAGGGAGGGACACAGAGGAGGAAAGTGGTGGCTTAAAACAACAGAAGTTTGAGTAAAGCAGAGATGGAGAACTGAGAGGGAAATTGTGGTTCTAAACAGTGGCAGAAGCTTGAGTAAAGTACCTTCAATGAAAGTGAAAGACTCACCTCTCCTCATTTGGTAAACCCCAAACTTCCTGGAATGGGCTACGTTATTCTAAACATCCTCTTCCCAAACCTAGGAGAAAAAGTGCTAATTTGAGCAAGGAAAGGACTGTAGGCTTGCCATACATCAGGAACATTCCTGACATGTCCTGGTTTTTGGGTGTAAAAATGGCATCAGGGGAAATGTTGCTGAAACAGCTCAAAAAGCTTAAAATGTTGCTGAAACAGCTCAAAAAGCTTAAAATCACTATTTTTGGGGTTAGGTTTCCCAAGAAAAGCTTAACAATTTTGGTGGTTTCCCCCCCCCCCAACAATTTGGTGATTTCCTTTAAAAAGCTCCACAATTTTAGGGCCCTCCAAAAAATGCTCAACAACTTTGCGGGTGTCAGGAATTTCACTTTTTGAAATATGGCAACCCTAAACATAGGAGAAGCATATCAGTGGCCTTTCCCACCCCAGGTGACCACTCTTTTACTTCAATGTACTGGTAGTCTTTGGAGATTTTAAAAAAACCCACACACCCCTGTACACACATAAGCTTTCATTTCCCCATCCATCCATTTTGCCTCAATACCAGTGAGTTATGCTCCAGGTCATGCATAACTTGCATCAGGCAGAGAAGCTTGGCTAGGTGGATATAGGCACGACACACACCTTGTACTCTGTTTAATGGCCGGGTCCTGCTGTTTCCATGTATGCTTGAGTGTGCTCACCAGGGCTGTTGGAATCCTCTGTTTGTGTGCACAGGTCCTCACACAGTGCAAGTAGATTGAGACTAATGGATGCATAAGTCTTTTGTAAGTGCATTAAGATTTGAAATTATTGAGTACTTGTTGCAAACCAAACACTATATATCTTCAAAAGCAACTTATCAGCAGGATGTTTTGTTCAAACAACCTCCACCATGCGGGGCACTATATTTCAACTCTACAGTCCATACATAATAGGGGGAAAAGCTTGTGTGTCTCTACTCTCTTGGGAGGGGGGTGTTTACTATTTCCTAGATTCTAAATGCCTAGAATATTCAGCAAGGGAAGTTGGATTCCCTTGAATAAAATAACAAAATACAATTTCCAGGTGTACTCACTGAACTCGGAGGTGAGAAAGGAACTCTAGCAAGTTCATAGTTCATTCCTTGCTGTGGTGTGTTTTCAGTCTGTATTGAATGACTGGACTTTTATCAAGCTGATGTATTGATTCTGAACCCCAAACACAATTTGTTGTGGAACATGAAGAAAATGGTAGTTTCAGTGCTTTTTTTCTGGAGGGATGCATACCCCTAAACATTTTGTGAATCTAAGTTTGGCCTCATTGTGGGTTAGTATTTCAATATGAGTAGGGAAATGAGAGTATCCCTAAACATTGTTTTAAGGAAAGGGGAAAAAAAGCACTGGATAGCTTCATCTCACTTTGAATCCAGTTCAGCTATTTGGTGGCTGACACACCATCATAAGATCCTTAGCATTGTCAGGATAACAGTCATACTCATATTTCTGACAGACAGAAATGTCAGCAGATGGAGACATCCAGAAAATAATCTAATTTCAGAAAGCTGAAAATCAGGTCAGTTTAAGAATTAAACTATCCTGGTTTTCCTATTCTGGTGCCATCAGCTGGGAACACCATTTCATCAGTTACGATAGCTGAAGAATTATAATCAAGAAAATGCCTTTTTGAGTGACGCTCAGGATATGAGAGCTGCGTGTCCTAGATATAAAAATAATAAAATAAAATCAGGTTTCAACAGCAGAGGCATGTTCACGATGGACAGAATGAGCAGAAAGCCCAGACATACAATCCTCCCTGAGTGCCAGTTCCCACCAACCCCCAACAGGCTGCAGCTGTTTCTCATTTGCTTAGCACATATTTGCCGCTTTGTGAAATACATAAGCATGTATTGTCTATGCCAGAGGCTCCCAAACTTTGTGTGAGCAAGCATCGCAAAGCTAGGGCTATAAAACCCTTACTGAACCTCCCTGCATGTAAAAAGAGACACAATAAAGGCAGCTTTTTGGCTCTACGTGCTGCTGGCTGTGTTAAAGGCAGGCAAATCCAGGAGAGAGAAAGGGATCTAAGGTCCATGTGTGCCAACGGCGTATGTTTCCAAATCTATGCAGCTCAAACTCTGAAAAACTGGCAGAATCAGCTAATGCCAGCCCTTCCTCCCTTCCTGGACTGTGGGAGGGGGAGGGTATGTGTGATGTTCATGAATGTTCGGTGTTTCCATGCACACAGAAACACAGCATTTCAGGAAGAGAGCCAGGGTAAGGTCTTCTAATGACTAGTATTAGTTTTCTAATTACAAGGAGATACTGTACATAGGAAAATTCATACCCACAGCTTCCCAATTGCAACCAGAGCTTGTATTGTTCAGGAAACTGGTGCTGAAATAAACAAACGGCCTTTAAAGCCAAGAGCCTAAGTATTAGTCCTCAGCATTTTCAATCAATGTAAGTGTAAAAAGAGGACACACAAACCATATGAATGTGATACTTAAAATGACTTCACTAAAGACTACAAGCTGCTGGTTAGTTTAAGGGCTCCTCCAGACTGTCAGTATTTTGTGAGGGGTTTTTAATAGCATGCTGGGAAATTTAGGTTCACACAATTTAAGTGGGTTAAAGTGTTGTGTTGCTCGTGCATACCAAATCCACTTTTTTAAAAAAGGAAGAAAGAAAAGGACCTTTTGCAATTAGGGGAGTGCCAGGGAAATGCATTGAAAAGTGTGGAATGAATAAATGTTTAGCGGGAAGACATCTAAACAGCCTGCAAGTAAACACCACTGCTGTTGTCCCCAACTTCCTATGCTCCTAGAAGGATTGAAATAAAGTTACATTGTCAAATGGGGTACTGCAGGACTACATCCTAAGCTGGAGGACAAAACTCTGTGACAGATGTTATAACCTACAGCCCTCGTACTGCATATGACTGCATCACTTGGCATTGGAACATACATAGAAAGGTTCTACTGTGAGAATACTGTGGGCCCACTCCTGGTCAGAGGGCTAGTTTTCAGCTGCCATACATGAGAAACCCCTCATATCTAAGTTGGTTTTGATGAAGTACAGTGGTACCTCAGTTTAAGAAGAGTCCGGTTTAAGAATGATTTGGTTTACAAACTCCGCAAAACCAGAAATAGTGTCTTGGTTTGAGAACTTTACCTCAGTCTAAGAACGGAATCTGAATGGTGGAAGGGCACCGGCGGTAGGAGGCCTCATTAGGGAAAGCACACCTCAGTTTAAGAATGGTTTTGGTTTAAGAACGGACTTCCGGAATGGATTAAGTTCATAAACCGAGGTACCACTGTAATGAGGACACATAATCCAGAGATCGCCTCAATAGCTCCACTATAGTATTTTCAGTTCAAGGAGTAGGGTTTTTTGGCCTCTGTATCTCACAAACGTATTTTTAAGTACCATCATAGTGATTTATTTCACATGTGTTTTTTGTATTGCTGTTACTGCATACAACATTGCTATTCCTGTCAATAATATCCCACATATCTTATTTTTTAATGGGTTTTATAGACTGTCTTTGTATTTTGTGGACTTGGGGACCCTTTGTGTTGTTGCATCTTATAGTCATGATTGACACGTGACTCCTGGGTTTGGTGACATTCTTCTCCTTTCCTGCATTTTACAGACTTTGATTGGATACTATGTCACTTGATTTGAGGGAGGTACCATTTGGTGCTTCACCTCAGGTAGCAAAATGTCTTGGGCTGGCTCTGGGTGGTCTGTGATGATGTTTGCATATCAAACAGGATGCACATCAAACGTGTTTTGGAGTATGTTGTCAGCAATATACCGATGACACACAACTCTACTTCTCCTTTACATCTCGAGGTGTGGCAGTGGATGTTCTGTGAGTGACTCACAAATTTAATAAAATAAAATAAAATAAGAATGCCTGTGTTCTGCATCTGTCAGATGACCACATACAGGAAGTTTCCAGATGTTGCAGCACCAAGCTCTGACAGCAAATTCTTAACATACTCTGAAGGGCAACTAAGAAAACACTCTCTGGTAGGCTTTAAAAAGATTCTTCCCCTCAAAGTGTAAGGCATTTACAAGAAGGGAGGAAAGCCCAATTGGAATCAATGAGACACACATGGCCGTTTGAGATAATGCTTCCTTCGTTAGAGCATGTGGAGAGGATTAGCCACTGAGGAAGAATTCCCTTCATAAGCCATCAACTCCTACTGTAATTTTCCTTCGTCTTATCTTGCACTTTCTCTCAGCTGAAGATTATTGATTGCTTAGTTGGGGTGGTGGGGATTTTTTCTAGGAGAGGGGAATGATTTTCTTAATAGAGTATCTTATATGTTGCCATCATGGCATGTACCCCAACCGTGTAACCCACTGAAATGAATGTCCCAAATGAAAGGGGAGGGAAGCCTTTAAAATGAATTAGTGACTTGCTTTCTACACAGGAGTCTTTGTGCTGAAGAAGAATGGATAAGTTGGTTCTAAATATTTTTAATTTAAAATATATTCTTGCTGCATAAAAAAGAATCAGCAAGAACAAGAACAGCTGGCTGATTCGCAGGATTCGTGTGTTTTCCAAGGCAATAACATTTTTCCTTCAGACTGTGCAAAGAAATTAATATCAGGGGAAATAGAGGACTTGGCAGTGATAGCAGCTGGTTCTCCATTCCTGGTATGCTACACTGACTAGCAGTGTTAAGAGTTTAATACAGGAGTCCTTCCCCGCCTAACCTGAAGAGGCCATGGATGGAAGATGAAACCTTCTGCCTACAAATCTAGCAATGCTCTCTATAATCTGATTCCCCTTTCCTATTCATCCTGAACATTCAGTTTCATACCTTGATATTACAAGTATGCCTTGTACCAAAGAGAGCCAACAGGGTGATCTCCAGATTTGTTGGCCTCCAACGCCAATCAACCCCAGCAAGCATGGCTAGTGGCCAGTGATTATGGGAGCTGCAGCGTGGAGGGCACAAGTTGGCTACCCCTGTCCTTATACCGCTTGTCCTGTGCTGGGCAATACACAAGGCTATTGTGCCCTGTACATAATATCCATAAAACCTAACATGGAATTTAGAGTGGGGTTTTTTTAACCACAGCACATTTCATTTTATAGTTCATATTGTACTTAGCTCAAGTGGCTGGCAATGTAGTATTAAAATCAAACGGATATTCAGTTGATATTTTTAGCTGAAAATAGCCTGGCTAAACTAGTTTATTCCTTCTCAGAGACATGATAAGGAAGATCCCATATATTGAGAATGATTGATGTTCATACATTCAGAGTCCCTGCCGCCGCCAGCCATGTTATAGCCTCTGAGAGCATACAGGGTTACTGCTAGCTTCACAGCATTAGGACACCTTGTGGTACATTCACATGATGTGGTACATTCACATGATGTGGTACATTCACATGGGATGCACTTATCATCTCCATGATCGGCAGCCTTACTTGAGCTGTTGTGTTCATGCCTATTGCAACATGGCCATGTGCACAGCTGCCACCCCAATGTGGAGGCACCAGATCAGAAATTGGAGTTGTCATGTGAACAGCACCCCATCACAAGCCAGCAGTGGTCTCATATGCTCCTAAAGCAGTTGATGCATGAACCAGCCTGGAGATGCACTAAGATACATAATTGGTTTCAAAATTACTGAGTTTACCATATCATTTTCCAAGCAAGCGTAGGCAGGAAGGCGTTTTCTGTCTGCTTGCACTAATCCAGACCTTTAATGCTATTTTGGTTCATTCCTTGACATCTTATGAGAGGGGGGATTAGTGAGAACAAAACTGGGCAGTTCCGCTGCTCTTTAGTCTGCATTCTGCACTCTGTTAACATGAAATTTAATGGTGCCTGTGGGAGTTGTAATTACTCTTTAGGATAATCATTAATGGTGATTGGTTTCAAAGTTGTTTTCCTATTGCACTTTCTCCTTTCAGCACCGATGGATAAAACAGAACAAACTGAAAACGTACTACTGAGGTCACAGTGGATTTCTGCAGCCACTTTTAAAATTTCTTATTATTAGTGGCCTTAGTTCAAAGATGTCAGTCACAATAAAACTGCACTGAAATGGATGGGTACCAAATGAGTCGCAACTAGTTTGTCCTATGAATTTCAAGGCCCTTAAGCATGACTAACTTTCACTGGACTTGGATTATAGTTGCTATTATTATTGGTTTGAATCCAAGTGGGTCATACAGACCCACAGAAATTGATGGACGAAGCTAACTTAAGTATATCAATTCCAGTGGGTCTACTCTCAGTTTGACTTAGCTGGCTACAACACAGAATAGCAATTACTATGTTTTTTATGTATATAGTGACTTAAAAAAATTAACCTGCTTTGTGACCACCCTGCAGTTGTGTGTCTATGACACAACATGTTTCTAATAATCAATGCTTTGAATGAGTATTGTTCTGGTCTTGATGGTCAACACACCACTACCCCTGCTTATTACTGCAGCCCTGTTGAAGTCTACTCAGAACCAAGATCCAATGAGTTGCTTTCATGCTTCTGGGTATCAGTTGCTGGAAAACTGCAGGAGGGAGAGGGCTGTTGTGCTCAGGTCCTGCTTGTCGGCTTCCTGTGGTTGCCTGATTGGCCACTGTGAGCACAACATGCTGTATTAAGTAGGCCACTGGCTGAATCCAGTGGCTATTCTTACACTCTTATAGGGATGGGCAAAGCTGTCAATTCTGGTTTCTCTCAGTTTCCCATTTTTTTCAATCTTAAGTTCAGTTTTCCACATATCCACATCAGTTTGGTTTTCCTCATTAAAATTGTTACCATTTGAATGTACACATTTTTGTATACAATTTTGCCTAAATTTCACATTTTTTTGCAATGCAATATCCCCTAATGTAAGGGACGCGGGACACGGGTGGCACTGTGGGTTAAACTACAGAGCCTAGGACTTGCCGATCAGAAGGTCGGCGGTTCGAATCCCCGCAATGGGGTGAGTTCCCGTTGCTCGTCCCTGCTCCTGCCAACCTAGCAATTCGAAAACACGTCAAAGTGCAAGTAGATAAATAGGTATTACTCCGGCGGAAAGGTAAATGGCATTTCCGTGCACTGCTCTGGTTCACCAGAAGCGGATTAGTCATGCTGGCCACATGACCCGGAAGCTGTACACCGGCTCCCTCAGCCAATAAAGCGAGATAAGCGCTGCAACCCCAGAATCGGCCACGACTGAACCTAGTGGTCAGGGGTACCTTTACCTTTACCTATCCCCTAATGTTATGCATATTTGTATGCTATTTTCACTATTACATTAATTTATCCCCCCCCCCATAAAATTTATATACCTCTTGACTGTAGAAAACAAACAAACCTCAAGGCAATTTAAAATATGGATTTTATGCACACTTCACCTTAGGCTATGCATTTTGTACCCATTGCTTGGCTGGAGAACTGCATCACAAAATTCTGAGAAGTGTGAATATTGATGCATAACTGTATCAGAAAGTGCAATTAAATTAAATGTCAAGTAAAATTCCCAGATAAGTGTACAGTGGTACCTCTACTTATGAACATGATCTGTTTCGGGGTGCCGTTCGCACCCCGAAAAGTCCATAAGCAGAGTGCCGCTACTGTGCGTGCGCAAAGCATGCAGATCGCTTCTGCACATGTGCACGCGGCGAACCTGGAAGTAACCTGAAAAGCCGCAACATGAAGCAAACTTAACACGAGGTATGACTGTATAGGATTGCAGCTTGGTGAACTCTGTAGCACAAGTTGTGAGGGCCTCTAGCTTTTAAAATAGAATTAAGGCCAACATGTGAAGAATAAGCCTATTGCTGGCTGTGAGAGCTAAATCACACCTCCTTATTCAAAGGTCAGTAGGCCTATGTGCAGCAGTATGTTCATACCTCCTCTACTTAAAGGTAAAGGTAAAGGTACCCCTGCCCGTTCGTGCCAGTCTTGCCAGACTCTAGGGTTGTGGCTCATCTCACTCTATAGGCCGGGAGCCAGTGCTGTTGGCAGACACTTCCAGGTCACGTGGCCAGCATGACAAGCTGCATCTGGCGAGCCAGCGCAGCACACGGAACCCCGTTTACCTTCCCGCTGGTAAGCAGTCCCTATTTATCTACTTGCACCCGGAGGTGCTTTCGAACTGCTAGGTTGGCAGGCGCTGGGACAGAAAAACGGGAGCGCACCCCGCCGCGGGGATTCGAACCTCCTCTACTTACCTGTGAGCTTTAGGATACAACTGGCTATTTGCTGTCAGAAAGAAGAGTGCTTTGCTAGATTGTGCTTATATGATGATCATGTGATCCTTTGCAAACATGTAAGGTCTGCTATGCTACACACACACACGCTTCATTTCCTCTTCAACAAAAGGGGAAATTCTGAGCATGCAGATGGATGCTTCAGTGATTTATTGTAAGCAATAGATATTTGAGGTATGCAAAGCATAAAAGGGCTTCTCCACTCATTCAGGTTCCGTGAAATGCACACAATAAAGACTACTGCCTTTGCTGAAGAGAATAGAGAAGCCCCCACCCCACCAGGAGGCCCTTATGAGCTTAACCAAGCTTACAGACTCCAAATTAGTTTTTTGTCTGGAATCCATAGCATTTAGCATTCAATAGATGTGTTCTGTACTTATGGAGATATTCATTTCCATCCCTTTTTTGTTCTTATGAGATATTTTATGAGACACCATCCTACGGCAAGCTATCAGAGACATAAAGAGGGAGGAAATGTAAAGCTGTTATTTCTCCTGAGAGGGAGTTGGCTTTAGATATGAATAAATGACATATGGGCAACACTAAGAGCTAGCATAGTGTGGTGGCTGTTATGTGTATAATCTATCGCTTTGTGAGGCCTGAGCCATGGGCAACATTCAGAGGAAAGCCAAGAACCAGGAGTTCTGTCAGGGAGTCAAAGAGCCGAGGAACATATTGGATCTAGAGAGACAATGAAAAGTCCCAAATCAAACTGGAAGCCCTTTATAGTCCTTCCTGTCTAGTAAGGGGGGGTCAGTTCAGAGGCTGACAAAACTCCACTACCAAGTAGATTGTCCAAGTGGCGATTCTGGTGGTTCAACACATGAGGCAACAGTATTCCAAACTGTAGCACTGGTGGCTCCTGACTGAGATGAGAAATCCCTCCCTTCTATCCAAAATTCAGAAGAAGGATTTAGACAAGCCACCATCTTGCCCAACCATTGAGGGATGATAACAATACTGACCTATCTTATAAGTTTTACAAAGAGAATCTATATAAAATTGCTTTATGGACACTATGAATCTATAGCTAAGGAAACGGCACCTGGTTTTACAGGAAGAAGGAGCAGGTACATTTCAGGGGGGAAATGCCTTCAACCTCGGGTCATTTTAATGCTACCCAAGTCTTCCCCCTCCCACCTTTTCCCATTTTCTTTGCTGCCTTAATGAAACATTCCTAGCTCTGGAATTATTGTGATTTGAAAGACCCAGATGGTACTGAAGGGTGCAATTTTAGAAAAATGTACAAAACTATACATGAATTACAGTTCATTCCTACATTCAATTTGGCATCAAACGACATGCATTTACTTTCCATCACATTAGAAACATGAAACGGCCTGTTCTGCATTAATTGATTGAACGATGGGAACTGTTTTTCTCAGAATGGAGTTTTGATGACCAGGAAAGGGACAACTTACAGTAAAAATTAAATCCGAGTCACTGCAGGGCTTCATTTGGCTTTAATCACTAGTTGGTGTCTGGTGGTGATTCCCCCCACCCCACCCCCTTCATTCTGCTCTGCATGGGAAAAAACAGGGTTGTGGCTGAGCGGAACTCACACACCCATCATTAAGCACTTTGATCTATTTGCCTGTGATACAGTGTGTCCAAGAGAAGAATGCTATTTGACTGGTATGGCTGTCTGTCCCCAAGTAAGGATATTATTAAGAAAATCCCAGGTTGCAGCACAGCCTGCCAAATTGTGCAAGTTCTGCCGGGTTCCTGGGAAATGAGGCAGTTTGCATGTGTGTCTCTGTGTGAATGACACTGTCAGCATGCCAGTTGCTATCACCTTGAATTAAGTGAATTAAGCACCTTGATTCGTGCTCAGCTTGCCAATGCAAAGACAGCCATGCATAGTTGGATGGGATGCTTTGTGGTGATGTTGAGGGCAGAGCTCGAGGCAATGGCTTCAAGTTACAAGAAAGAAAATTCCAACTAAACATTCCGAAAAACTTTCTGTTCGGCAGTGGAACAGACTCCCACAAGAGGTGGTGGACTTTCCTTCCTTGGAGGTTTTTAAGCAGAGGTTGGATGGCCATCTGTCATGGACGCTTTAGCTGAGATTCCTGCATTGCAGAGGGTTGGACTACATGACCCTTGGCGTCCCCTCCAACTCTAAGATGCTCCATCACTGAGCTACCACCCTTCTCCAAGAAGAACCTCCCACCAACAGCTCATTTCTTTTCCATTACCAAGGTTATTTCTAGTCTTCTAAACTGACCATTTCCCTCTGTTATCTCAGCTTTTGTTGGTGGTTTCCTCTTCTTGGGGTAAGGGTGGGAGAATGTATCTGGTGTTACATCAGAATGTACAAAATCACAAGGAGGACACATTAAAAATCACTCTAGAAGGTTCCTTAATCATACAGAGCTTTCCTTTCTACCTGCCTATGGGAAAAGCAGGCGAAGAGGAGAGGTTCATATTGTTCTGCTCAGAGTCATAAACCTGTTTAAGCTGATGCTTTGCTCCTATAAGCAAGGCTTCTGCAAACATTTCCTTTCATATAGATGAGTGAAAAGTATTCTATAGGCAATAACTTTCAGAGAAAATACAGCGTGACTCAGAAATGTCTACTAAGGCCCTTTACCTCCACGTAACCCTGCCTGAGGTGGCGGTGGGGGGGAATAGTGTTATTTGTTTCATTCTAACCCTTATGTGCCTCCATCACAAACAATCATTTCAACAGTAGGCAATCTTTTTTCTAGCCGGCAAGATAAATGGAAATGTGATAAGGCAGGACAACTCAAGTGCCATTGTCAGAGCTGTGCAATAAAGCACCTGCTCTCCTTGTGGTTACGGAAGCTGTTGTGAAAGCTATTGCTGCCTACCTAAGCAACAAATTCAGTTTCAAAATTAATAACACACACACACGAAAACTGGTGTAGAGATTTAAGATCAGGGGTTTGCAAATTGGGGGGCTAGGATGACCCATAGTTCCATTCCTATTGAACATGATTATTATTCCAATAAGTCATCGCATCCACTGGGTCAGTATTAACTGACTCAAATCTTAAACCAGGAAAGGGGGGGACCCTTTTCAACCTGAGGTCTCCATTCCTTTCTGAGCAACCTTCCAGGGACCGCATACTTGTGCTGGGCAGAGCCAGAGGCAAAAATAGGCAGAGCAACAACTGCAAATTTCATTTTGGTACAGTAGGCCAGTTTCTGCACCCAGTCACTCACCTCTTTCCTTTGCCCTACATCAAGGGCACATTCCAGCCACACAAAGGAGGGCCAGTAAGGGGTGTGGCCTGGGGAAGTGGGTGTGACCAAGGAGAGTCTAAAGGGCCAGAGAGAGGATTTTGGTTTTTCTATTTTAAGGGCTTTGTTTTGGGGAGGGGGGATATCTGCTTATCTATTTTTTAATACTTGATGTCTGATATGTGGATATGATGTTGGCACCAAGTGGGGGCAATTTTTACAGGTTTTTCCCCACTCTCTTTTTGGGTCTAGTTTGGAGTCAGTTTGAAGCTAGAAAATTTATCCTCCTACTTGTGGCTTTAAAAAACACACATGAGGCAACAACAAGGATGCTGATAGCTCAGAGCTGGAAAGGCGATAAGGTTCCTACCAGAGTGGAATGGCAAACTAAGTTGTTGGACTACACGGAGGTGGCAAAAATGACTGGGAAAATCAGAAATCAGGAGGACCAAAACTTTAACAAAGAATGGAGGAAATTTATATTATATTTGAGAGACCACTGTAAACAGTTAAACACTTTAGCAGGTCTTAAATAACTCTTGTAATGTAGCAAAGACTTTGGACGCAAGGGAGAACTGGAAAATTAGAGTGACTTATAGTGTGCAGCTGAAAAGGTTACGTAAAAAGCCCACAAAGCAAAGGAGGGAAGTCTAGAGATTCCAAAGAATCTCGTGTATTTGTTATTATTTGTGATTTTGAATGTGAACATGAATTTGTAAAACCAAATAAAAACTATTTAAAAATTAAAAGCAAATAAAACACACAAATAATAATGCAATGTGCTTTAATGGAAACGTGGCTTCCTGGAGCAAACCTTCTTGTTGGGGGGGGGGGGAAAGCACATTCCTTTTTTCCTTGATGTCTGCTCTTAATTAATTTGCTGCCCTAAAAATCTTTTCCGATTTATGCTCTGGCCCACCCCCGGTCTACTTATCATGACACACATATATTATGTCAGACCAGCGCAGGACATTTCTGACCTTGGCAAACCTCCTCCCATACCCCCGGAGGGAGCTTTGCAGAGAAGCCACGTGATGCTCAGCAAGAGCTGGAGCAGGGGGGAACAACTCCGACTTAAATTTTCAATCTCATTGTGTTACCTTCCTGGAAGCAGAGCTTTGATTTCACGGGAGGTACAATAAGAAGAATTGGAACATCTGCTTATCGGCAGAGAGGAGAATAGCTATCATAATTCTGGCATGCTTCCCGCAGTAAAGAATCTGAATAATTACACATGGTCTCAGCTCTCAAGAAAGGAGCTCATTTTAGTACCTCTCTGGCGTGGAACAAGCCTCCATGCAGTGCAGGTTGGCCACCCTGGGCAAAGGAAGTTGATAAGTTTTGAATCTGTACATCACCAGGCCAGGGCTGCTGCCCTCATGTCAATTTTGTGGGCTTCCAGGAGGCAACTGCTTGGCCACTGTGGAAAACAAGACACTATTTAGAAAGGCCTTTGGCCTGGTTCGTATATTTTTACATACTTCTTAAACAGTTGTAAACAAACATGCGAGCTGCTTTATTTTTAAATTCACTCTGTGACTTGCCCTTTTAGGATAGGGCTAGGATTTAGACTGAGTATGTCAAAACACCATAAAAAGCATTTATTCTGGGCTCTCCAGAGAGACAACATTTTCATAAAACACAGTTGCATTAATTTACGAGGGTGGGGGCTGTTTCTTTTTTTCTACAGCATAAGCATAACTAGCAACATATCTTGAGTCAAATTATTCCTCAGTTTTCACACTCCATGTTGTATTGGGGAAAGGATTGCATTAAAAAAAAAAAGGCATGCCACTTCTGGGTCGGTTTATCTTCTATGTAATTTTGAGTTTCTATTTTGCAGGTGTATTTTATTTGCTGTTTTAATTTTCTATTTTGTTTTTCTTTCTTTCTTTTCTATCTGAAAATTGGGGGATTGTTTTTGTTTGCTACTATGTTATGTGTGTGTGTATATATATATATATTTGCTTTCGTAGATTTTCACGGGTACAGGAATGCAGGTTTTGGTGTCCTCGGGTGTCTTCCCGTGTAAAAGTTGGGGTGTCTAGGCGACGTTTCGACGAGGTCTCACTCGTCATCTTCAGGCTGGTGCTTTCGGCTTCTTGTTACTGGAACAGAGCGGGATCTCAATGTTTGAGTTCCTATAAATACTGTAGAGGGGGTGTGGTGTCTAGCCTCCAATGTTCTGGGCAGAGAGGAAGTTCCCAGGCTAGTGTGCCTTTTCTTCTTTTGTTCCTTAATTACTTGAGAGATACCTTGAGTGATTTCTTGAGTGATATCCTGAGTACCACTTAGGTGGGTCATTAGGTGTGGATTAGTTGCTAAAGTCTTTGTGTCTTGACCTCTTGAACTTTGTGAAGAGTTTTCCTGAGAAGATGGCTGTATTGCACTTAGTTGTGCTTTGGCTTGGCTTCGTGTATAGGGGCGAGCTGTGGTTTTGTGGCTTGTGTCAGCCAGATCTGTGTAGGGATTGCAGGGGGGTGCAGCATCCGGAGGTGCCATCATGGATTGGCTACTGGATGGTGTCAGTAACCCTATCCTAAAAACTTCCTCTCTTTTCCAACACATGAAAGAAACAGGACACGAAATTAATTTTGCAGATTCCAAATTGCTCTTTAACACGGAACATCACCACAAGAGAATAATCATGGAAGCCATCGAGATAGAGAAACACCCTCACAACATGAACAAGCGTGACGACACATCCCGCTTGCCAGACATCTGGAAATTAGCCCTCCCCACAAAAACTGACACCAGATCCAGAGGCACACAGAACGCCAACACCAATCAACCACACCAGACCCAAACCCAGACCCTCTCCACAGATGAATTACTGACACCATCCAGTAGCCAATCCATGATGGCACCTCCGGATGCTGCACCCCCCTGCAATCCCTACACAGATCTGGCTGACACAAGCCACAAAACCACAGCTCGCCCCTATACACGAAGCCAAGCCAAAGCACAACTAAGTGCAATACAGCCATCTTCTCAGGAAAACTCTTCACAAAGTTCAAGAGGTCAAGACACAAAGACTTTAGCAACTAATCCACACCTAATGACCCACCTAAGTGGTACTCAGGATATCACTCAAGAAATCACTCAAGGTATCTCTCAAGTAATTAAGGAACAAAAGAAGAAAAGGCACACTAGCCTGGGAACTTCCTCTCTGCCCAGAACATTGGAGGCTAGACACCACACCCCCTCTACAGTATTTATAGGAACTCAAACATTGAGATCCCGCTCTGTTCCAGTAACAAGAAGCCGAAAGCACCAGCCTGAAGATGACGACTGAGACCTCGTCGAAACGTCGCCTAGACACCCCAACTTTTACATGGGAAGACACCCGAGGACACCAAAACCTGCATATATATATATATATATATATATATATATATTGTAATCCATCCTGTGATCTTCAGATGAAGGGTGGTATGGCAAACAAACATCTGCTCAATGTTAAAATAACTACGGTAACATTGACAAAATACCACCTAAAGCTTTTAAAAAACAACACAGTCCTTGTCTGTATGCTTACAATTTAGTGTCAAAACCATGGTGTCTCTCCCATCACATTGCAAAAGATCCTATGGACTAAGATTACCTCCAGGCTTTACTAATGTCTGCATGGCAGCTCTAAGAGAAAGAGGAAATGAGGAAATGTATGGAAGCAACTACAGCTGCTCACCTGACTATCAACGGTCCACATGCACTGGGTTTCCTGGTCAAGCTTGTCACTATCAACCTATATTGAAGAATCAGTCGGCTCACTCCAGTTAATTGCACTAACTAAAGTCATGGGACATAAGTAGTCAAATCATGCACTTCACAAGCCGCTGGTTGTCAGCGCTAGCAAATCCCCTTCCAGTCCACCTGTTTTTACCTGTCCCATACTTGGCACCATATTTAGGCCAAATGGAGAGTCCTAATTGTGATGAATTATTCTCTCAATACAAGTACGGAAGGAAGAGTGAAAAGAGCAAATAAGGAATCTACCTTGTTGGTGCTTCCCCATTCTCTACCAGTCATCACCTTGACATGCACATTGGTGACCTGGTGATAATATTAACCCAAGGGTCAGCAACCTTTTTCAGCCATGGGCTGGTCCAGCATCCCTCAGACCATGTGGAGGGCCGGACTATATTTTGGAAAAAAAATAATGAACAAATTCCTATGCTCCACAAATAACCTAGAGATGCATTTTAAATAAAAGGACACATTCTACTCATGTAAAAACATGCTGATTCCTGGACCGTCTGTGGACCAGATTGAGAAGGCGATTGGGCCACATCCGGGCCCTGGGCCTTAGATTGCCTACCCCCGTTACCCTATATAACTGTGTTCTTATGAATGGGAAGAGAGTTGGATACTCCTAAGCATATGCTAATGGCTCTTTTTTCTTAATTTAATTCTGAGCATCAGTTTTCCATTTTAGAGCAAGATTAACAAGGCTAAGCCCCCAGTTAACCTTTTGTTTTATATTTTTCACCTCCTGGATCCAAGGTGGAGCACAGTCTGATATGAGAAAGCACTTCAGGAGGCAGCAATATCATGCATGAAGACCCTTCGTGAATGTAAACAGCACAGAGCTTAAGGGAAGGGGGTCCCTGGTGGAGAGAGGTGGATTAGTCAGATTTAGAGTATTTCAAAAATACTTTTTGTTAATTAAATCCACAACGTAATACCGTCAACCCAGTTGAAGTGAGAAGCTGTGGAAAACATTTCTTACATTTCCTGGAAGGAATTCAGTTAAATACAAGTTCCAAGTCTTCCTGTCATCACCACAAAGTGTTATTTATTTGATTGGCTTAGCAGACAGAAGGCATGAAATCTATAGAAGACACAGAAACTCTAAGCCCTGTATGAATTGTTCCAACTAAGGGTTATCTGTACCCCCGACGTCAACTAGTTTAACAGAAATTTCTCTTCCCTAGAGAACTCTCATAACTCTAGATCTCTGGCAGAGCTTTGCATCCTTATGACGCTACAGATTCCAGGATACTTTGGGAGAAGCCATGACAGTTAAAGTGGTAGAAAACTGATATACGTTTGTCATATCAATATTCTCTTGGAGTTGGCTCCCTTTGGAATGCAGACACTGGTGATTCACACTGAGAATGTTTTAACTTAGTAAAAATCAATACAAGCTGGTGCTTCTGTGATTGTTTTTGTGTGTAGGCTTTGGTGGATGCTAGAATCAGCTCAGGAAGCAATTCAATACATGCAGGAAATCTTTCGGCAGGCGGGTGTGGAGGACTCCCTGGTCCTGAATGGGGTAACTGTGCCCCAGAAGGACCAGGTAAGCAGCCTGGGAGTCATTTTGTACTCACAGCTGTCCATGGCGGCACAGGTAAATTCTGTGTCCAGGGCAGCTGTTTATCAGCTCCATCTGGCACACAGGCTGAGAACCTACCTGCCCGCAGACTGTCTTGCCAGAGTGGTGCATGCTCTGGTAATCTCCCACTTGAACTACTTCAATATGCTTTACGTGGGGGCTACCTTTGAAGGTGACCTGGAAACTACATCTAATCCAGAATGCGGCAGCTAGACTGGTGACTGGGAGTGGCCGCCGAGACCATATAACACCGATCCTGAAAGACCTACATTGGCTCCCAGTATGTTTCTGAGCACAAGTCAAAGTGTTGGTGCTGACCTTTAAAGCCCTAAATGGCCTCAGCCCAGTATACCTGAAGGAGTGTCTCCATCCCCATCATTCTGCTCGGACACTGAGGTTGAGCGCTGAGGGCCTTCTGGCGGTTCCCTCGCTACAAGAAGCCAAGTTACAGGGAACCAGGCAGAGGGCCTTCTCGGTAGTGGCACCCACCCTGTGGAAGCTTATAGTAAGAGGTGGATTTAGGGCAGCGTGACCAGTTCTACTGCACTGGATGCCAAACTTAGGGGGTGCTGCCGGGTGTTGCAGTGATGGCATAGTGAATAGGGTTTAATGGAGGGTAAGAGGTGGGTGGAGGCACTGAATTTTTGCCTTCACTGAAATTTGAAAAACTAAAATCCGTCCCTGATACAGCTAGACACAACATTTGCAAAATTAGTACAGTATAGAGTGGTACCTTGGGTTACATACACTTCAGGTTACAGACACTTCAGGTTACAGACTCTGCTAACCCAGAAATACTACCTCAGGTTAAGAACTTTGCTTCAGGATGAGAACAGAAATCGTGCTCCGGCGGCACAGCGGCAGCAGGAGGCCCCCTTAGCTAAAGTGGTGCTTCAGATTAAGAACTGTTTCAGGTTAAGAATGGACCTCCGGAATGAATTAAGTACTTAACCCAAGGTGCCACTGTACTAATGCCTAGCAAAGTTTTAGCTAGCGATTAAAATTGAGCCCACAGTCCCAGCTTAAGTCACTGAGGCTGCAACCCTGTATACACATATCTGGAAGTAAATCTCATTGGGATTTACTTTTAGGTAGGCTTGTATAGGATTGCCCTGTGAATGTGTATGCAGCATCATTAAAGCATTAATGACAAATAATTACACAGTCTAGCACAAGCCAACCATATTCAGTATAATTAAAATGCCAAAGCATAGACTTTAATAACTAGAACTACAAGCTCTAATAATCGCTGGCTATCACTTTAACCAGTGAGTGCAAATTTTAATGAGTAAAGTAGTGAGTTAAAGGCAGGCTTATTTTTAAAGTCTGTTTTGGTTGTATGTTTCCCTGTAAAGGAAAACAGAAAGAAAATATGAAAGCTGACCTCTATGTCTCACAGCAAGCAGCTTTTGTTAATTAATT
Source organism: Podarcis gaigeae (assembly GCF_964106915.1). Lineage (NCBI taxonomy): Eukaryota > Metazoa > Chordata > Lepidosauria > Squamata > Lacertidae > Podarcis > Podarcis gaigeae. Next base: position 103,111,393 of record NC_139678.1, on the reverse strand, counting down.
TATGTAATCTCTCACTTTCTTCAATATTTCAAATAGTCACTTATACTGAAGTTTTGATCATAGGTAATTTAAATGAAATAAATTAATAAATTAAAGGGGAAATGGTTAATCAGCTAAAATTATTTATGAGTTGTTAGTCAAAGGATATGGCATGGTATTCAATTAAATTTTACTCAGGATAGACCTATTGAAACAATCATGTTCATTAGTTTTCCTGGGTCTTCTCTGAGTAGTGGACGGCCACCATGGATTTTAATGGGACTTGCTACTTCCCTGTGTAGAATTCCAGTCTTTGTAGGTCCAAAGATTTGAATGTTACCTCCAGGGTCCAAGAGCATAATAGAAACTGAAAACATGCTCACCAAAGGAAACATAGAAAACTTTGCTGACATTATTTTGTTTGTGTTGATCAGCTGTATGCTTCTCACATTTATAGAGCCTGCCAATTTTAATTTATTTTATCAGCTCAACTGCCACTTTGGGGTTAACATACTTTGTTACAGAATTTTCTTCCAGGAGCAATAAGGCTTAGCGGAGATTGTCAAATATTTGAGGACTTGATGTCCTGGTAGGGATGGCAAAGTAGTTGTGGCAGGAGGTACATGCAGAATGGAATTTTCCTGCACTCACTTGTAGGTTTTAGTTGTCCTCTAGCTTCCATTGAGCCTGTTCTCATGACACGTTGCTGCCCAAGGTGAAGGATAAGAAGCAGGAAACTTGCAAGGTTGTGTGCACACATAGCCTTGAAACATCCAGGGTCATTTTTCCACTGCGTGCTTTAGCATACATAGTAGCTTGCAGCTGTACACAACTTTATGTGGTGATATCACCCAAAGCAACAGCTAACATCTGTGTTGTCTGTACAGACAGATGGGCATGTTTTCAAATTAATGTGCAACAGTTTTATCTATTCCCCTCCCCTCAATTACTGCTTCCACATACCTTTTTTCTTAAAAAAGCATTTTCTGAAATCTTTCAAATGAGAGGGGTTGGACATTAGTGTGTTCATATACTCATATACCAAGGATACGTATTGGTATACAGAGGAGGCTAAGCTATTGCACTGCTTCCTATTTTTTTTTTATTTCATTCGTAGACAAATTACACATGATAAAGGGGGGTGGCAAAGACCTGCAACATCAGTAGGTCTGTCCCAATGCGAGATGACCTGAGAAAGTATTTTCTGTGTAGGCAGGAAGACCATGAGAAGTGCGTTCTCAGCACAGAATGTATGATCGCTGTTCCAGCAGAATGGACCTCAGATTGATAAACAGTGTGGGATATTGGTGACACAGGGAGGACATCGTGTGTACAGCACCCCCAAAAAGCACCAGCATCCAGCTCTGAATGTGCATTATCATTCAGTGTGCACATGCCCCTAAGTCTCCGAAACCCACATCATAATATATTTCTATAGCCATGTTCATTTAATAGTCATCCTAATATCTAAGCATCCAGCATGCCTCTGGAGCATGAGCTAATTCAGCTCTGAACCCCCTTGGAGAAGCTGCAGAACCTTTCCCCGCACTGCACAGATAATTAAGCAAATACGAGGTAGCAGACAGGATGCTATGGGAGAATTCCCCTTCATGTTTGGCGCCAGACAACAGTGCAACAGCAACCAACCTTTCCGCCATACTTGGGTAATGAGACACTGGGACGTGAGAGCAGGATTGTGCCAAGCCCTAATTTCTATTTCAACATAGGCCTTTTGTGCTTCATTCTCTCGCATGTTATTTGTGGCCCTTTTAAGCAGAATACTAGAATGAGTGGCCAAACACAGCCTGAGCTGTCAGCAGTATGTATCGCCGCTGAGCCCAGCTCAACATGATATCTTACTCTTTGTGCGAAGCAAGGCCGCAGCTCAAGGCTTGATAATCACCTTTTTGTTAAGGGGATTTGAGGCTTGATCAATGGCTTCCTTGTTGCTTACAGTGAACCACACTATCTCAGCTCCGCCGTGGGTCTGTGGGGGATTTTCCTCGGGGTTTTCAGAATTTTCATCTAATATCACTGGCTTTCTCTTTTATCCAAACTTTATCGGGAGATAATTTTGTGGCAGAACCCACGCCTGTTTTCCGTTGTTTTGTCAGCTTCCTTATTCTGTTACAGACCTTCTCCTCAGCTCTCTCTTCCACTCCGCATTACTCAGAGCAGAATAACAATTCTGGTGAAACTGTGTAATTAAGCAGTAGGGTATGACAGGAGGTGTGGCTACCACAAGATAATTACATCCTTCAGGTACTGGGAGACTTTCAATATGAATTATTTTTATCACTGTTAGGAAAGAGCCCCTTGCATTGCCTACCTCCATATTAAGCACATCATGGTGCATAAATGACATATTTCATCCTCATTTCTTCAACTTATCATTTTGTCCCCCCTCCCCCCAAAAATCTTCAGAAGTAGTACTGCACAATAAAGTGAGGACATCAGACAAGTAACTATGATATACTATTTATATTAATTATGAATTAATGTAGAAATCAAGTATGTGTGTCTCTATTGGTGTGCTTGAAGGCCTGAGACTTTTAATCTGTCAGTTCCTAACTAAATGGTGATGTGTTATAACATGCCGAAACACTAAATAAATGAGTTAGCCCTTTCTTTACAGTAGCAAAGGGACGCGGTTGGTGCAGTGGGTTAAACCACAGAGCCTAGGACTTGCCGATCAGAAAGTTGGCGGTTCGAATCTTCGCAACGGGGTGAGCTCCCGTTGCTTGGTCCCTGCTCCTGCCAACCTAGCAGTTCAAAAGCACATCAAAGTGCAAGTAGATAAATAGGTACCGCTCCGGCGGGAAGGTAAATGGTGTTTCCGTGCGCTGCTCTGGTTCGGCAGAAGCGGCTTAGTCATGCTGGCCACATGACCCGAAAGCTGTATGCCGGCTCCCTCAGCCAATAAAGCGAGATGAGCGCCGCAACCCCAGAGTCGGTCACGACTGGACCTAATGGTCCTTGCAGTAGTAGCTTCCTCCACAGTAGAGGTATGGGGTGAACATGTGATTGAGATAGTATTAAAGGACTAGTACGAGGACCTGATTCACCTAGGTACAAATGACTACTGCAATTCCAGTACTCAAGGTGGCCTTTTTGGGGGGTGAATTATGTATAAACCCTCTGGATCGCAACTATTTTATGGGTAGGAATGAACCCTAGCACACCTGCATGATGCCAGCCTTTAGGCTTCGAGTTTATCAGTTTCAAAAGATGCTGGAGAAAATGATTGTCATCAGGGCCATATTTAAATATAGAAACCTACATTAGAGTTAACATATGAGAGGAGGGGTTGGGGACAAGTGCAAAACTTCCACTGCATCGCCATTCTGGATGGCAACCTTGTGAAGCAGGAAGCCTTTTGTACTCCTCAGAGTTTCCCACACTTTTTAGAATCCTGATTTTCCAGACTTCTAAAATACAAGGGGAGCCTCCATGAGTACAGAAGACTCCTCTTTTCAGAAGATCACCATCAAACCTGTGAAGGAAGATGAGAAAGGGATGGGGTGAGGAGTTAGCATACTCACCCCTAGAGCCCTGCTGACATGTTCACTCCGTAACACCAAATGTCTGAAAAGGATTAGACTTGCACTGAGATCACCTCTGCAGATCTGGAGAGGAAATTGTGTAGGAAGTCAGTAAGAATCGGGGTACCAACTATAGGGGGTTCAGCACCCACACTGCAGGGCACCCGGTGCAACTTCCGAGGCCTCACAAAGCCTTGGGCAGCGTCTCCTAGAAGAAGTCAGGTTCCGAGACTGGGGGAGGCACATGTCATCAGGACATCACACACACCCATAACACCCATAACCTGAGGTCCAAGTCGGCTCCCCTGGTAGGAATGTCAGGTCCAGATAGCAAGAAACCTTTTGCACCTTTAAAAGTTGGGACTTACTGGTACCATTGTGGTTATCTCAGCATGCGAAATTTTGCAATATTGAGAAAAGTAGAAGGCTTCCTCTTCTTTGTAAACTAAGAGAAACTAGATTGGTCTGCCCTGGCCTGGCCTGGCCTAGATCACAGGATGCTTGTGCAGAAAAATGCATTAGCTGAAGCTACTGTTGTTTGCTATATATCTTGTGTTTGTTTTTTAAATGTCTGAGCCAGACTTTAGTGTAAATATTGAAGACAGCAATAAAAAAATACTGGGAACAGTAATGACCTTTAAATGCCTCTTTAAAATCTATATGCATTTCACTCTTTAAAACTCATGTCTGCCCAACCTTCGTTCATTTTTATTTTTTGAAATACTGCTCAGTTTTATTTGTGACATACCATTGCATGTTGTTGTTGTTGTTGTTGTTTTATCTACTCCACTTAGATATTTTTTAAAGTGAATTAATTTATGTTCTCATAACAGCTTACACAACAAAAACCTGACCAATATCATATCAAGAAAACAGCAAACATTTTAAAAGTATCAAACAGCTGTCTAAAAACTTTCAGCAAAGAAGTGGGAATTTTAGCAACTAAGAGTCTAGGGAATTTTTTTTTTAAGTCCTTTGCCTGGTGCTGAAGAAATAGCAAAGTAGGTGCTGCCAGGCAACTCTTTCTCACAAAAGAATTCCATAAGCAGGGTAAAGCATTACTGCAGGTAAAAGGTAAAGGTAAAGGACCCCTGTATTGTTAAGTCCAGTCAAAGGGGACTATGGGCTTGCAGTTCTCATCTCGCTTCAGGCGGAGAGAGCCGGCATTTGTCCACAGATAGCTTTCTGGGTCATGTGGCCAGCAGGACTAAATCGCTTCTGGCACAACGGAACACCGTGACAGAGCGCATGGAAACGCCATTTACCTTCCCTCTGCAGCGGTACCTATTTATCTACTTGCACTGGTTTGCTTTTGAACCTGTAGGCTGGCAGGAGCTGGGTGAGAGCAAAGGGAGCTCACCCTGTCACAGGGATTCGAACCGCCAGCCTTCTGATTGGCAAGCCCAAGAGGCTCAGTGGTTTTGACCACAGCGCCCCCCTCCCCGTGTCCAGTTACTGCAAATAACCTCATGCCCAAACTTTATCTGGCTTTAAAGGTAAGCAACAGCACACAGTGAAGATGTTGAAGAATTGATCAGATCTGTTTGGTTCCAATCTAAGTCTTTGCAGCTGCATTTTGAACTAGTTGAAGTTTCCAAACAGTCTTCAAATGCAGCCCCTCTGGTTCAATGCACTGCAGTAGTTTAATATAGTCATGGAGGTTTCCAGGAGAAAGATAACTATGACTAGACTAGGGGTCAGCCAGCTTTTTCAGCAGGGGGCCTGTCCACTGTCCCTCAGACCTTGTGGGGGACTGGACTATATTGGGGGGGAATGAATGAATTCCTATGCCCCACAAATAACCCAGAGATGCATTTTAAATAAAAGGACACATTCTCCTCATGTAAAAACACACTGATTCCCAGACCGTATGCAGGCTGGATTTAGAAGGTGATTGGGCCGGATCCGGCCCCCGGGTCTTAGTTTGCCTACCCAAAGACTAGGCCAGCCTTTCTCAACCTGTGGGTCCCATCACCCCTAGCTAGCAAGGCCAGAGCTCAGGAATGATGGGAGTTGTAGTCCAACAACATCTGGGGACCCACAGGTTGAGAACCGCTGGACTAGGCTATCTGTCTATCCAGGAGGGGATACATAAAATAGTAACAAAGTAGTGCAGGTGTAGGAGGAAAAGGGAGGCAGTTCTTTTGAAATCACTAACTCTGTTCTCATCCTTGCCACCCCATAACAGACCTGATCCAGTTTGCAAGATAATCTAATGCGTGAAAAGGTGATATTGTCTCATAAAGCTTGTTTAAGCAGAGTGTTAGCTTCTCCCCTCAGAAACAATGGCATTATCAGCACAATTGGGAGTTTTTTGCTGTAATTTTATTTCATTTCAGAGGCTTGTTCTGAAAAAGCACTTTCACCAACAACCGCGAAAGAAATTGCTCTCATGTTGCCTATCTACCACTGCCAAAACTTAATTTAATGTTGTATGCCCACGGCCAGTGCATTTACAGAAACAAACAAACAAGCCAGAGTATTGTTGCTAAGCTCTTTCTCCACAGACCTCTGTATTCAAACGTGTTTCACCCAATAGGAATGAGGGCACACACTTGGGAGGAAAATAATGTGTTCGGTGCCTTTGACAACACATCTCTGACAAAATCATTCCATCTTGGCATGTGGAGTGGTATGAAATATATTGCTGCTTTCCCACAGGTAACTAAGCACAGCCCAGGTGTATTTCATAAGTGACATTTGAGTTACATTTTTCAAATTCCAAAGCCATCAATCACCATGTACAGGCCTGGGAATTTCCCAAATGTGTTTCCCTAATGCTCTAAATGTTATATATATGAGAATGATCACAACAGGACACCATTCTGGCTTTGGAATAAATACAAAACTGTTCCACTTCTAAGGAATAGTTGGGTAATTTTCCAGAAGAGTCATCCTCTTAGTCTGCAGGCCAAGAAAACCTCGAGTACTACTGTGAAATCTTGGAAGGTGCTTTACCGTGAAACAGGTTTTGGTAGCAACGGCCTACTTCATTAGACTTCTTCCCATTATATCCCATTTATCAATCATTGTGGCTAATATCACAGTTCTAATCTCAAGGGATGTGTGACATAAAGAACAGGCATATTGCATAATCACCACCACCACCACACACAAAAAAATCTGCAACCCAGAGGATTTTAATACACTAGGATGCATATCTCACTATTGCCAATAGCCTTTACTCTGAATGAAGATGAGGTCAGGTGGGCTTCCTTAGGGGTGACATTCAACAGTGTTGGTTCCACTAATGAAAAGGCTCTGTTTCTTCTAGTGGTAGACAAATGGAAAACCGGTCCTTAGAAGCTGACTAAATGAAGTGGGGAGGCATATGTGGAAAACTTATTGCATAGTATGCTTCTTCTTGAGTGTTTTGTTTCTCTTTGAAGAAGTAATCTCATCTGAGAATTCACATGGGTGCATTTCACATTGGACCTATAATGTGAATTTTGTACTCGAAGTATCAGAACAAATCTCATATGAAGTGGGCTTCCTGGAGGATAAATTTCCCCCAGAAACTATTACAAACTCAAATTTAATTGGTTCATTATCTTGGAGGGTTTCACACTTTGGAACAAGTTATAACCACTGCACAGAGAAGCAATCAAATATGGTTTTATACTGTTTGGGAGGTTGCTGCTGGAGTGTGTTGTGAAAGGCCATGGCCCTTGCCTTCATCTTAAATCATCAATGTTGACATTAATGAGGAGCAATTGTATTTACTTTCATCAGTCTATTTTTAATCTCAGCTTTCACAAGAGATCTCATTTAGTGTCTGCCACTGTGATCAAATATTTCAAGCACAATGCTTCCATTTTTTTCTGTGGCTGCATTGCATTTAAACCCATTTTTTGGGATCAAGTGAGGTAAACCTTCATAAATGGCCTTAATTATGGTGGGGCAAACTGTGACCCAACCAAGTGTTTATTTTTCTGTTTCATTTATGAATCACTTCCTATTGGTGCAACAATAAAACTCGGGAAATTTTCTTTCACATGGTCCCAAAAAGTTTGAAGAAAAACATCCCACTACTTTGACAGAAAGGATAAGGCTGGGAGAAGGCCAGGACATTTCTTTTTAGAGCCTTTCCCCTTAGAGTGGGATCAGAGATACCAGGTCGCCCGCAAGACTGAGGGGGTCCGGTGCCTGGCACGCTGTGTGACCACTCATGTCATGCATTGTGCTCATGTGTAATCAATTGAGCGATGTGTGCACATTGTTGCATCATCTGGAGGAGGCTGAGCTCTCTGGAGGAGCCAACCGCTGAAGCTGCAATGCATGACGATACACGACCCTTTTCCAAAAAATTATGAGAGGACTGAAGACACATCAACCCCCTAGATTTGATGTGTCTGAGTGGGATAAAGGTCCTGGGAATGAGACTGAGAGCAGGAGTGTCATTTATTTTAATGTCACTTCCAAACTATATTTAAAGAAGTCAAGTGCTGTGAGCACTTTCACTATAATTTAAGAAATGCAAATTAAATTCAGGGAGTCTCCTGAAATCTCAAAGGGAGGATAGGTGACGAGATGACAGTTTTGAGAATGACAGCTCTAATAACCTTCAACTTTGGGGCATTTCTCTCAGATGATTAAAGTAGGGGAAAACATTTTTTTAAAAGTGAAGAAATGGAAGAGAATTTTTTTTTGGGGGGGAGTAGTAATGTATACTCTAGCCCAACACCAATTAAACAGCAACCTATTATTGTTGTCCATCCTCAGCTTCTGGCACCTGGTATTAAATGTCATAGATTTTTTCTCTCTATCAAATGATTATTTGGCCCGTAGCCCACAGACAATATAAGCCACAGCTTCCTCCAATGGAGCAATTACAGCATTCGCTTGGTATCCCTTTGGTTTCTGTATCAACCCAGAAGCCATTTTTAATGTCTCAAATCTCGTAACCCAGCTGGGCAAGGGACTCAAGTTTTGAAAATAAAATTTCTTAAAGTTAAACCGTTTGTGTTCCAGGATCCATAGCATTATAAATGTGCCTTTAGTGCTTTCTGACTATTCCAGGGTCTCTACCACTAGAGCTTTTTAAAATAAATGAAATGAAATTGTGTCTCACTCCTGGTAAAGAGAACTTAGGAGGCAAGTTATGGATGCAAACACAGTAGCTTTATTCATGTATTGTTTCCTAAAAATTATCTCCCCTTTCTCTTCCTTTCATCCCCTACTTCTTCAGTTTCTCCCTCTGTCTCTTTTCTAGTGGAAGCCATTTAGGGACAAACTTATGGGGGGGGCAGGACATGGATTACAGCCTGGATTACAAATGGTAGCAAGAGGAGTAGGAACAGCTCTCTTTCCTCCTCCTTCACCTCCACCTTTGCTGAGTCAAGAAACTGCAGATGATTTTATCACTGTTGTGCACACCCTGGCCAAACACTGTAACCATGGAGTGCTAAAACAGGAGCTTATAAAGACAGGGTAATTGTGGGCATAGCAGATATCATATTGTCAGACCAATCTCAGTGGGAATTTAGTCTCACATCAGCCAACAAAACAACAAATGTGAGAGTGCACAAAACAATAAAAGACTTGCATATTAGGCCAACAAGGAACAATATACCACCTAATCTGAAAAACCAGTAGAAACCAAGGATAAAATGATGGGAAAGGTAATCAGACCAAAAGGGCTTGGCACAATTGGATTAAGACATTTCACCAAAATTTCTGGGGAGAGCATGTGTGGAAGATGCAATAGGAAATGCAAGTAAATAAGGCATTTTGCAGTAGAACCTGAAGGGCCTCTTTCAGAGGAAATAAGCCTTCATTTATTGAACTACCACCTCATTCATAAGCCACATCTTCACCATACATTTAAAGTAGTATTATGCCACTTTAAAAAGGCATGGCTTCCCCCAAAGAATCCTAGGAACTGTCGTTTGTTAAAGGTGCCAAGAGTGATTAAGCTCAAATTCTCAAAGTAGTTTAACAGGCAGTCCCTCTTCCTAGGGAACACTGAGAACTGTAGCTCTGTGAGCGAAAAGGGGGTCTCCTAACAGTGCAAATCCCCATTAACAATCTACAGAAAATAGTTCCTACAAGTTGTGCGTCGAGGTCCCCAAGACACCCCCCCCCCCAAGAAAAACACAATTGACACTTAATTTTTGTTTAAGGTTTTTGGCATAATTTTGACCACAACTTTATTCAAATTAGAGCAATGTGAGTGGTTGCTTAGGCATTGGTAGCACTAACGGGGACAGCTCTGACATTCGTACCCCCCCGTGAAGTCAGGAAGGGTAAGTCACCTGGGGAGAGAGACGGGACTGGGAACCATGCCTCACCTCTCCCCAGAATGCTCCCAGGGGCTTGCGTGGCCCTAGCCCCTTGCCAGGGGGTTTTGGACAAAAGCGTGGGGAGCCCCTGGGTTCCTTTAATGGAAAACCCTTGAAGCAACAGCAGCAGCATTTTGGAGGGGCAGGCACAGCCAAATCCATACCCCTCCACCAACCAATTCCAAGACCAATGCCTAACCACAAACCTTACAAGTTGTGACGATTTGCTACGCAGTAGGCAAAAACCAAGTGCCACACACTAATCCTACCAGGCCCGTGCCCCAAAGCAGACGACCCCATGACAGGCATAGTAGCAAGGTCAAGCAAACAGCCTAAAATTAGGGAAGGGAGGGCGGGTGATCCGAAGTAAGCAGTGAAAAGAGGAAGTTCCTTGCTGCGAGCATTGTATTTAACAAACAGGGCTGTCAATCAACAAATGGCAACATCTAGATTTCCCCAGTAACAGCCCGCCCCTGCTTAAAGGATGGCCAAACCATTTGCCTAGTAACAGTGAGGTGTCTTGTCAGCCCCGCCCGCAACCTGTGCTGTCCATGAGGGAGAACACACTATATCCCGCATTGAAGATCTTAGTGTATGGTTAGGTAAATATGGAGAAAGGTGTCCTGCCCTTAGGCCTTGAAGGTCTTTAGTGGTAAAAACCAGCACCTTGCAAGTGAAAATTAAAGACATTTATCAAAATAAAAGCATTCAGCATAGTAAAGCCATAGCACAAACTTCAAATCTAGTTCCTCATAAACCACAGAAAGGATAAAATCCAATTTCCAAACATGAAACTTCCCAGTTGGATTCAAAACTACATGAAACTTGTTTAGTCTTTGCCATGGAGGACTCCCTACCCAGATTTGGATATTTTTAAGTCTGCAATTATACATTTTGCAAATTAAAAAAGGTCTCTGGAAGGACCCAAGATCAAACGGAAAACCCGCGTATAGTTTGTTTACTTTAAAATGAAAGCAATTACCAAGCAAATGTATTAATATTAAAGACTGGTTATATAACCCCCTTTCAGAAATAAGGGAGGGGAACCTCTCCATTTATCACTAGCTAATGAACTAGATACATCAGAATACCAAATATTCTCAAGTGTTTTCTGTTTTCCATTGATCCTGCTGCAGTGCCATGGTATACGGGCTGGAATGCTAAATAAACTTACTAAATAAAGAGTAAGGTCCATTAAACCCAATCAGATTTACTTCAGAGAAGCAAGCTTAAGATTGGGTTGCATGCATGACACTCTCTAGCTCTGATAGTTTCTTCCAAACTCCCCTTCTCCCACAACTGATAAATAAAAATAATAATGCTGTGGTATACTTCAAGCTACTGTTAGGTCAAAACAGGAAGTTGGCTGTTTTGAATCTTTCTTTGTGTTTTCAAGGAAGTGAATAATGGGCATGGAAAGAGGGATGTTACCCTGCTCTTAAGGCAAACCAGCTGACACAACTTCTTCCAGTCCATTGAGCAGGTTTCCCTCAAAACTATTCCCTCAAAACTTCCCTCACAAAAACCTCCAGTAGGGTTAGGATTGCAGCCTTGTAATCTGAAAGCTTGAATCACCCCCAAGCCTCTTGGAGAAATGATGCTGCAATGTTCTGGTGGAATAACATGTTGATTGTGAGGGATGTTTTTTTGTGAATGGCCAGTAGACTGTGACTCATATTTGAAACATGAGCATAACAGAGAGACAGAAAGATATGAACACATTGTAATGTAGACCGAAGTGGTGATTAATATTTGTTTCTTTGTTGTGTCCTCTGCCATTTGTCATGGATGTACGTCATTCTGAAGAAAATGTATATAAAAAGCAAAACCAAAACTATTTATGATTATTGTTACTGTTAAGCTTGAAATACTTTTGCCGAATGTCATCACCATGTATAAGCTCATTCCTGGCTTTTATGAAAAATGATGCACGGTCACAGTGGTTAGAAGAGGCTTGTGACTTGGGGCTTTACTCAGGCACAGGTTTGCCAACTTCTGAATTTTTTAATATTTTTTTTACAAAAAAATCTAGTATCTGGATTGAGCTCTCTAGGAACCCAGAATGGATTCAGTTCCTAAGCCAGGAGGTAGATCCAAGATAGTGTGGGTGATAGATGTCCCTATTTTCAGCGGAGAAATGTTGGAGGGTATGTGGATCAGTTCAGCAGTGAGCTCAACAAATGTTGTTGGGCCTGGGGGCTGAACCCAGCCATTTTTGCTATTTCTAGGGGCAAACTTCAATATTTTCTTGTTGGCAGACTCAGGGATAGTGAAAGAAACGCAAGCCAAAACTTTTTTTTAGTTGATAACACTGCTCAGGCATCTAGAGATTCAAAGTGTTGGTGCTGACCTTTGAAGCCCTAAACGGCCTTGGTTCAGTATACCTGAAGGAGTGTCGCCACCCCCATCATTCTGCCCGGACACTGAGGTCCAGCTCCAAGGGCATTCTGGCGGTTCCCTCACTGCGAGAAGTGAAGTTACAGGGAACCAGGCAGAGGGCCTTCTCAGTAGTGGTGCCCGTCCTGTGGAACGCCCTCCCATCAGATGTCAAAGTGATAAACAACTACCTAACATTTAGAAGACATCTGAAGGCAGCCCTGTTTAGGGAAGCTTTTAATATTTGATGAATTGTTGTATTTTAATATTTTGCTGGAAGCCCCCCAGAGTGGCTGGGGAAAGCCAGACAGATGGGTGGGATATAAATAAATTATTATTATTATTATTATTATTATTATTATTATTATTATTATTAGCCAGTTTGGCTACAAAGAAATTCCTCAGAGCAGGAGTTTCCCTACCCACCAGGCTGAAGGTATTAATTCCTCTCAGTGGTCTACTTCTGCACCTGCCATCTAAAAGAACACTGCTCTAGCCTAAAGTCCATAGCTCCCACAGACAGTTCTTAGGAGTGAATGGAAGACTATGTTGGTTTAGTGCAGAATGCACAGCATGGACAGGGACCATCTCTTTCTACCATGAATCTAGGCTCTAGCTTTATAGGCCTCTTAGCAACACAATCCTATGGATGTGACTCAGAAGCAAGACTCACTGAGTTTAGTGGGAGCTTATCCATACTTACCTTTTGCCCCACAGGTAGAGGTCCATGTCCAAGTGTGCCCCCCATCCCCAAGCTTTCCCTGCAATAAAACACTCTTTAAAGCTGGATTGGAGCCGATTCAGGTGTTCTGCAAATTGACATTTGCTCTGAATGAGCTGTAAAAGTGCAGGTTATTACTAGGAAAGCTCTGGAAGGGAGGGGAGGAAGCAGGGGCACTTGGACACAGAGCTGCAAATCATTGACTGTGTCTGGAAAGAGCGGAGGAAAGGCAAGTGTGAATAAGTCTTCAGACTTACTCCCAGCTAAGTTTGTAGTTGAAGGAACACCTCATCTTCCAGACATGTCAGTATGCTGACTTTTGGCTTAGATCCCATATTGATTCTTTAATCAGAAGCAAGAGGGCAATGGAATAAGTTACCTTTGGATACTGGTGACAACTTCCTTAGTAGTTTCCAATAAGAGGTGTATGGTGTCTGTCTGTCTGTCTGTCTGTCTGTCTGTCTCTCTCTCTCTCTCTCTCTCCCCCTCTCTGTGAATCTGTCCATACGTGGTTGAAGAAAACCAGTATTAAAAAAGTCAACACTTTGCAGCCCCTGATGAGCTTGACAGTTCCTTCCCCCAATGGTTATTTTAGGGATGCCAGTGATTCTTCTGATGCTTTTCAAAAGTCTGATACTCTGATTTTTTTAATGATAAAAATATAAGGGATTGCATGGTTATTAGTTTTCTGTCATTACCCAAAGGGCATTCAAATACAGGTAAATTATCTAGAGTGCATGTAGCTTGACAGTCATTGAAGACCAACAGGTAGGAAATACCACGCAAAGATGGAAATATACAGTGTCGGCCACAGGGAATTATGCTCTTTGCCAATTACCTTTCAGCCAAAGGGTTCAGTGTTCATTGGAATGTGGGGGACTCTTGAAATTATGTCATGATTCATCATATCTTTCCTCAGTTCAAAATATTTTGTGGGCTGTTAGTTATGAGATTCAATGTGTTATCCAGAGAAGAAAGCTTGTTACTATGCACATAAGAAGGAACCTGCTGAATCAGACCAAAAGCCTATGTAGTCCAGGTTCTTGTTCTCCCAGGGGCCAACCAGATGCCTACAGAAAGCTGTCAAGCAGGACCTGAGGGCAGCAGCGTTCTCCCCACATTTGAGTCCCAGCAACTGCTCTACAACATCAGGGTCTTTTCCAGGGAGTCTTCTCTTCTCATGAGGTGGTCAAAGTATTGGAGCCTCAGCTTCAGGATCTGTCCTTCCAGTGAACACTCAGGGCTGATTTCCTTAAGAATGCATAGGTTTGATCTTCTTGCAGTCCATGGGACTCTCAAGAGTCTCCTCCAGCACCACAATTCAAAAGCATCAATTCTTCGGCGATCAGCCTTCTTTATGGTCCAGCCCTCACTTCTCCCAAGAAGCAGGCATCTTTTAATTTCGTGACTGCAGTCACCATCTGCAGTGATCATGGAGCCCAAGAAAGTAAAATCCCTCACTGCCTCCATTTCTTCCCCTTCTATTTGCCAGGAGGTGACTATCTCTGAAAGTGGAAGCACAGCATATCTACCATGAGTAGTAGTAGCCTTTGACAACCCTGGCTTCCATGAATTTGTCTAACCCTCTTTTAAAACCATCAAAGTTGGCAGCCTTTACTAAATCTTGTGGGACTGAATTTCGCAGTTTAACTATTCACTGTGTAAAGAAGTTCTTTATTCTGTCTGTACTGAATCTTCCAATGTTCAGGTTCATTCCAATGGCCCCAGGCTCTGGTATTATGGGGGGGGGGGGGATTCACTCTATCCATCTTCTACACACCATGCATAAATTTATATACTTCTATCATGATTTACCCTTAAATAAAAGAGCAACCCTTCCTCACAGATGAGTTGCTCATTTTGGTTGTCCTTTCTGCACCTTTTCCAGAACTTGTTCACTTATTCCAACTCTTTGCTTCCTGTTCATTTACAAGTTAAAGGTAAAGGTAAAGGTACCCCTGCCCGTAGGGGCCAGTCTTGACAGACTCTGGGGTTGTGCGCCCATCTCACTCAAGAGGCCAGGGGCCAGCGCTGTCCGGAGACACTTCCGGGTCACGTGGCCAGCGTGACAACGCTGCATCTGGCGAGCCAGAGCCGCACACGGAAACGCCGTTTACCTTCCCGCTGGTAAGCGGTCCCTATTTATCTACTTGCACCCGGAGGTGCTTTCGAACTGCTAGGTTGGCAGGCGCTGGGACCGAGCAGCGGGAGTGCACCCCGCCGCAGGGATTCGAACCGCCGACCTTTCAATCGGCAAGTCCTAGGCGCTGAGGCTTTAACCCACAGCGCCACCTGCGTCCCCATTTACAAGTCCCCATTTACAAGTTACTGATTCATAATAAAATAATCTGACCCAAAACTCCCATCTCAATCACACTGCTTTTTGGAATGCGATAAACCTGTTCAATACAAAACATGCCCAATTTTATCAGTATGGAGATCAAGAGTACATATTGTCAAACTCTGCTTGGCAACTACAGCAGAGATCATGCACCAATGCACCTGCTCTCTAGCAGTTAAAATATTAACCAGAGAAGATAAATGAAAACTCAAGCAGGCAACAAATTGACAAACTGGGGGGGGGGGGAGGAAAGGAAACTCAGCACCCTTTATAAATAATGGTGGCAACTCAAATTCTGTGCAGCATCCAAACATGGCGGTGGGGAAAGACTGGAGACCCTTTCCTGGACTCTGGAGATCTATAGAGCATGAGAACGCTGACCTGGCTGAGGTTGCAACCCCATTGCCTTGAAGGTGAAGGAGATGAGGCTAAATTGTAGATCAAAGCAACCAACAACATTTGTTTTACACTCCCTTCAGTCCTAAAATATGTGACACTAGAGTCTAAGAAACTGGAAGAAGCTTCTTTCTCAATGTCTCCAAGCCTCTCACAGTTCTTTAAGAGATGTTTCCTGTTGCGTCAAGAAAAAGATATTCATAAGTCTATTATGGAAAAGAGTGTGGACTATCTGACGAAATGTGCTGTGATTTACAAAAATCAAAAAGAAAACCCCCACAACTCATTTTGAGTGAAGTATGCATAGCCCTATGGATTTGTTTTTTCTTGTACACTGCCAGAAGAATTCTAGCAGAAGCTAAAAGGAGTTTGAGCAAACTAGTGCTCATCAAAAACAGCAGGCATTCTACAAGGGGGCAAGAACAGTTAAGCCACTTAGCTAGTTCGTCTATGCAGTGTTGCTTTGCAAGAGAAATTGACTTGGGGGGGGGATAATTCACCATTCTGCAATGAAAAAGGACAAAATTATAATGCTTTAAAATGAAGTGGTGTATTCATAAAATGTTTGTGTACATATTGCTGTGAGTTTGTGGCTCATGGTAAGCCGAGTCCCTTCTAATTCTTGGATCCAGCAAGGGTTAAAATTTTAATGGAGGATTCCACTGTTGAATTAGCTAGGCAAGGGCCATAGTTACCATCAGATTTTATTATTCCTGCATTGCCGGGGGGTTGGGCTAGATGACCCTTGAGTCTCTTCCAACTGTAAGATTCTATGATTCCAAAAACAGTGCTTGTCAATCATTTGAAGGATATGGATTCGCTACAAGGTGCTCCTCCTTTATGCAGTTCTTCCACATATTGCTATTGGGTTGTTTCCATATGAGCAAGAGGCAACATGCTCAGGATCATGTTGCCTCTGGCTGATCTGGAAACTATGTGGGCCAGCAGTGACTAGAAAGAAAGCACACACCATGTCATTCTGATTAAAATGCCAAGCTCCTAGCTGGATCTAATTGACTTAGTACCTTCACATTACATCTCCCTATGGTTAATAAAAGAGGGGAAAATCAGATGGCCAAATGAAGGAAGCTTAGGACCACTATCTGCAGTGTTATTTGTTCCTGAAAGAAAAGTTTATGTGGAGGTGATGAACCATTTCTCATCTCTTCCAAGGACCTTCCATATAGAACCCCATGATAAAGAATGACTGCTCCTTGCATAAAACGGGGGGGGGGGGGAGACCTTTGCGTGGACGCACACAGCCCCTGGATCTGGTGCGGCTCCATCAACATAGGCTTGGCTTTGCCTTCCCTCAGGTGGGATACCTGGAGGTCCCTGCCTACCTCAGTCAGTTGTCCAATCCCACCTGGGGGAAGCGTTGCCAAGGAGACCAGGTCAGGTAGGGGAGGGATTACCTGCCCACACAATAGAGAATCCTCACTTGGCTCCAGAGCTTCTCCCACCCTACCCACCCTCAGTTAATGTCTTATTTTGCAGGTTAACTTTTCTTCACAGGTTTTGCAGGTTAACTTTTCTTCACAGGTATGCGGGCGCTGCTACGTTAAGGTCGCTGTTAAAGGGCCGGAAAGGAATTTCCCTGCATTGGCAGGTTTCGCCTTTCCCGTAGCAAAATGTCACAACTTTGGCGGAATCCTTTAGTCCATCTTCCTCTTTGCGACGGCGATACCAGGGTTCCCCATTAAAGGGGTTTTCTGAAGGGAGGCTTTGACCGTACGCCGAAAGGTCGTCATTGCTCTCCCCTGCGGCGGCGGCGTAACGGGGGCGGCTATCCCTGCTTGAACATATGTTCTCCAGAGCCGGCCCATCCCCCCCCCCACACTGGATAACCGTGATGCTCCTAGGTCCTCGGCTGGGGACTGGGGAGGGAGAACGCCCAATGCCTGAGCCAAGGTCTACCCACATTTGAAATTTAATAAAGTTGTGGCCAATTTAATCCCATAGCACATTGTCTTGAGTCGTATTCCACATGACGGGGGGGACCGCGTGGGATCTGGGGACTCCGCCTGTCCACGCAAAAAATATTTTTGAAACAACACAATTAAAACCTGTCAACATTTTGCAAGCCTGTCAGTTTGGGATCTGATATAAAACTTAGAATTTACAAACCAGAATCCAAATGTGTCAGCAAAGCAGAAGAACACACTTTTTGCAAAATTATCCATAAAGAGAATGGAAAAAAACCCAGAGGGTGAAGTAACATGTTATACCACCCAGCGAAGTGGGAAAGAATGTTCCTTCCTCCCACATTCATTCTCGTTTCCTATCATAGACCTTGTCACACAACTTTGTCCCTTTGTCAGACTTTTCTGATGAAATTCCTGACGTGACCTTGTAATTAATCATAACTGTATAAAAGCCCATCTTGACATAGTGTTAGGGTGTCGTTTTCTAGGCAAGTCCAATCTCACAATGATAAAGGGCCCTTTTGAATATTGTACCAGGCAAATGCTAATGACTCAAAGCACTGTCTGGCAGCATAGGGAAAATATCTCTTTAAGCTGAACTGCTCTGGTAAATTGAGAGAAAACAGGGAAACTTTATTTTAACACATGCCAAGTTTAATATTCATGACATTGATATTTCTGACCCCTTTGCTGCTTCTGCACATAATAAACAAATGCGGTGTAATATTTAGAGTGTCAGACTAGGACCTGGGAAGCCAGGGTTCAAAACTCCACTTAGCCATGAAGCCCACTAGGTTACCTGTCTCTCTACCTACCTACCTACCTACCTACCTACCTAACAGGGTTGCTGGAAGGATGAAATGGAGATAAGCATGTCTGCCACCTTGAGCTCCTTGGAGGAAAAGTGGGAAACAAATGTAATATTAAAAATGTGCAGATCGTTGTTCTACTCAAGTTGCAAAACTCAAATATTAGTATGAGAGGCTATGCCCACAGTCCCCTCTCTCCCAAAGCTCAGAGGCATAAATTGATCAGGCCTTGCCTTATGAAGGAAGAACATTTCATACACAAGCAAGGCTAGACATACTTTTAATTTGTTTTCTCTATTCAGCTTGCGAGCAGCCTTTCCTCATTTGGAATATGAAGAAAGAAAATAAACACAATTATATTTTTTAAAGATGACCAACTGCTTTGGTTTGGTTTTCTCTTGATTTAAGTCTTAGCTTATTCGAAACTGTGATTTGATATTATTTGCAACACTTTCCAAATAATTTTGCGTGTTTTGTGGTGATTATAATTATAGGTTACTTGAAATGCTTTTCTTTGTATGTGTATGTCTTTTAGTAATTGTTGTAATGACTTGGCAAAAGTCTAATGCCTCTCAGTAAGAAAAAATATTATACGTGTGTGTGTGTGTGTGTTTGTGTGTGTGCTGCCTCTTCATATTTTAAAAGTATATAGTTTGCAATCCAGTTTTTAATGGTACATCAAATAAGAATCCAGAGTAGCAGAGAACAGCTAGGTTTCATAGAATTCAAGTGTGCTTTTTATCTCCATATTACATAGTGAAGATTGTGCATCGTCTTTGGGTAACCATGGGGACCATAAATCTTATGTAAATAACTACGAGAAAGGTGTAAACCTGGATTTTCATCTAAGAGATGATTTGAATTTCTCTGTGAGCATGATTCACAGGGCGGTGCATTCTGTCAACAAGCTTACAGATTCATAAGGCATTGCGTCAGTATATGCTTGAGATGGAGTGTTGCACAAGGACAGGAATATTTCCAATCATTTTAACATTAGAATATGGTTTAAAAGAACAGATAAGAGTTGCCCTAAGTAGACATCTGTGATGGCCTTCCACTCTCCATGTTCAACATTTGAAACACTTCTGGATTTCGTTCAGAAAATAGTAAGACTAGAGAGAAGTGTATGATAAGAGATCACACCTACATTCCTTGATTAAGGTTGCCATCCTAAACAATCTTACCTGGGATAGGGCAGAAATTTGATACAGTTCACATTTAAAGGTGAATCTACCAAATTTTCCAAAACACTACACGTACTGAAGCACAGTCATTCTTTTACATTCTCACTTCTCTGAATTTTGCAATGCAGCTCTTCAGTCAAGTAATGGGTACAAAATGCATATAATAGGGTGATGCATGCATAAAAAGGCATATATTGGTGAAAATAACAATAAAATGCGTTTTCAAATGCATCAAAACATAGAATAGTTGAACTGGAAGGCAACTCGTGGGTCATCTGGTCCAACTCCCCTTCAGTGCAGGAATCACAGCTAAAGAACCCCTGACAGATGGCCCTCTCTGTTTAAAAACTTCCAATAAATGAGAGTCCATCACCTTCTGAAGGAGTCTGTTCCACTACTGAACAGCTCTTACTGTCATATAGTTCTTCCTGATGTTTACTTTAAATGGGATTTCAGTGGCATCCATCCTCCATCTTGGCTCATCTTTTTCCTAGCTTACCTTCTATGTCAAAGGCTTTCCTTATAAAAGGGTAAGTCATTAGTTGAATATGTGCTGCAACAGTCGAAACTTCAGAGGAAGTTATGAAGAGAAGAGTCTTCTGCGGATGGATCCAGACTTTCCTTTCCTTTTAGGGACGCCCAGGTGTAAAAGTGTGTGAGATCTGCTGAAGTCTATGACATACTTAATTACCCATCCATGAGATGGTGTGTAAACTACAACTGTTCACACTTTCTCCGCTTTCATCTGATCTTGAAACTGATGCTATGGGACAGACGCCAGAGTAAGGAAATGTCATCTTCTTTTTCCTACTTCCATCTGAAGAGCTGGATTGCTATGACAACCATGGTACACTTCAGTCTGAAGGCTTTACAACATAAATACATTTATGCGAAAGTGTTTCCTGAGAGGAAGCTTAGGATGATACAAGATTCGTTGTTATTATGCAACATCCTTGTTCAAGGCCTTGATTTCAATCAGAAAGCTCTTCTGAAAGGGTCCCAGTGAGCATGGAACAAGGAGACATGAGACTGAACTTAGATACTTCACAAAATTAACTAGAGAAGTGACATATAAAGGACTGCATTGAATGGGCTTTCCTGAGTACTTATTGTGGTGTGGATTCATGCTGAATGCCATCTGATACAAAGTCCATGGAACTTGGTTTTGTGCCGAATATATTGCATATTGTTGTTTTAATATCTGTTGCACACTACCCTGAGCTCAATTTAGAGGAAGGGCGGTGAAAAGACGCAGTTAATAAATAAAATAATAGCAATTTAAAAATAACCAAGGATGCTTCCCAAATTCTTCTTAACTGAATTTCTCGGTGGATTTTGAAATCCCCTTAAAGTGTAGCAAAATGTGTGTATTTCAACAGGATTATTTCAATGTTATTGTCAAGGACATCTGGCTTGACATCTCTGTCGACAGTCACTCAGCTTGTGGGCTGTAGTGGGGTAGGAGAAAAGACAGGCATAAATAGGGTCCCTACCCTGCAGAAAACCTCAGGAGGTCTCTTGTGGCTGTATGGAAAGCAACACAAACTATGCGCAGAGGAGTTCTAATGACGACAAGAGCAGCTCAGCAAGTTTCTCTGAAAGTAAAAAACACCCTGGAGACCTGAAGATTCTTGGGAGTCTAGGAGGTAGGGAGAGGAGAAGCATCAGTTATTCAGTTGCCTGAGTAAAAATATTTGAGTACAAATGGTTTAGGTGTCTGAAAGATGCCTTGCCTTGTAAGAACGACTCTTGGGATACTATTCACATTTTCAAATGCAGCTAAGGGTGTAGCAGGATACATATTATAAAACACTAGATTCTCCCAGAATAATCCTAAAAAATTAAAAATATAAATGAGAAAACACCCATGGATGTTTTTGCTTCCAGCTGCGGATTCTCCACTGATGCTATCTTTATTTTTTATGGCATTATGCTCTACATGTGTTATACCCTCAAAAACCATTCTTTCATCCATTTTTAAAAAATTAAATCATGAACTTGTGTGCTCTACAAATCTTGGAGAATATATTGGGAATTATTAAAATATATATTGGGTGTAAATCACTATGTAAGAGTGAGAAATGGTTATATATATGTAAGAGTCAGAAATGGTTATATATATATATATATATATATATATATATATATATATATATTTGCTTTCGTAGATTTTCACGGGTACAGGAATGCAGGTTTTGGTGTCCTCGGGTGTCTTCCCGTGTAACACCGTGTAACACCCGAGGACACCAAAACCTGCATTCCTGTACCCGTGAAAATCTACGAAAGCAAATATCTTACCTCTACGGGGAGGAAACCTTCCAGCTGACAAGAACCTACGAGAAACTAGAAGTCCGAAGAGCCACCATCTTATGTGATCTCTTGTTCCTACGCAACTGCCGAGACAACAAATTAATTCCCACATGCTTCCAACTTAAATTCCATTCTAAAACCCCAGCCACCGAAAGGATCCTGAAACGAACTGAACTATCCCTAATCAGAAACGAACTACACAAGAAAAGATACCTACTAGACCAAACCAACAAAGATCTACTCACTCTTCACCTCAAACTCTGTAACAAAATCCACCCTGCACTCTGGGACAAATGCAAACAACTAGCCGTCTGGAGAGCTGAAACGGAGACCTCACATAAGACAGACACACACACCAACAAACTCCACAAACTAGAGAAACGCCAGAAGCCCGGCCACCCTCCACAGCAACCCATGAAACAAACAGTACATAACATATCAGACAGGATCCTCACCACAACTGAAACCAAAGTACTCTCCAAAGGTTTCAACTTTGCAGTCGCCCCGAGACGCATCCCCACGGAAAACATCATATGCGGAGTCGAAGCTAGCCTAACCAAATTCAACCCAGATGAAGCCAATAAAATCAGACTTGAAGTCACCAACATCCTCTGCTCCAGCAAACCACCCAGAAGCAATTTACACAAAGAAGAACAGAAAGCACTCACCAACCTGAGGAAAGACAACAACATAATCATTCTCCCAGCAGACAAAGGTAATGCCACAGTGGTGATGAACACATCGGACTACCAAGCAAAACTATCAAAGCTACTCCAAGATCCTGCCTACAAACCTATAAAAACAGATCCCACCACCTATCTGGAAAAAACCACCAAATCCAAAATAAAAACCTCTCCTATCAGTGAAGAAATCCAGCTAAGAATCATCCCCAGAGAAAAATCATCCAGATGCCCCAAACTCTACGGCCTCCCCAAGATACACAAAGAAGGAACACCACTCAGACCTATAGTCAGCTCCATAGGCTCACCTCTACAAAATCTCGCTAAATTTCTCGCCAAGCAACTTCAGCCCTATGCAGAATCCATCTCTTCACACGTACCAAACTCCTTCCAGTTCATAGAAACAATAAAGAAGCAAAACCTACATCCTAATGACCTACTTGTGAGCTTCGATGTTGTATCTCTCTTCACACAAGTGCCCATTAATGAAGCCTTGACAGCTATTCAAAACAAATACAATCCCCCCGAATACATCTTGGACCTGACCAACCACTGCCTAACCAACACGTACTTCATCCACAATGGACAAAGATACAAACAGATAGAAGGAGCACCTATGGGATCACCCCTCTCACCGGTCATCGCAAACCTGTACATGGAACACTTTGAAACCAATGCTTTAGACAAGTCAGAACACAAACCCAAACTTTGGCTCAGATATGTTGACGACACCTTTGTAATTTGGCCACACGGGAAGGAAAAACTGGATAGCTTCCTCACACATCTCAACAACTTACACCCCAAAATACAATTCACTATGGAAATAGAAGCCAACAACCAACTTCCCTTCCTTGACGTCCTAATCTACAAAAAACCTGATGGCTCCCTAGGACACACTATCTACCAGAAAAAAACACACACCAACCGCTACTTACATGCACAATCACACCACCACCCTGCACAAATAAACTCCGTAGCCAAGACTCTCATCTCCAGAACCAAACGCCTGGCTGACAAAGACCACTTGACAACTGAGTTACAGAATCTCTCAAATGTGTTAATTGCCAATGGATACCAGCAAAACAGGATTACGAAGCTAATCCAAAAGGAAACACCCCCCAAAAACCAAGACACAGAAGAAAACAATGGCATGGCCCTCCTTCCTTATATCAAGGGCACTACAGATAAAATTAGCAAAATCCTCCATAAACACAATATCAAAACAGCCTTTTGCACCAACCAAAAAATAGCCAATATCCTCAGAAACCCCAAGGATAAAATCCAGTTGGAAAACCAAGGGATCTATGAAATACCCTGCAAAGTCTGCCCAGCCACGTACATTGGACAAACAAACAGACGAATAAATGCACGTATCGCAGAACACAAGAATGCCGTCAAAAAAGAAGAAAAAACTTCCTCTCTTTTCCAACACATGAAAGAAACAGGACACGAAATTAATTTTGCAGATTCCAAATTGCTCTTTAACACGGAACATCACCACAAGAGAATAATCATGGAAGCCATCGAGATAGAGAAACACCCTCACAACATGAACAAGCGTGACGACACATCCCGCTTGCCAGACATCTGGAAATTAGCCCTCCCCACAAAAACTGACACCAGATCCAGAGGCACACAGAACGCCAACACCAATCAACCACACCAGACCCAAACCCAGACCCTCTCCACAGATGAATTACTGACACCATCCAGTAGCCAATCCATGGTGGCACCTCCGGATGCTGCACCCCCCTGCAATCCCTACACAGATCTGGCTGACACAAGCCACAAAACCACAGCTCGCCCCTATACACGAAGCCAAGCCAAAGCACAACTAAGTGCAATACAGCCATCTTCTCAGGAAAACTCTTCACAAAGTTCAAGAGGTCAAGACACAAAGACTTTAGCAACTAATCCACACCTAATGACCCACCTAAGTGGTACTCAGGATATCACTCAAGAAATCACTCAAGGTATCTCTCAAGTAATTAAGGAACAAAAGAAGAAAAGGCACACTAGCCTGGGAACTTCCTCTCTGCCCAGAACATTGGAGGCTAGACACCACACCCCCTCTACAGTATTTATAGGAACTCAAACATTGAGATCCCGCTCTGTTCCAGTAACAAGAAGCCGAAAGCACCAGCCTGAAGATGACGAGTGAGACCTCGTCGAAACGTCGCCTAGACACCCCAACTTTTACACGGGAAGACACCCGAGGACACCAAAACCTGCATATATATATATATATATATAGTACAGCCATACCTTGGTTTTCAAACAACTTAGTTCACAAACAACTTGGAACTTGAAAGCTGCAAACCCGGAAGTAGGTGTTCCAGTATGCAAACTTTGCCTCGGAAGCCGACGTCCAGTGCAGCTTCCACAGCTTCTGATTGGCTGTAGGACGCTCCTGCAGCCAATTGGAAGCTGCGCCTTGGTTTCTGAAGTTGAATGGACTTCTGGAACGCATTCTGTTCAAAAGCCAAGGTACGACTGTATACCCTTTTCATCAGTATTAATAGAGTGGTACCTCGGGTTACAGACGCTTCAGGTTACAGACTCCGCTAACCCAAAAATAATACCTCAGGTTAAGAACTTTGCTTCAGGATGAGAACAGAAATTGTGCAGTGGCAGCAGGAGGCCCCACCAAAGTGGTACCTCAGGTTAAGAACAGTTTCAGGTTAAGAACGGACCTCCAGAACAAATTAAGTTCTTAACCCGAGGTACCACTGTACTTCTTATTTTGAGCCTCTACGTTCCTCTAAGGCATATTTCCTTCTATATTAGAAATATATGAATTGCTTCCAAAAATTAGAAATAGCCTTCAGGTGTACATGATTTTACAGATGGTAGAATGCCATGAACATATAATTTGTTCTTGGTATTTGCAGTGGTATATCATCCATAATGTAGAACTGAAGCATTGGCAGCAGGCTGCAGCTGGACCATTTAATTCTATTTCTCTTTGGAATAATTTAGTTGGACCATTAAATTATATTTCTCTTTGGAATAATTTAGTTGATTTGAGCTAATCCAGCATGGTGCTTCAATAACATCCTCATTTTAACCAACTCATCCTTTTTTAAAAAAAGAAAAGAAAAAGCCTGCAAATTCAAATGACCTGATGTTAACTTCACTGATTTCACTGAAACATTCCTCTGTAACTCTAGAACATGGTTGGAGAACCCTGTGGCCCTGCAGACGTTGAACGCCAACCCCCAGCAGCCCCCGTCAGCTTGGCCAGCAGTTAAAGTTGAATAGAGGTGGAGCTCAACCACATATTCTGGGACACAGGTTCTCCATCCCCAGTAGATTCTTACTGCAATCAAAGTATGTGGGGCATTTATTACATGGTTTGCCCTCTTGAGTGCAAGCTTTTTCTGTCATATATTGCCAGTAGTGGGGGTCTGATCCAGGACCCTGGTGTGGAGAAAAGAAAGATTTGACCCATTTCCCCACACTGTGATGCTGATCGGGATCAGGTGAGGGGGTTCACACTTGCAGTTTGCATTGGACACTGCTGCGTGCATTGACAACAGTGCACCAACCCCCCCAAGAAATAGTGATGTGTACAGCTGAGTTTAGATTTCTTGTGTTTGTGATGTTTAACCAGTATGCAGGAAGCTGTGCAGAGCAGTAAAACAATGCACTAATAATTCTGATGATCACATCAAGATTAGTTTGAAGGGTGGTAGGGTTGCACTCCTTTACATGCAGAACAGGAAAAACCCACACATGAATTGAAGGAACTGAAAGCCTATGTAAGAAACATCTTTATATAAAGCTGCTTATCAGAATGAAAGGACTAAACTTTCTGCAAACAGCAAAGGGTCATTCGTTGAGCCAAGGTCTTTGGAAATTTGCCATTTGAAAGTAGCTTCAGTCGACTGCGACCACAATGGCAGTTCACATTCTATTTTGCAATTTGTCGACATACACCCAAATAGGAACCGCCCAGGTAAAGTCATATATGGGTTGTTCTTTCGCACAGAACCAGCATTCTACTAGGGTGGTACCAAATCCATTGGAAGAAAGATCCATGTCTATTTGGGCTGCATCTTCCCCTGCCTCAGTATTGTGGGCTTGAAGTGGTTTAGGGTGCCATCCCATGTTGTTGTTGTTTTTGACAGACCTATAACCATCTGTCAGGAACTGGGCAGAGGAGGAATGGTGGAGACCGCCTCCCCATCCTGACCCTCCCAAGGAAGAGGAAGTGGAAGACAGTATAGATTTACAACAGTGGTTTGCGGGATGTCACAGCTCAGAGGCCAATGAGGGGAAAAGTTGGGAAAGAATGGGAAAGGAGGAGGAGCAGGCAGAACCAGAACGGCAGCTGACACAGTGTCATTAGAAAGCATTCCAGACCCTCCATCTCCCAGAACCCGGTGAGACTTAAAAGTAGGAGAGCAAAGAGCTTGAAGACAGAAGGCACTTAGCAGCACCCATAGAGTAGGTGATGAGGATGACGAATGAGGAAGTGGGAGAGAAGGGGGATGGAGATTCGCTCGGGACAATGCCATTATACAAGAGGTTGGGTTCTATAGCCTCTCTCTGTAAAGTTTGAAATAAAAAAGGGTGGTAAGAAACTTTTCCTTGTTTTTATACTTTCCTGGGCAACTAGCTGGGAGCTGCTGACAGCATCCTGAGAGCATCCCACTTATTTTCTAGTTGTCTCGTTTTCATCTTTCCTAACCATTCCACTTGCTTTTCTTGGCCCCTTTGGGCCCTGGGTTGCAGTACACCAAAGCCAACCGAAACTGCTGAGCATATATGTGAAGGTCATCCAGTTGCTACCAAACCTGAAGGGAGACTTCTTACCTGGCTCATAACATAGTAGTCCCTTTACTGTGAAGAGCTCTTTGTCTAACCCAATGCACACTCACCTGTTTCAAAGAAGCTTTCTTGAACTTCAGCAATGGATGTTTTCAGTAAATTGTTCTCTAGGTCTTATCATTCTTTTAATTAACTTTAACCGACTAACTGTAATTAACCCAAAACAAAAGTGAAATGATCTGGGAACTATACCAGCAGTGGGGGAAATCCTTATGAATAGGCTATGTACAGGGAGGCTGCATTTAGCATGTAACAGTTCTATTACTTTTTCATAGCATTTGGAAGCAAAAATAATGGCTTCGTATCCCATCAGGATCCCCTACTTGAGCAGACTGCTTTTGGGGGGAAATAGTTTTAATTAAAACTTCCACCAGAAATTCCTGGTGGATTGTGCTCATTATCGGTATAAATACATCCACACAAGAAAGCGCAAGACTGATATTCCTTTGTTTGCAGATTTCGGGAGAATGAAAATTAGGTTTACAATGACACCCCTGTAGCGCTCTTTCTTAAGGAACGACTGCAGCCCCTTCATTATTTAACTTAAATGATACAGAAAGAAATAAGTGTAATAATGAGCAAGTGCAATGTTTTTCTTTAAAAAAAAATAGTTTCCACCTGAACGCTTTTGTGATTGGCACTAGGTGGATATAGGCAGAACTGATTATGCTAATTTTAGATGCAAATGAAGAGGCAGTCAATCTCATACTACAGGCACTTTTATCAGTGAGTTTATTAGGCCTACAAGAAATCTTCACACAAATTACTGAGCCACGAGGGGGTGGGAAGAAAGCTGGGCCATGCAGACTTTTGTACAAATAGTCATCAATGCAGGTTATTCACCACACATTTGGCAAAAACAAAAGATGAACAAAACTGAGTTCTTCTCTACATTGAAAATGAAATTATTTTCCTTACAGATCTTGTACATTGACCACAATTCCCCCAGGTATATGTCTTATGAGACTTTCACCAAGAGGGGCTTTTAATTATTTTAAAACTAATTTTTTTTCAAACATTTTGAGCATGAACAAGTTCTTTTCAAAGGGTTCCTTTCAGCAAACCTCACTATATTTCTGAGATTTACTATTCTCTATTGACAGTTGAGGGTAGCAGTAACCCTTAAGGAACATTATACCATTAGGGGCACTGGGGAAGCATACTTGGCCTGGGTGCTTTGTCCTAGCACCCCTTTTTTTGTAGTAGCAGTAGTTTGATGCTGGGCATTTGTCTCAGAAGCTTCAAGGTGACGTAAGTTTTAGGGTCCTGGAAGAAAAGTGTTAGCGATGGGCTCAAATTCCCACATGTGTTTTGAGGCAAAGTACTCCCTCTGTGTACAAAATGAAATTTCTCTGTGGTTTCCATCCCTTCATTTCCCCATTGTGACCGCTAAGTGTACATAACATGAAACTACAAAGATAGGGACTCGCTTGGTGGGGATACGGGAGAGGGCCTTCTTGTTGGCCGCTCCCAGACTTTAGAACTCCCTCCCTAGAGAGGTTAGACTGTCTCCCTTCTTGTTGACCTTCCAATGGCTGGTGAATACTTTCTTTGGGGAGCTGACTGCTTTTAATGAGGAGGCTGGTGTTGTGCTGCTTTTGTCGTGACTGTCTGTATGTTTTAAACAGATCTCTTTAATATACAGTTTTGATTCTATTTTTGTTTCATTGTTTTTAATGATTAGTTATTATTTCTATGCTTTTAGCTGCTCCTATTTTGTCTGAAAGCTGTTGTGGGTCCCTGTCAGGGGGAAAGACGAATTAGAAATAAATGTCTAATAATGTATAATGTAGTTGAATGCCACACACTGTACCACCTGAGTTGCAGACTCCCTATGTGGTCTTTGAATTCTGGTGCTGGTGTACTGCGATTGGATGTTGTTCCACCACATCTTATTCTTTGTTATGGAAGTTATTGATGTGAGGATGGCTGTTCCTCACCCTCACTTATACTTGAGGTCAATGAGAGGGAATTTTTGCATATGTGCTAGATCTGATCTTGGTGCTATTGCCAGGAACATGGCATTGGATTGAAGGATACCAGATACAGCAAATATAACCCTCTGGCCACAATTCCACTTTGTTTTGGGCATTCTGCCAGCATATCTTCACTGGCAGAATAGTTCTAATAGGGAAGTGTTCCACCAACATAGGCAGGGTTTTCCGCTAATGTATTTTTTGTGTGTCTGCAGAGTATCTTGTATTGTATCCACATAGCAGTCATTCTGCCAAATCCTACAGCTCCTCGATCAACAGATCTTCAGTACAGGATTGCAGCCTTAGAGCACACACACACACACACACACACACACACACACACACACACACACACAATGTATGAAAAGACTGAGAACTTTAATAAGCATATGGTTGGAAAAATACAGGCATTGCCAGATACCTTTGGAACTAGAAAATAAATATGAATTTACCTTTAAGTAGCTCTTAACATTTTAATACTTCACAGGATTTTTATGTTTCAGTACAAGGAAGAATAAAGTGCCCTGTCTATATACATTGAGCTTTCCACATTCCATAGTATAATCTGGTGCCAACATTTTTGTCGTGTAATTTACATAACTAGGGGGGTGGGAATATCACCAGACAGATCTGGTAATGCAATACCTGAACATTCTTTCCTTCACAGATCACACTTGCCTGGGCTCTGCTCATTCTAGGATGGAAACCTGAACTGGGACCAAGGAACGGATGTGTGCAAACGCAAACCATTGGCTGCATATCCTTCCTCTACCTGTGTGCACATTCCTGATGCCCTGAAAGATGAACACACCCTGCACTTGCTATATGCTGAAAATGATCTCTGGCATCCCGAAGCTGAAATGACTGAAGTGGGGTTGAAAAGGCAAAGGAAAGTCTTCTGTTAGCTCTTTGTTCTGGGAACAACCATCTTCCCCTCTGCACACAACTCAAGTTTAAAAAGAATGAAAGAAATCTCCAGAACAACTGACATTAAAATAAAGGAAGGACAGCTTTCCAAGGAAGGCAGGAACAACAGCCAGGGCCTTGCAACAGTCCTACTGTTAGGGAAAGTGAGGTGGCTGCCTCGGGCACCTGAATTTGGGAGTCATGAAAGGGCAGGAAATAGTTAGTTATTGATATTACTATATTTTGACTCCCAGAAGGTGCTTGTGTGATTTTTTTGCCTCGGCTGCCAAAATTGGCCAGCCTTGGATACAGTGCACATTGACTTGGGCCTGGGCAAGAGAGATGCATTTACTGTTCTGCCTTGGGCAAGAAAATGCCTCTGTAGTAACTGTTATCATCCTCTTGGGAGCATTTGAAGCACTTTCACAGAATTACTTCAGCCATTTCCGCTATAACTTTGTACAACAGGCACACAAGAACATAGGAAGCAGCTTCATACGTCCAAGTCAATTTGTCCATTTAGCTCAGATTTGTTCTGCTATGCTGTCTGGCAGCAGCGCTCCAGGGTTTTACTCAAGGGATATTCTCAACCCAACCTGGAGAGGTTGGAGATTGAGTCAGGATATTTCTGCAGGCAAAGCAGATGCTCCGCCACTTGACTCATGTTGCAACACAGAACCCAAAGTAAGAAATTGTAAGGTAAGATTTGAGACCTAGTTGCCACCATAGATGAACAGTAAGGTAAAGGTAAAGGGACCCCTGACCATTAGGTCCAGTCGTGACTGACTCTAGGGTTGCGGCGCTCATCTCGCTTTATTGGCTGAGGGAGCCGGCATACAGCTTCCAGGTTATGTGGCCAGCATGACTGACCCGCTTCTGGCGAACCAGAGCAGCACACGGAAATGCTGTTTACCTTCCGGCCGGAGCGGTACCTATTTATCTACTTGCACTTCATGCTTTCAAACTGCTAGGTTGGCAGGAGCAGAGACCGATCAACGGGAGCTCACCCCGTTGCAGGGATTCAAACTGCCGACCTTCTGATCGGGAAGTCCTAGGCTCTGTGGTTTAACCCACAGAGCCACCCATATCCCTAGATGAACAGTAGCCTCCTTTAAATGTTCACATTACAGAGGGAATCCTCTTTTGTTTATTTCAAGCATAATGTCCGGGGCATTTTCACAGATTCACAACAGTGGTAAACAGTGATTTAAGTGAGAGATCCTCCCCCACATTGAAGAGGATACAGTGGAACCTCAAACCTAATCCATTTTGGAAGTCCTTTCAACTCCCAAAACATTCGAAAACCAAGGCACAGCTTCTGATTGGCACAAGTGCCACATAAACAATAGCCAACAGCCGCATCGGATGTTCAGCTTCCGAAAAACAGAACACTTACTTCTAGGTTTTCAGCATTCATGAGCTAATTTGTTTGTCAGCTAAGCTGTTTGAGAACCAAGTTTCCACTGTACATTTCTGGAGTTGGACATCAAATATTTAGGAAAAGGGGAAAGGTCCATTCATACAACACAGACAACAACTGTTAGCACAGAAAGTACCAGGCAGAAAAGGAAAAAGGAATACAAGGTGGAGAGAAAAAACTACATAGCACAGTACCCCAGCACTAGCCCTGATTACCTCAGCAAGAAACACAGCTGCATAGCCAAGAGAGGTGAGCATCAATTGCATAGCTAAATGCAAGCACAGAGAGGCAAGAAGCACCATTGACCCAATAGAATATGCCAGACTAAGGGCAGAATTGGCATCTCCAATACATCAGTGCTTCCATGTGATGCTAGTTTGGCTGTGAGTCTGGGCACCCTCAGGCCCCTGGAAGGAATGGTAGGGAATGCTGTCAGTCTCAATGGAAAGCTTGTCACAACATAAAAAAAAACTTAGTGATAAGAAAGCAGAAGATGAAATGAGAGGTACAAATTTGTCTCCAAACCTATGGAGGCATCCCCTCTCCCCTAGCAATCATGTGCAGGACCACATTTTAAATCACACTGCCTATCCAACCCACATTTTACAGTGGCATTTGATGGGGATGCAAACATGCTTGGCCTTTATCTGTAAAGCCACTGGTACACATGACTGACAGACCGTAGGCAGGGAACCAATATATGTCGAATTTCAAAGCACCATTTTAGTGGCCACAGCCACTACATGTGATTTTAGTCACATACAGCGGGTATATGAATCAGCTGTAAGCGTCACAGGCATGAAAAGAATGATGTTTCAAGAGAAATGATCAGGAATCTTATGTGCTCAGTAACAACAATGACATAAAAGATTTACTTCCTGATCCTGAGGAGGGAGGGAGACAGCAGACTTTGCATTGTGCAACATCTTAGTATAACTGGACCTAGAAAAGGGTTGATTACATTGACACGAGAGGCACTTCCTGGATAGATGGAGATTACCCAGCTTTCCTTATCTTAGCAAAGTTCATTTTTCTCATTTATTTTTGGCAAATGTGCGAAAGAAATTTTTCTCCCTCTTTTATCTGAAAATAGTAGGAGAATAACCGATTCACACACTTCGCCAGTTTGAGAACTGTTTTCCCATTCTAAGCTACTGCACTGATTGAATTCATTTTATTCTTTCCCTTTCCTCAGCTTATAAAGAATATATTTTGTCTCATTTTAAGCATAATCAAGCTTGTGCTTTGCAGAACGACTTTACCAAACAGCTACACAGGAGGACCATATCCACTGTGGGAATAACAAAACATTGTAACGAAACAACAACAACAGCCTGATGACACCTTAAGGGCCAGCAAATTTACTACAGTATAGTAGAAGCTCTCAGAGACTTTATCAGCCGATGATGGTATCGGGTTACACTGCTCTATCTGATGGTCACAGTTCCTTTAAGAGATACGCCTTTCACTTTAATATATCTGCAAAAAGTCTCCTCCCCCTTGGAATCCCTTTCCCAAACACAACATCCTCAGAACATGTCCTGTTTGGCTTGTAGCCTTTTCCACCACCACCGTGGGCAGCCCGCCCCCCATCAAGTAAATAAATAAAAATACTTAACTAATGCAGGACCCTAGGTCAACTGGGGAAGAGTTGCACTCCTAGTTCATCAGCATTTTTCTGAAACACCCTCCTCACTATAAGGACGTGGCTTGGCTGCATGTATGTACATTTCAGCACATTATTCTCTTTCCAAAGTGGTTTACCCCAACACCCTGATTCCAATGAAAACCCCACTTTGCTTCAAAGCCTTTCATGTGCAGCCCTGGGCGTAGCTGTCCTCCACCCCACCCGCAATCAAGCAAATAAATAAAAATACTGAAGTGACCAATCTCGCCACAGATACCTTGGTTCAGCTGCTTTTGGGTGAGGAAAAGGAGCATACTGGTAGGGTAAATTTAATTAGTTAATTAATTGCATACACCCACAGACATTAATACCTGCATTAAAGTGTTGCTGGGGACTGGAGTGTCATGTCCGGGCCCCTAGACGGGAGAGGAGTGGGGGGGTGGAGGAGAGGGAGATAGTGTGTTTCTGCAGTTGCCCACTGGTGAGGATGGGGCAGGCATGCACTCTGCACGCGACCAGAGGCACGTTGCCTCGCGCCTGCTTCTCCCATCCCTGGGCTCAGTCCTGCGACTGAAAAAGAAAAAAAAAAAAGATTTTTGCCGGGGCTTAGCTTTGCCACAAAATGCCGTTAAGTTAAGCCCAGGGGTAAAAAAAAAATAAATAAGGCTATCGATTCTACACCTCCTTGAAAGTGTCTGTCTCAAGGAACGCGATCGAGCGAGTTTCGTGGCCAAAACATCCTCTCGCCCTTCCTTCGGGTTCCTAAGCAGCAGCAGCAGCAGCAGCTCAAACAAACCGAAGCTGCTTCCTCCTTCCTTGTGCGGAATCCTCCCTCCGCTTGCTCCAGGTGGCTTTTCTCCCCTAGAGGGCGCGTCGCAGCCGGCCGAAGGCGCCTCCTTGACCGCGCTTTGCAGGCTCCATAAAAGGACAAGAGGCGGATCGCTTACTTTCTCTCCTTGAGCTCCGGATTGGAAGGCGGCGGGGCATATAAATCCGGGCAGGGCGGAGTGAAACAAAGCAGTTTGCAAGCAGCCGGACCTGCTAGGAGGTAAGGAAGAACTTTAGAGGGGGCGGCGGCGGCGGCAGGGGAGAGAGAGAAAGGACTTGTCGAGCGCACGGCAGCGAACCGCGCGGTTTCTTCTGCTTTTCTTGGTTTCTGCTCCCCATCCTGCCATTTCGTTGGTTTTGTTTGAGAGAAGACGGGGGGGAAGGGCTAAGGACACCTCAATGAAGGAAAGAAGAGCCAGCCAGAAATTATCCAGCAAATCGATCATGGATCCTAATCAAAACGTGAAGTGCAAGATAGTCGTGGTTGGGGATACCCAGTGCGGAAAGACGGCTCTGCTGCACGTCTTTGCCAAGGACTGCTTCCCGGAGGTACGTGTGGACCCGCTTGTCTGAGTTCTAGGAATTTAGCGCTACGTGGTTCTTTTACGAAGAGGAGCGCTGTGATTTCTTTTTGGTTAAAGTTAACTTTCAGCGCTATCTGTTAAATCTGTGGGAAGCCAGTTTAAAGCGGGTTAGACCGTTTTCACAGAAGAGATCCCCAGGAATCACTAAAAATAAATAAAAATAAAGCATCTTTAAGACGACCTCTCTCTCTCGTGCCCTATTATGAGCCACGCGTGGAATGCGGGATAGAACTCGAACGTTCTTTCTGCGCTCGAATTAGAGATCCATTCACTGAGGCAGTGCCGGTTCAAGCCTCGCGCCCAGTGGTGGTGGAGGGAAGCTCTTAGATCTGTCCGTATTTTATACGTCGTGGGTTTCAGCGTCGCGCTGGAATTCACGAGCCCATCCCGCTGGTGTAAGTTGCCTATTTTCAAACGCTTTGTTGGTTTTCAGTGAAAACGGTCTAATCCCTCAGTATCTGAAGTGTATCTGAAGAAGTGTGCATGCACACGAAAGCTCATACCAAGAACTAACTTAGTTGGTCTTTAAGGTGCTACTGGAAGGAATTTTTTTTGTTTTAATCCCTCAGTAGTTAGGAAATGGTTAAACAATTAAGAAGGGTGAGGGGCCAATTTAGGCTGAAATCTCTGTAGTCTCTCCCCGCCCCCCATTGAATTTACAAGAAAGATGTGTTTGATACGCGTTGCAAACTTTCAAGAGATGGTAATCTACTATTTGTGTTTTCTCCCTTTCCTTGCCCAGAACTACGTCCCCACCGTGTTTGAGAATTACACGGCCAGTTTTGAAATAGACACACAAAGGATAGAACTCAGTCTCTGGGATACTTCTGGTAAGGGATTTTCTTGCTCGCAGGAATGCCTGTTCTGTTTCCATGCCATTCTGGTGACTCACATTGGTTTGTATATAATTACAAGCCATTGCTGTAGCCTCTGTTGTTAACACCCTGCAGATGATGTAACTACTTGCCTTTTAGTTTTTTTTATTTTACTTTAATGGACTTTAATGCAACCTGACTCCTTTCCCTCCCTGCCCCCTCTTTTTAATTGCAACGATTTCTGCATTGTGGTGAGACTGAGACAATTGTGTTTACCTAACTCCCCTTCCCGGCTTGACTCTATAAAGGTTCTTGGGATAATTAACTGAACAGATGGGAGAGGGTTATTATGGCCTATCATGAGCCTTTCATTTTAATATTTGTCGCCGCTGCTGCGAAAACCAGCATGTGTTCTCCTTTTGGTAATATGTGATTATACAGAAACAAGGAGCTTAGCAGCTACACAAATGCCTAAGTGTGAGAGGATGTTTTCCTTGCTGAGCCGTGTCCTCACTCCTCCTCAGGTTCTGCTTCTAAGTGTTCCAAATATCCCCCCAAAAAAACCATGCATAGGAAGCCTTCAACTGAGCATAATGAGAAGTAAAGTTACCCATTGGAAATGTTTGGCTGTAAAACCAGCAGGGGGTGAGAAAGCTTCTGAAGACATGGAAGTTAAGCGAGTGAGAAAGAAAAACTGGAGTTTGCTAGTGGTTGTGATGTTCATTGATTATGTTGCCTGTTTGTAGGTACAGTAGGTATAGGAGACTAGCAGCCGATGAAGCGTCTTAATACCAGACCATTGGTTGATTTCTCAGTATTGTCTACACCAGTGTTGCCCAAACTGTGGTCTCCAGCTGCTTTTGGACTACAATTCTCATCTTCTCTGAGCACTGGTCTTGCTAGCTAGGGATGATGGATTTCCAGCTGCTTTGGATTACAACTCTCAAGTTTGGGAAACACTGGTCTACATTGACTAACAGGAGCTCCTGGGGGTTTCAGGCAAGAGTCCTTCCTGGAGACAACAAGGATTGAAGCTGGAACCTTCTGCCTGCAAAGGCTGTTGCTCAGTTTCCCAAGTCTTGTTTGATTAAAGAAAGCAGTGTTCTTCTACTATTACTCCTGTACCATGCTACCCACCTCCTTTCCAAATTGACGGCTGGCCACGTAGTTCAAGTCATTATTGCCTTTCCTATGAGAGTTACAGCCACTGTCTTGTAGAACCTTGATTTGGAGGGAAATGAAGAAAAAGTACAACTTGCTTGGATCAGCTAAGAATCCAGTTTTGA
Organism: Podarcis gaigeae; assembly: GCF_964106915.1. Classification (NCBI taxonomy): domain Eukaryota; kingdom Metazoa; phylum Chordata; class Lepidosauria; order Squamata; family Lacertidae; genus Podarcis; species Podarcis gaigeae. The sequence goes on along the minus strand of NC_139678.1, from coordinate 103,074,574 downwards.
GGGACAAATGTTCATTTTCTTCTATAGCAGTTGTGGCCAAGTTTCATAATCTTGGGAACCACTCCAGACAGTAGTCTAGAGCGGTTTTTCCCAGCCTCGGGTACCCAGATATTGTTGCACAGCAATTCTCATCATCCCTGACCACTGGGCCATGCTGCCTTGTGCTGACTGGAGCTGTAGTCCAAGGTTGGGAAAAGCTAGTATAGAGGCTGGCTCCATAATAATAAAGTTAGCCCCATTTAGTAGCATGAGCCTCCTTTGTGGAGAATAACATTTAAGCACGGCATTACATGGAACAGAGGTCACCAACATGGTGCCCTTCACACATTGCTGGACTCCAACTCCTGCCATCGCCAACCAGCATGGCCAGTGGTCAGGGATGATGAATCCAGCAGAATCCACAGGTCACCATGTTGGCTGCTCCTGACATAGAGCATCCAAAAGGGAGCTTTTTTGCACCTTTTTACAACTTGGAAAGGTTCTTGGTAGGGTCACCAAGATTATAATGGCCTTGGAGCCATATCTAGGATGCCAGTTGGCCTTCCCTGTTCCAAAGGATGCTAGTTCTGGGCTGTGCTTGGTTTATGGTGGAAATGAGTGTATGGGAGTCATCGTAGCCAGTATCTTCTGAAGTTAAGATGGGGAACATGTGGTCCTCCAGATGTTGTTGGACTACAGTTCCATCATTGCTGGTTGTTGGCCATGCTGGCTGGAGCTGGTGTTGGTTGGAGTCAGTCCAGCAACATCTGGAGGGCTGCACTTTCCCCATCTGTTCTCTAAAGACTTTTGGGGGGAGGACTTGGAGCATATAGTAGGTTCTTCCAAAGAGCACTCTCTTTCTCTTAAGGACATAATTTCCTATTCTTGTGCTAGTTTATATGAAATGTGTTAAGTTTTTTGGGTTGTTTTTTAAGTTCCTGCAGAGATAATCCATTGGCAGAGATGAGGGCTATAAAGCACCGTGCTTAATGGGGGAGAGTTAAAATCATCTTTGTTCGCTGGCGTTTATGACAGATTAAAGAACACTCTGTGGCAGAGTGCAAGAGGGCGACCAAGGAGAGGGAGACAAAGGAATGTACAGGGTGCTGAGAGCAGCTAGCAAGGGAATGTGAGCGCTGTCTCTTGTCACCAAATGCAGGAAGAGAGCAGACCACCCAACTTAGAAGCCATCCATCCCAGGGCAGAGAAGCAAAATGGAGCTGGAGAAGATACCCCCTACACACACACACACACTTACTTTTCACAGTAGAATGAAAAGCGCAGTTGAATTACTTAATGGCTTTTGCAGTAACTTCAAGAAGTGGACAAGATTTATTTTATTTTACTTGCCTGCCAGTAGCAAGAGCCTAAGCACAAAATCTGCTTGTGGCACACAAAGGGGTGTCCTGTGAGGAAGGCACGTTGAAGGCGATAAAAGGCTGAAGTGGCAAGACTCTGCTTGTCTTGTAAATCTGGCGACACTTGTACAGCTCTTTTGAAGAAACCACAGCTAAGCTCTTTCTGCCTTGGCAGCCTTAACACGAACATTACTACTGTTGGCATCACTGGAATGCATGCTTCCAGATGTGGATGACAGCTGTGAAAGCTGGCGGTTCTGGTTCTTTTTCATTTTCTCTCTCTCCTACAGGGGAATGCTTGCTGCCTTTTTCGCTCTTCTGTGATAAAGCCAAATTAAATTCCTCTCTTTTTTCTCCCCTGCCTCCCATTGCCTTAGTAGGAGAATGAACATGAAATGAAGAGGGAGCAGCAAAGGAATTAAAAGGGGAAGGGGGAATTTATCGCATCTGCAAGACTTTATTTCTTAAATATATTTTTTTGTGCATGAGGACTACCATTAATCTATGCTTTTTGTATCTTGCATAATGGTCAGAAAGTAAAGTCCCATTGAACTCAATGAGACTTACTCTATGTGAATATGTATGGGATTAGACTGCCATTGACATTTGCTTGCTCATTCCTTCAGACGTTTGCCACTGGGACTTACCGTACTCAAAGTGGATTCTTCTGCCTATTCCAAACTTAGTTATTTATTACATTTATATTCCACTTTTCCAACAAGGGTTGGTTCTATCTCTCTATTTTATCCTGACAGCAACCCTGTGAGGAAGGTTAGATGGACTGACATTGACTAACCCAACATCACCCAAATGGATGAGTGGAGATTTGAACCCTAGCTTCCCTGGCCCTAGTCTAACACACTACCTACCACACCATACTGGCTCTGGGATTCTTTCTTCCTGGGCTTAGCATGGACCAAGGCATAGCCTCACATTCTAGACAGGATATGAACATTGATTCAAAGAGGCCTTCAGTATATTAGTTTGGTATTTTACAGACACTTCTTAATGATCTGTGATTCAACATATTGGTTATTTATCAAAATACAGATTTGGACACCTAGTTATCTGGGCCTCAGATCTTATGATCTCCCATCTCTGAGTTTGTTTCCTGGTTGTAGATTGTTTAGATAAGATCAGCTGTAACTGAGTTGAAATTATTACTGTATGACAGTTTCTTAACCCTTTTTAAAAGACAGGTCTTATTAGTCTAAGTCAAGATCTGGGCTTGGCCTCAACAGTCCTCATTTTCCAGTATGGTGTCATAGCTTAAGTAGGTCAGATCTGCAACAGCTGAGTTGGTTGCAGAGGTTAACGATGAGCAATATAGTGTGATATTTTCCTATCAAAGACAACTGGGGACAACTGTATTGGAAGTGCAAAATAGGGTAAAACAACTAAGCTATTCTAGATGGTCTGGGAGGATTTGCATTATTTAAAGTTTTGGCAGCACTCTTGCAATGCTTTTATAGAGCAATGGGACAGAATAAGATAATTTAAACACATGAAAGATAATATTGGAAATCCTACAGTTTTGTGACTACAGAATGTCTCTACTGTAGAATAACCACACACACAAATAATGACCCACATTTAATAATACCACTTAGGAAATACTATTTATTTATTTTTTAGATGCTAGTTTAATTTGATAGTGGTATTCCCAAGACATTTCCATATGAGTTTATTAGTCTCCAGTGTTAACCCCATTAAACAAGTATATCTCCTTTAAATCATCACCTGTCTTGCATGAACATTTCTGAATGTTTAGTGTTTCCCATTAACTGAAGTTAATTGCTGTTTGACTTTAAATGCATCCATTTGGAGAAGTAATTCTGGTCTTACTGTAACTGAGGTCAACAGCAAAGATCCAGAAATCAGTAAACAAAGATGAAAATCTCTTTAGGCTTTGCCCTAAACAGTTGAATGGCAATCCATAGACTCCTTCCCCCAGAGCAGCGTTTTCCAACTTTGGGTCTCTAGATGTTGTTGGACTACAACTCCCATCATTTCCTAGCCAGCATCCTAGTCATGGATGATGGAACTTGTACTTCAAGAACATCTGGGGGTCCAAGGTGGAGAGAGGATGCTCTAGAGCAGTGTTTCCCAACCTTGTGCCTCCAGATGTTTTTGGCCTACAACTCCCATCATCCCTGACCACTGGTCTTGCTAGCTAGGGATGATGGGAGTTGTAGGCCAAAAACATCTGGAGGCACAAGGTTGGGAAACACTGCTCTAGAGAGTCAACTCTGTGGAAGCTGTGATATCATTCTGGGTCTATCCCAGCTGAAATAGACAGGCGTCACTGAAGCTGCAAGTTGCAATAAGTTGAATGGTTTGCTCTAGCCTTCGTCAACCTGGTGCCCTTCAGATCCTTTGGGAGTTAGTCCAAGGCTGGTTTACAGCATGGTGACCACATTTTTAACAAGAATGCCACACGCTCTGAGAGTTTGCTACTCTGTAGTATGTTTGCAGTCTCCAGCAGCTTGTTTAACTTCTAGTTTATCAAGCTGGGGAGCAGGCAGTGTACGAAAGTCTGGTAGAAATGCAAGCACACATCTCTTTGCCATAGCCAGGCCTAGGGTCCTTTCTGCAATAGGGTCCATGTTTGTGTCACACTCTTGCTGCCTGTGCCCTTGTGGCACAGATGGATCACTTATGGAATACAAAACGATACCTACAAAATCTAAGAATGACTTTGCAAGATGTTTTCTTTCCGCACCCCTGAAATATCTTGACTTTTCCTGGGGAGGGTATACTGGTATTAAATCTTTAGATGGAGAAATATTGGAGCATTGCACATTCAAGCAATTGGACTGGTTATGTATCTGATTTCCACCCTCTTCCCCCTTCACAGCAGCTGTGGAATAATTTGCAGAAAATCATATATAATTCCGTAGTCTTATTATATGGCATGCAGCAGCAGTAAATGAGCTCATTTTTTAACAAGATCATTTCAGAATAATGTTTGGCCACTCATAGCTTCTTCAGATCCTGTCTAATGGAATCCATAAAGACAATTTACCTGTGTCTAGCTTCTGCTGAATATCCTATCAAAGCTGAAACACATATTTTATCTTCCCTCATTAAAATTTGACTCTCTTACATAATTCAAATTTCATGGGTGCACCATAAAACCGTGAAGCAGTTGCAGCCATCTTATGGGCTTAACTATATATCCCAAATACTTCATGAATTGCAGAATATCAAGGAAAGCTGAAAATGTGGACTTGGGATGGACGTTCTCAACAAGAGTATCAAAGAGTGGCACAGATTCCCAATGAGTTGAGCTTGCTGTGGTTCTGAGGCTCACGGTGTGGCTTTCACTCTATATAGATCAGACAAAACTGTCTGATCCCCTGAAGAGTTCTGTATAAGTTCCAGAATGTTGGTGTACCTCATAAAGAGGGTGCTTATTATTGACAAATGAATTAAACCCTGAATTGCATTCTTCCTCTTGTAGCCTTTAGTAACTGGTTACTCAGTTACCCTGAATCCAGTATTCCTTAGCTGGAAATTACTAGGATTTAACTTAATAACTTTCATGGAGTCAGTTGTTGTAATGTGAGAAGCCTTACTTAAGAGATGGGTAGCCTGTGGTCCTCCAGATTTTTTTAGGTTCCAGCTCCCAACATCCTTGATTATGGGCCATGTTGGCTGGGGCTGAAGAACGATGGAGTCCAATAACCTTTGGAGGGCAACAGATTCCCCATCCCTGCCTTACTTTGTAAAACAAATACCTTCTACTTAGGGAGAGAAACTTCCAAGCACTTTGAATTTAACTTGTAAACTTCAGAGATGAACATGCAAACTGATAACTTGGTCAGCTTAGGACATTGGTATGGGACATGCTGAGGCAGTCTTTCACCCCGGGGTCATGGGCAGATATCTGACACAAAGATCAACCACAAGTTACTGCTGGCTGTCAGTAAGTCTGATCTGACATTAGTCTGTAACAAATGGTAGTGGCAGACTTTTCTACTGTTCTAAGTGATAGTGTGATATTTCAACCTCTCTCATCATCAAAATCATTGCCGTAATCAACCCAAAGCCTGCATGAGGGGAAAAACACCAGGGAATCCTTGGAGTTGTAGTTTGTGGATCCTAAAAAGTGTTAGAGATTATTAGTCCCCACATAGAACAACAGTTTACAGAGCACCAGCAGATGGGGAATTTATTGTTAGCAAACAAGAAGTCTGTACTTTGAACAGAGATCACATCAGACCTGATGCAATAGAATTACTCAGTGAAAAGCCACATAAACTTAAGACAAAACTTTAGGTTATGCTGAGTCGGCATGTCCCTTTGAGCCTGGTATCGCCACCAACTTACCAAGCAGAGTGGACAATCTTTACTTCCAAAGCTCCATTTTGACAGGAGATCTTGTAACTCCTTTGTGGTCCTTGGCTTCCTTTTGGCAACTTTCATGCAAGGTGTAATGGCAGAGTTTTGCTCATCTCCTATCTTGTCTATGGGATTATAAACTGCATTTTTTGAGTGTTTAGCTGCTTTAAATGTCCACATGGAGTCAGGCAAATATATACTTTTACACAAGTGGCACAGGCTTACTTTGAACCATACTTTTAGAGTCAAAATCCTATCATGGCATTCCTGTTGCTCTTGTGGGCTTCCTATTGACATCTGATTGGTCATTGTGAAGACAGAATGCTGGACTAGGTAGGACTTTGTTCTGAACCAGCGGGACTGTTACCATGTTCTTATGAAACTATACTCACATTTCCTGCAAACTTAGAGGTGGCTAGAAATCAGCCTTCCCTAACCTGGTGTCCTCCAGTGTTTTGTACTCCAATTCCCAGGGATGGTAAGGGTTATAGTCACAACAACATCTGGAGGGCACCAGGTTGCAGAAGGATGAAAAAGGTATGTGTGTGTGGTATACATTTCACAAAATCTGGATCTGAAGCTTTGTTGGAGTCACAGTGATTTTGTCAATCTGCTCATTTTCTTTAGTTGAGCATGGTTTCGCATTTTCTGAGACCATCTTGGAGAAAGATTGAACAGAGTATGCTATTGAGCTGCCTTGAAAAGGGTCTGTTTAGACTTGACATGCATTCCCAAGATTCCTCAGGCTCTGAGGATTTTGTTCTGGTTAGGAGATTGGAATGATGAAATGCCCTATTGAATTCTATCTCTCGGCTTTTGTTCTGAGTGGCTGTCTTCTTTGGGCATTGATAAAGGATCCCACTATTGCTTGTTTGAAAGAAGAGAGAAAACACATTTCTTGTGAAGCATCTGAATTCTGCACACTCTCAAAGGATGCACTTAAAGCCTCCCATTCATTCCCTTGCATTCTTTCCCAGAGAAGAATGGCAGCTTGTCTCATTTATGTGAAAGCTTCATATACTTGTCTTAGCATGCTGCATTGTAATAACAGGAAATTTTTGTCCATAGTAAGTGTAATCACAGATCCGACTGGTATAAGTGCATGCCATACGTATGCATGTACATATATGGTGCGATAGACCTCTTGAGGAGTGGTGACTGAGCACTTAGGTATGTGTCTAAGGAATTTTTTTTCCTGGGTGAGGCTCTTCACTCTTCTCTTGAGCAAGCAACGTCTCTGTCCAAATTTTAATGATCCTTAAAAGCAAATGCCTTATCCTGCCCATACCTGTTTGAGAATATTCTGATGAGAAAGGAGGGTGGCAACTATGCCTAGAGCTAAGTGATAGCTGTGGGTGGAAACTGCAATGTGATCTACACCTGCCTAACACTCTGAAATTAGTAGAGGCCACCTAGCACATGGAATGCTGCACCAGGGGCCAATCTGGTGCAGCAGATGGAGCACTAGAGCTGGAAGAATTGCTTTAAAATCTCTGCTTGCCATGAAATTCTTTGGTTGACTTTAGGAGATGCATAAGAACAGGAATTAGGGGCCTGTGGCCCTCCAGATGTGGTTGGACTATAGGTCATCTTCACTCTGGGCCATTGGCCATGATGGCTGGGACTGATGGGAATTGGAGTCTAACAACAACTGGAGAGCCACAGATTCCCCAACACCTTATATATGTGGGAACATAAGCTGCATCAGACCAAGATCCATCAGGTCTTTGGGAAACTCGCAACAAAAGCTTGTAGTCTGTCCTCACCCCTGTATCTGGAATTGAGGAGTGCATGGAAGATTCAGTTAGTTACTTATTAAGTCATTGATAGTGGATCAGGTGACAGGAAATAGCACCTCTCCAGCCTGAAAAATCAGATAGCCAGTGCCAGTCAGAGTAACCAATGCCTGGCTAGACAGACAAATCATCTCATGGATAATGTCCACTTCCCTTTTCCCAATAGTAGCCTCATCAGTAGTAATCCTCATGGGGGTTCGTAATGATTAAGAACTCAAAAAATAAAATCAAATTAGCTTCCATAGATCGGTGTGGGCAGATGGACTTCTGCAAGAATACCTTACAGCAGGGGTAGCCAACACAGTGTTTTTCAGACATGGTTGAACTACAACCTCCATCCTCTCACCCCATTGGCCTTGCTGATGGGAATTGGAGTCCAATAATGTCAGGCTGCTGCCTCCGCAATACAGCTGTCACTTGGCAGTACTGCCCCAGTAATAAAATGGACCCATGCCCATTAGTTCCCTGAGAAAGTATGCCTTTACTGGTGTTGTCCAAACTGCAGCCTGACAAATGTTGGCTCTTGGGACCCAGCCCAAAGGTTAATGGCTGCTTGCAGAACTGATAAGAGAGGCTGTTTCACCCATTGCCCGTGCCTGCTTTGACAAGGCACATGAAATCAGATATTGTGCTAGGAAAAAGGAAATCTCTACTTCCTGCAGAGGTTTAAATAGCCTGTTGCACGTTTAACTCTTGTGCTGAGAGATGAGCGTTACGATAGGTTTCTGACGCACTGAAGCTATCAGTAGCAATGCACAGGCATGTGATTCGAGGCTGTGGAGAATCTGGAGGAAACTTTCAGACTGAGCAGACCACCTTCTGTTTGCCAAGGCTTCAGCCCATATGTTCCTGTTTGCTTCAAAAGTAGCATTCCTCAAATTCTTTCCTTGTGGTCTTTAGCTGCCCAGCTGGTCTGTTTTTTGAGCCGAGTTCCTTTTGCTGTTTACCTTACTACACCCTGAAACAGCAGGAGCTTCTTTTGCCAGGAGGAGGAACCGGCACACAAGCGTCTTTCTAATACGATTGCATCGTTGTTTCTGTACAGCCCTTGAAAGCACTGTTTTCATTTCATCCATTTAAATCCTGGAGATTTTGAATACAACCAGCTTTCCCAACTCCAGTGGGTGAACCTGACCTAACACACCTAATGTGTTTCCAATAATCCTGTACATAAATAGTAAACTCCCTTCTCCCAAGTGTGGATTCTTGTGCAACCAAAATGGGCAGCACCTCACAGGATTGGCTGGTTATGGGGAATTCCAAAGGTGGGAGAAGTACAAAAAAGTGTGTGGGAACCCTCAGTAATAGTCCAGTGAGGACAGAGCATGCTCAGTGGTTGTGGAACAGTGACTTTTCAGAGAGAAAAACTGGGCGGGGGGGGGGGAATCTTCTTTGGCGATCACTTATAGCCAAGTAAGATTCTTCAATTCGAGTGCTCGTAGGCCAGTGTTTCCCAGTTGTCGGTGTTTATACTACATTTTATAAGATTTGCCTTGGGAGAGTCTTTGAACCTCTTTTGTTGACCACCAGCATGACGCCTTCCATCTTTAAGTTCAGAATAGAGTAGTTGCTTTGGAAGACGATAATCAGGCATCCACACATGACCGGTCCAACGAAGTTGATGTTGAAGAATCATTGCTTCAACACTGGTGATCTTTGCTTCTTCCAGTACACTGGCATTAGTTCGCCTGCCTTCCCAGGTGATGTGTAATAGCACATCCTAGAAGATGACATGGTTGGCAGGAGCATTTTACGCGGTTGCAGGTCCCACCTGAAATGTTGATAAGTTTGAATTCTATTCCTCTGGATTCCTGGGAGAGAGCTCTTGGTCGTTTAAAATAAGCCATAGAGTTCCTTAAGAGATGGCCTGTTTCAGCAAGCTCTTTTGCCTGTTTGCCTGTTTCAGCAAGCTGCCAAAAAGGCAGTGGCGCTCAACGTAAATACCAAAAGAGAAATCCCCTCTAATTAGCTGTTACAGGTGCGGATGATGTTCCTGATGTAATATATTCAGAGGATATTAATAATTACATATAAATGTATTTTGCCAGACACCATGGGACCTATGTGGGCTGTGGCTGTGTGTAACAGTGATGACTTATTTATACTGAGTCTCCGCAATGTTTGATACACTGAGCTGAATGTGGCCCCGATATCAGTGGTTGCTGGTTGAGATTCTTCTCTGCAAGTGAATTATAAGTTGCCGGGGAGCAGCAGCAGGACCTTGTGGGCTTCCCAGAGGCATCTGCTTGGACACTGTGGGAAACAGGATATTGAATGAGATGGACCACTGGCTTGATCCAGAAGAGGTCATCCTGGGATTAAAGGGATCGCGACCCTTTAAGTTCCAGGCAGGCAGCACAAATAGGAGGCTTATTAATCCATGGTGACCGAAGTATATGGTTGACTTGTTGAGTCAGAGGCTGTGCAAACCTGTCTGTGCACTCCTACAACTATGCAAACAGCTCAAGGCAGGGAAAGGCATTTTTTCCTCAGGAGGGACCAATCTCCAGGTGTGTTTCCTTGTGTTGTTGCCTAGATGCAGGTAGTTAACCCTTGACAAGATCTCCCAAATATGCGGGTACCTGTGTGGCTCTTCATAGTAAATGCAACTACTGTTTTTCCTTGCATACATCTTTTCCCTTTGCTGAAGGTGATAGATTACTGGTCTTAGTTACTATTGAAAGTGGTTGTGTAAAAACTGGCATTTTGCAGGAAGCACATCTGCCCTGACTTGGAATGAACCTAATCACATGTGCAGGTCCAACACCCAAGCAAATTCTGAAAGGTTCTGGGAAAACAACTGGGCCTAATATACATCTGTAGCTACTGATACAAAAATTAGGCATGATGTCATATTGCCATAGTCCTTCTAAATCAGTTGTGGGAAAGATTCCACCCTCTAGATGTTGCTGAACTACAGCTCCCATTGGCACCAGCAGGCATGGCCAATGGCCAGGGATGATGGGAGCTGTAGTTTAGCAAAATCTGGCAGGCCAAAGGTTATCCACACCTGTTCTAAATGGAATAAGAAAGCACTGTTTAAAAAAGAGATTTTACTAGGTGACCTTGGCTCAAAGTTAGGAGATTGGGGAGCCTGATTTTCTAGCCATATTATGCATTAATAATCCAAGCTCATCAGAAGAGTTTCAGATTGTTTTGACCTTTGAATGGAAGCTCAGAACTGCATCTGTGTAACTCATTCCTAAGCAGCAGCTCAACATGTGCAGAAAGCCTTACATCAGTGGGAAAGGCCTGCGTGGTCATGGTTTGACAAGCATGGTGATCTGCTATACCAAGCTTTATGGTAGCCACCACAAATATGGTGCTGATTTGTTTGAAGCTGACCTAAATTAACAATAACCTACTGAGGATATGGAGCACTCTTGTTTCTGGCAGGTGGTGAGATCTTGAAAAAGTGGGGTGAGGAAGCAAAGGGAAATATAGCAGAGGCATGGATGGAACACTTAGGGTGCGTCATTTAACTGTGTATACATAATGTTTCTTTTCCGCCCATAACATGATCTCACTTATTTCAACAGGGTCTCCTTACTATGATAATGTCCGCCCACTTTCCTACCCAGATTCCGATGCCGTCTTAATTTGTTTTGACATAAGCCGTCCAGAAACACTTGACAGTGTGTTGAAAAAGGTAAGTGATGGAAAATAACTCTAAATGTATATGCAGAGCTAGGATATGTCACTGCTGCCATCTGCATATATGATCTTGAAGTGTAAAAGCCAGGCTGATTATTGCCGCACTCCCAAGTATTATGCAAACCAACTGAGAGGCTAAAAAATATTAGTCCATTGCTCCCCCAGGTTTCAAGTGTGTTGGCCCAGGCAAGTGTCAATCATGGGGTAACGGTGGCTTTCACTTGGAAATCCTCTAAGGTTTAGATTCAAATCCTATAGCCTGCTGCACTGAGGGGGATTTGGGCTCTAGTACCTTGCGAAGGAACTCTTAGCTCAGTGGGGCAGCATGTGCTTTCTTTGAAGAAGGTCTCTTGATTCAATTCCTAATTATAGACTTTTGGCAGGAGTGGAGAAACTGCAGCCTTGCACATGTTGAATTCTTAGCACTCATCCTCCCTGACAGTTGGCCACGCTGGCCAATGCTGATGAGATTTGGAGCCCAATTACATCTTGATGGCTTATAGGTTTCCCATCCCTGACACTCAGTTATATTAACTCCCTGGCCAATGGTATTTGGATAGGTACTGCAATCAGAGTAGACAATATATAGCGCCAGAATGGGGAACCAGTGACTTTCCAGATGGACTCCTAATGCCCATCAGTTCCAGCCGGCATGGCCAACAGTTAGGTATGATAAGAGTTATAATCTACAGGATCTACAGGTCCACAGGTTCCCCATCCCTGATAAGTAGTTAGATGGAATCCAATCAGTTTACTTTGCAGCTTCATAGTTGAATGTATATTGCCAGGATGCACAATTATTGGCATACTGTTTTGATCAATGTAATTAGTATTCATGCACTTAGCAAGTGAAAAGAGCCAATATCCACATGATCCTTGTTCAGCCACACAAGGAGAAGATCTCTGGTCCAGACATAATTCCTAAAGTCAGACTAGAGGCCAATTCTTCTTTGGTGTGCCACAGTATGAAGACTGACTCTGCCCATTGAATTGAATTGTTCAGTAGTGATGAGTGAGCCAATCCTTGCTGATTTTGATTGAATTAGGAGGATATCCACCAGAAGCTCAAAAGTAATATATATACTTCCTCTGGGATAGTATGTTTCTCAATACCACTTGGTGGGAATTGCAGGTGGGCAGAGTGTTGTTGCACTTAGGTCCTGCTTGCATTCTTCCCATAGGCATCTGGTTGGCCACTGTAAGAACAGGATGCTGGACTAGCTGGGTCTTTCATCTGATCCAGAAGAGCTCTTCGTAGGTTCTTAGTGGATGACCAAGAGGTCATGTGCATAAATGGAAGAGTGCCATGTGTGGATGAGGCTCAAGTTAGATTGCTGTCAGGAAGAATCTTCAACAGCCCTGGATTCTGTCAGACATGGGCACTATTTCCTGGGTTTCTGGAGAAAATGGCTGCCATAATCTTTACTGTTTGCATGAACTAAGTCCTTGGGATCAGCTGGTGCTACCTTGCCTTGGCAAATTTTGGGGAAGGGAAGGGGTTAAATAATCCTCTTCTCCGATAGTGAGAGCTCTTAATTCCCTTTCCACATTTTACTTCCTGCCACCGGTTCAGAGAGGTCAAAACAAACATTACTCATGCCCTGCTTACTGTTGTCATGGCCAACATCAACAAAACTTTGGAACTGAGTTTGTCTGTGTCGAAGGCCTAATATGACCTACAGAGGTGTAGCCCAGTAGACTCAGGAAAGTTGAGAAAAGTTCAGATTCTATGCTAACAGATTGACTCGTGGAGCAACATAAGCAAGTCCCTAGAACTCAGCTTTAGTTACTTTCTACATCGCAAGTGTATTGCAGTGATTAACTGCTGCGGAACACAACAAACAGTAGTGTGATTGTTGATTTTATGTTGGGGTGCGTCACTGACCCTCAACCTTTCTCAAGGCTCCAAATACATTAATAACTTCAGCCTGCAACAGGAAGCACTTTTGACTTGTAGATTCTCACCTTATGCTTCTGTTGCATCAGTCTTTCCCATATCTTTCCAAAAGGTGTTTGTGGCAGAGTTAGGGTAGATCATGACCCAGTTGTGAGCTGCAGACCATCAGCTGGAGACAGTGGTGTATGCAGAGGGTGCAATTAAGCAAAGTAAGCTGTCGCTAAGTCCCAGTAAATTCATTGGGACTTAAATATAAGTAGCCCTTTGCAAATATTTTCTGTGCAGCTGGGAAACCTGGAAAATGTGGGATTGCACAGAGCTCTTTATACATGTAAATGATATGTGCAAAGACCTTCCCCAGCTTGGTGTCTGTCCTGTAGATGTTTTGATCTACGAAACCCATTTCCCCCAGCTAGTAAGGCCAGTAGATTATGGGTGGGATACAGAGCTTCAGCTGGAGGTCAGAAATGGGAGTCCACAGACATTATCTCGTCCCCTCACTCCATGCATTGAAGTGCACATGACTTGAGTGAACATTAATTCAGTTTTCAATGGTTTGTCCATGATTGTCTATTTTGCTGAGTTGCATTCATTTTTATGCCCTACAATGTACTTGAATGCTAGAATTCCTGTTCATGTGACCCTCTGGCAATTGTGATGTTTTTACATGCTAGTCCTCTGCACCTGGGGGAAGAACCTAGATGGCATTGTATTCAAGGTTTAAGCTTCACATTTTAAGTTCCCTGCAGTATGGACTATATACCATCTGTGTGTATGACATAGGTTAAGACCATATTTTTGATCTAATTATATGCTTCTCCTTTGTTGTAAGACCTGCTTGTAACTTGGCATTTGGGCAGCTGTTTAAACTTGCTTTGAGAAAACTCCCTTGATTATATCTATTCAGTCAGTTGAGTGAATGAGTCATAGGGAGGGAAAACGTAATGTATGCTGTGGCAGCTGGCCTATCTGTAGGCAGGTAGGGATGGATGTCCTCATTTTTAAAATAATATTTTATTCCTGGTTTTCATAATACAAGAAATAAACAATAAACCATTAAAAGAAAACACCAAACAGAAGTATACATAAGCTCAGATGAAGTACATTTTTAAAAACTGAATAAATGCATCAAAAAGTTGGGAGAATTGCAGATTTTGAAGGATTGCTGTATTTCAAATTAGTTCACTTTAAAATGTGAACCAAACAATTTCTCCCCCGTCTTTCCTATCTGCAGGGAGTGCTACACCAAATGTTTCCTTCTAGTGCTTCACTGTAGTACAGCTGACAACTGAAGCATGATTCTTTAAAGCATCTCATTGCGTTAGATGGCCGCCTCAGTGTTTCTTATGGCAGCAGGATACTAACACTGTACTATTTTTACAGTGGAAAGGTGAAATCCAGGAGTTTTGTCCCAACACCAAGATGCTTCTGGTTGGCTGCAAGTCTGACCTGCGCACGGATGTTAGTACACTAGTAGAGCTGTCCAATCACAGGCAAACACCAGTATCTTATGATCAGGTAAGTGCCATGTTGTGTTTTGCTTGTTAATGAATGATGCACACTTCTGACTTGATTCATTCAAATCCTCCTTGGGGCACAGTGCTGCAAAGAGTGTTGGTTATATTACACCACTTTTCATCACTGCTGGTGATCAGCAGTTGGGATCTGTACTTTTCTTATATCAGGTGCTGTGTGATACTGACTTAAGGGGTTGTAGGTCACTGGTAGAGCCCATGTTTCTTAAGCAAACAGTTCAGTCAGTAGCATCTCCAGCTGAGGCTGGGAAGGGCTTCTCTCTAAAACCCTGCTAAGCCACTGCCAGTCAGTTCAGACCATTCTACCTGGCATCCTGCTCATGTTTATCCACATGTCTTGGACTATAACTCCCATCATACCTGCCCATTGGCCATTCTGGCTGGGGCTGATGGGAGTTGTAGTCTAAGACTTCTGGAGGACACCACGTTGGCACAGCCCAGTGTGGACAATACTGTGCTAGACAGATCAGTGGTCTAAGTCAGTTTAAGGCAGCTTCCAATGTTCCTGTGACTCAGTCAAGATGAGGAAAGTGGGTGCCAAGCAGTGCTTGTGTTGTTGCATAGTCCCACTTGATACTTGGTATTGCATCAGGCTGATGGAGAAAGTGCCTCTCCTCATTAGTGGGGAGTCCATAATTCTCCCCAGTAAGGAATAGGGAGCACTAGACACAGCATACCCTGCAGTTTATGCTCCATCCACATTTGTCTGTATTCTGTTCCTCTTCCACCCAATTCCTATGTTGTTCAATCTGGATAACTAAGCCAACCATAGGTCCACGTGGCTTTAATGTGTTTTGCTCGCTCACGCTCTCTCTCTCTCTCTCTCTGGAGAGGAAGAGTGCAACCTTTGTTTCCTTTTGTATTGGTAAGCAATAAAACAGAACTGCTCTTTTTCTTTGAAAAGAACCACTGCGAGTGTGTATACCACTTCAAACTTGAAACTGGACATTTATGTAAAAGTAATTGCATGCCTTCCTCTCCCCATGCGATTATGACATGAAAACCACATAGTATTTTGTAAAGCTCCATAAATATCAGTCTTGTGTAAGACCAACAATCTGCCCACTTCTAAGGCACACTTAACTGGAAGAAAATTCCATTGAAATTGGTGAGGCTTACCTCCAAGTAAATTTGGTTGGGTTCTTTTGGGCTTCAGTGTCCCATTTCCTCACAGTGTCTCTGATTTTGATAGAATTGTCTAGTTGTATAGAATGTTATGCCCCCCCCCCATTTCTTTTTTACATCTCACAAGGATTGTACACTTTAATGTCAAGTGACAACTAGACAACTGGTGGGTCGGGACTGCTGATTTTCTTAGATCTGTCAGCAGCCTTTGATATGGTCAATCATGATCTTCTGGACCACCGCCTCGCCAATGTGGGGATACAGGGCACAGCCCGACAATGGCTGTGTTCTTATCTCTGGTCGGGGACACAGGGTGGCGCTAGGGAGGGAAATGTTGTTCATGCTTGTTGAAGCTATTGGGTGTTGGGAGTCCAACAGCATTGGAACACCACAGAATAGGCCATCCCTAGAATAGGGACAAGAAAGACCACAGTGTCTTTCTGTTTTGGGTGGTGGCTTCCAAGTGATAGTCATGATTCAAGGCTTTTCCGGTACGTTCCATAGCTGCAAACGTTGGCCTCCAAGGGCTGCATTTTTGTAGATTATAAATAATGTTTTTCTATAATAGCATATGAAGCAGGGTTACTCCTCCATTCTTCTCCTCCTCAGTGGTTTCCAACAAAATGTTTTTGACTTTACTCACTGGGAATTAATTGACTAGTACAATCCAAAACCCTCTGATTGCCACTTCAGTCATTAGCAGACAAGCTGTTTAATTAATGTTGACTGAGTCTCCTATCCGCATTCTCCCCCTCCCTGCCCTCCATTAAAAAGTTTGCGTGTCTGAGGATTGCTTCTGTTGGGGAACTAGTTCAAAATTCCAACTGCTTCTCTGAACATCCAGTAGCTTATGGTTTCTGGAAGTCTTCCAAATCATCTCAGTTTGACAGGATGTAGTACAGTGACAAAGTACACGAGGTGTTTCCTAATGTCAGTGGCAAACCTTTTGTTTGTACAGCCTCAATCTTTAGAAAGTCCAAGTTCTAGTTAAGCGGCATTTCCCCCAAAACTCTGGTGCTACACAGGAAATCCCTGTAGCATTTTGTTTTTCTCTTATCTTTGAAAGAGCTTGTATCCAGAACCGCAGTGGGTGACTTCCTTATCTATGCTTTGAAAGCTTTTGGTAATTTTGTGCGGTGGTAAATAGCAAGGTGGGACTAGAATGCTTACTTTGTATGGTAAACAGGGTTCCCCTCCCCCAAATTTAATCCAATTGATTTAGAAAAAGAGTTGAACGTTTTGACTGACAAATAACTTTTCCCTTGATGCACCTGCACCACGTTTTCTAGGCACACGCTTTAATTCTAGCTATGTTTATCTGGAAGTCAGCCCTATTGATTTCAAGGTCAAACTATTCTGTATGCTTGCCTCTGGCATAAAACTGGCCCTGCTTAGAGATTGAACAGATGCCATCTGATGTTTGAAACCCTGCAGCTAGCATAGACTTCTAGTTTCTGAAGGGCTCCAGTCTGTTGCTTTAAGGGAGCTTAGAGACTGAATTCAGTGGGGTCACCTGACGGAATTATTGTCCTCATCTCTGGAATTTCCAGAGGTGTGAAATGATCTTGCATGAGATCTGCTGGAGGGGTGGGTTAGCAGGAACACCAGCCTAGGATTGCTGATGGCCACAAAGACACAACACCAGACCATTGACCTAAATTTATGAATTGCTGTGGCTAGAGAACCCTGACATCCATGTGGGTTAGGGCTCGTGGGAATTGGAGCCCAACAACATCTGAAGGGCTCCATGTTGGCAACCTCTGCTTGGCCCTACATGCCCTTTCAGGCCAGAAACAAAAGGGTAAATAGATCAGATATATTTTTGCAGCTATGCTTGTACTCCTCAGTTCCTTCCTTGTAAGGCTACTTTGTAAGCTGGGGTTGAGGGTGCTTAAATTGAAGATGCTCTTGGTCTCCATGTCCAATGCAGAAAGTCTGTAAAACTGGTGTGGCCAATAATCTGCAAGTTCTAGGTAGATTTCTGTATTTATAAGGACAGTGGATTCTCCTCCTTATTTGCCTGATGTGTTGCCTTTTGTTTCCTCAAAGCATTATCTCTAAAACACCATCCCAGAGTAATAGCCTTCATAAGCTTCTAATTATATGGCTTGTTTTAGTTCTCTCTGGATTTCTGTTGAGGTCTGTAATCTAATCTATTCTCCTCTACCTCCACAGGGTGCAAACATGGCCAAGCAGATTGGAGCAGCCACATACATTGAATGTTCAGCCTTGCAGTCAGAAAACAGCGTAAGGGACATTTTCCATGTTGCTACCTTGGCCTGTGTGAACAAAACAAATAAAAATGTTAAGCGGAACAAGTCTCAGAGGGCAACTAAACGAATTTCACACATGCCAGGCCGGCCGGAACTTTCTACAGTCACCACAGATCTGCGAAAGGACAAAGCGAAGAGCTGCACAGTGATGTGAAGGATTTTGTTTCCTGAAATGGAGGTAGCAAGGACAATTGTGTTTGGGTGGGATAGGTGAAGACTCAACAAGAAGTGCCCAGTGAAAATGGTCTCTTGTAAGGGCATGCCAGTGATAAAAGGCGATGATTCACCTTCCATAGGCAAGAAACTGTACTTGGGGAGCTGGTATGTAGAGGAAGCAGTGGGAAGAGATGGATTCTGAAGGGATGTCAATGTTACTTGGATGAAATACCAAATACGAAGGAAACTATGTGAATGTGCTAAAGAAGTGAAAGGATTGGTAGCACCTGAAGAAACGATGTCCTGGAGGATACTTATTTTTAGATCTATTTTTTGAATACCGACTTTGATTTTGATTACAATCTAAAAAATTGCTTAAAAAAAAAGAAAGTCAAGATATTCCTATTCCCTTCATTGTGAAGCTTGCCCCTTTGAGACTGTTTGGTTTCCCTCCTCCACCAAAAAAGAGAGAATATGATTGCTTTTCCTCTTAGTTTATGTTAAAGAAATAGGAAATATAGGTCATCCAGAGGAAAACACTTTGTTAAAAGAGGCTTTAAAATCTTTTTTTTCCCCCAAGGCAACTAGAGAAGGAAGAAATTAAAGAAATCAGTAATAAAATAGCCTTCATAAGCTTCTGATTATATGGAATGAGGCTGAAGAAATATCTGTTAAGAGTAGTTCTCAAACACAGAATCTTCCTCTTCTCCATTGTGACTGTAATGAGAAATTTGATAATGGCCTGAAAGTCAATTTTTTGAATGGCTTCTTCATAAGGAATTGTATACTGTATGGACGTCCTGTTGCAAGACCTAAACAAATGGTGCTACGATTTAGTTATAAAAAGGTCCTTAATTAGAAAGGAATTTTAGTCTTACTGCCCTCCTAAGCTGCTCCTTGGGTGCAAAGGAGGCCAAACCCAGCACTGTGTAAGGAAATAAGTGCTGCTCTGCTCTATGACTTTTCTACAATTCTATACTGGGTGTTTTTGTTTTCTGTTTCATTTTTTTTGTTTCGTTTTTTAAGTTAGCACATGAGCCAACATACCCAATTATCTCTTATTATGATGCATCTCTAAAATGGCTGCATATGGATGACTGTCTCTTATTACACGTTTCTGTTTACTTGTAATGAGCACTCTGAGGAAATAGGGGGAGGAGAAACCTGAAGAACAGCGGAGCCTTTAAGGGGTCCCAAGTGGAAACTGGATATTGCATTAATCCTAAAGGTCTAATGCAAGCATATCCAGACAGTGATCATTAAACATTACTTGTGTGACCCAGATTCTGTCAAATTCCTTTTCACTGACTGATGACTATTGTTACATCCACTAAGCCAATCTTGAAAATAGTTTGCAGATGTTGTTATGCTTTAGCAGACACAGCAGAACTCTGCCGAGGGTGTCTCTAGGACTTGTTGAATGCAAGCATTTTTCTCAAATGCTTCATTTTTGAAGTATTATTTCCACAAAAATTCCAGATATATTGCCACCATAATATGCTTTGGATTGATGCAATGGTATGCTTAAGGCAGTATTAAAAAAAAAAAAAAAGCTGGCAAGTGCTTTCTGTATTTAAGTATTGTAAAAAGAAAAATAAGTTAACTGTTTCAGCAAGACACCCCTCACTTTTTAACATATGTCCGTCACTTTGTATGTTTGGTTATTGTTTCTGCAGTATTTATTTTTTTCTTTTAAATAAAAAAAAATGTTTAGTCGTTGGTAAAATCTCTACTTGTGTGCTGTTCTGTATTGTCCACTGATTGCTTGCATACCTTAGGCTGTAATATAGACCAGCCTGAGGATAAGCCTCTCTGAACATGGTGGGACTACTGAGTAAACATGCTTCTACTTGTAAACATACTCAGGACCTGTGCTATTTGTCTAGAAAACATGGTGCTGGAACTCACCATGAACATCTCCCTTGTTTTCTTATACCGTGGTACCTCAGGTTACATACGCTTCAGGTTACATATGCTTCAGGTTACAGACTCCGCTAACCCAGAAATAGTGCTTCAGGTTAAGAACTTTGCTTCAGGATGAGAACAGAAATCGTGCTCCGGCAGTGCGGCAGCAGCAGGAGGCCCCATTAGCTAAAGTAGTGCTTCAGGTTAAGTACGGACCTCCAGAACGAATTAAGTACTTAACCTGAGGTACCACTGTAATGGCAATGGTGCCCACGTGAGCGGTGCCAGAACTCAGTTCCGGCGAGTTCCCGCTGAAAAAAGTCCTGCTCAAGACATTAGTTTAAATCAATTTCAATTAGCACCTGCATCTAGGTTTTGGGAAGGCTCTTGCCGATAAATCATTAGCTATGATAAAATGTACAAAGTGCTGAAATAAATGCCACCTCTTTACTATTCCATCTTCATTTCATTTCATTCCTATTTCTTTCCCCACAGAACCCCCAAAATACATTTTGAAAGCCTGCATTCCCATACATAACCACAAGTTATAACAGTATACATCTATAACATGGGTAGGCAAACTAAGGCCCAGGGGCCGGATCCGGCCCAATCGCCTTCTAAATCCGGCCCGTGGACAGCCTGGGAATCAGCATGTTTTTACATGAGTAAACTGTCCCTTATTTAAAATGCATCTCTGGGTTATTTGTGGGGCATAGGAATTCATTTTTTCTTCAAAATATAGTCCGGCCCCCCCACAAGGTCTCAGGGACAGTGACTGGCCCCCTGCTGAAAATGTTTGCTGACCCCTGATCTATAAACTATACCATGAACCGAAAGTTAGTATAAACCTTTGGAACTGCAGCTCCACCATTCTCCCACAAAAAGGTATCTTTGTGTCTTGTTCCTCTTCCCATTCTCAATTTGTTAGTATCCCTCCCCCCAATACTCTCTTGTACCAAGCACTCTAATTTGAGCTTTTCAGTGCTTTCAAAGTGTGGCTATAACAATATGTGCAGCCTGGAACAGAAATCCAATTAGTAGTTCACCAGGTCCTGATTCTCATTTTAATACAGATTCAGTAATGCAAGCTCTGAAGATTTCGTGACATGCTGATATGTAATTTTACTTATCTCATTAAACATTTGTTCTCCAACATTTGCCACATGCACTTTGGGTATGCCCACCACAAGTGCCTATAGTTGCCTCTCTCCACTATTCCATTTTCCAATTAGTGACACCCCAAAGTGTTTCACCCAGAATTGAAAAAGGCTTCCCCATACAGTAATTCCCACTGTACAGTATTGATACAGTTTTCCAGGACAGGAGTGTTACAGCCCGATCCAATGCATATTTTCTCTGAAGTTTTTCACACTGTGCTCAGTGAGCCATCTGAGTTTAGGAATACAGCTGCAGAATTTGTGTTGGAAAAGTGGTGTAAGAAGTGATACAGATCTGGAGTACAATTATGAATGACTTTGTAGTCTGCCCTTAAAACCCTTGGGAGTTGTGTCCAGCTGTGTCCTTCAATGCACAGAAAGCTCTCTGACTGGATTAGAGAAGATGTAATGTGGTGTCTTCCCCCCTCCCACTTCTGGCTCTAGCTCCCTGCACCTCCCTTTGGAACATGGTGGGAAATGGAGCAGGAGGAGGTGCTCAATAAAGAAGGGAATTTGCTAAAATTTCTCATTTCCTCCTGTACCCATGAATCGAAGCACCTTCCATGAGCAGAAGGGCACAACCGGAGCCCATTCATTCTCAACAGAAACATACAAGTAGCTTGGGATGATTATCAAAGCTGACCTTGCAAAAGTTACATTATATAGGGGTGCAAAGACGAAGAGAATAAACTCTACGCCAGGATTTGCTGCAGAACTGAAAGATTTTTAGAAAGATTGGCATCTGTAGCTGTAAATCTCAGTTTCATGCATCACCTTTTCTACGTCCCTTGCTCTTACTTGCTCAATCAATGTATTGATTCAGCTAGAGTCTTTTATTCATTATTTGTGTTTATGCCTTGCTGCATAGCATGAAAGTGTTCAGTACCGATTCATTGCTTATAACTACCGGTCATAACAATATAAAACAGGGAGGTGGACATTGTAGAATGAACAAGGTGAGAAATGAAACAAAAAATTATCAAGCATCGACTGCCAGCTTAATTAAAACCTGGCAGTTGATCCAGGAAATAAAATAATTGCTAAATTTCACTCAACCCAGTTAGACGCCTATCATTCCATCATACCACTTTCTATTTTACTTTTTTAAAGTAGTTATTAACTGTAACAAAGAAAACATGCAAAAAATAAAACTAACTGAAACAATCAAGCTTCTGCAGTATAATATTTTACATTTGATTCATAACATTTGGATAATGTTCTTGAGAGTGTAGCAACTCAATATTGTGAGATCCTTATTACAAAACAAAAACAAAAGCTATCTTTTGACTTTACCCAATTGGTACCTTTTTTAAAACAACAACAGATCAGCAAGATATATTGAATACTTCATATCAATAAACAATTAGATACATAATGGGGAAGTTCCTCAACCATCTTGAGTCCACACAGTAGTAGAGACATAGGTTGTGTGGTAGCTGCACTGATCTACGTTCAAGAACTGCTGGCAAAGGCATTGATTGGAACCTAAGAGAGCTGGACCATAAAGAAGGCTGGTTGCCAAAGAATTGATGCTTTTGAATTATGGTGCTGGAGGAGACTCTTGAGAGTCCCATGGACTGCAAGAAGATCAAACCTATCCATTCTTAAGGAATTCAGCCCTGAGTGCTCACTGGAAGGACAGATCGTGAAGTTGAGGCTCCAATACTTTGGCCACCTCATGAGAAGAGAAGACTCCCTAGAAAAGACCCTGATGTTGGGAAAGATGGAGGGCACAAGGAGAAGGGGACGACAGAGGACGAGATGGTTGGACAGTGTTCTCGAAGCTACAAACATGAGCCTGACCAAACTGCGGGAGGCGGTGGAAGACAGGAGTGACTGGCGTGCTCTGGTCCATGGGGTCACGAAGAGTCGGACATGACTAAACGACTAAACAACAAAGAGTGAGTTCCTCAAGCAAAACATCTAGCATCAAAACCTAGCCCTCTAGGTTTGAATCAAAAGTGGCTTGCTAGGTGGGCCAGCCCCATTCCAGCATGTTTATGCCACAACATCTTTCCCACCATATCACTCCTCTTGTGGTAAGCCACAGTGATCCACCTGCCAGGAAGCTAAAAAATGACTCCACCCCAACTGGTGAGCCATTTCTTCTGGCCTGGATTATACCGTATTTAAATGCATTGTACAGTGGACTTTACCTAGTTAATTTGTCTGAAATGCTATGCATTTATGCCCTGTATGCTGCAGTAGGATATTGTTACAGAATCCACTGAAAACATCCCATGCAGAGAAATGACTGTGTCTTCTAGTTTGCTATGATGCTGGAAGGAGAATGTTGAAACTAGACTTAATAAAGCCTTTCTAATTTCTATATTTTAATTCAATGGCTCCGAATTACAGGAGAAAGAGAGAGAGATCAACTGTTGGGGGTTAGTTCTGCAGATTTCAATAGACTTTACTTTTAAGGAAGCAGCTGGCATCAGAAATGTACAGCCTAATTCTTCTGGGTATAGTAGTATTAAACAAACTCCTAGATTATTCAGTGGTTGAGTGTTTTGCCAGGATATCTTGCCAATGCAGTATTGTGTGTTGGCATGGTTACAGCGGCAACAGCCTCCGATGCCAGATGCTGTGTCAGGTAGAGCAGCTGCATTGTACTAAATAAACAGCAACCATTTATAATGGGACTGCAGCTGACAGGTAAGCACAGCTGGTCAGACGTTGTTTCACTTACTGATCACAGGATGCCTCTAGCTAAGTCAGCACACAACACCCTGCTGCTAGAAGCATCTATTTGATCAAATGGTGGGAAGCATTTTGGTAAACCTTTCTCTTGAATCCCAGTGTGGGCACTGGAGCCAAATGTGGCCACTTTCAACTTGTTAATCAACTCTTTCCCTGACTTTTGAGTGTTTGTATGCCTAGACAGCATCTTAAAAAGCAGAGACATCACCTTGCCAACAAAGGTCCGTATAGTTAAAGCTATGGTTTTCCCAGTAGTGATGTACGGAAGTGAGAGCTGGACCATAAAGAAGGCTAATCGCCAAAAGAATTGATGCTTTTGAATTATGGTGCTGGAGGAGACTCTTGAGAGTCCTGTGGACTGCAAGAAGATCAAACCTATCCATTCTGAAGGAAATCAGCCCTGAGTGCTCACTGGAAGGACAGATCCTGAAGCTGAGGCTCCAATACTTTGGCCACCTCATGAGAAGAGAAGACTCCCTGGAAAAGACCCTGATGTTGGGAAAGATGGAGGGCACAAGGAGAAGGGGATGACAAAGGACGAGATGGCTGGACAGTGTTCTCGAAGCTACCAGCATGAGTTTGACCAAACTGTGGGAGACAGTGGAAGCAGTGGCGTAGCGTGGGTTGTCAGCACTCGGGGCAAGGCAAGTAATTTGCACCCCCTAACCCGTGGATTTGTGCCCCCTAACCCATGGATTTGTGCCCCCTAACCCTAACCCCCAGAAGTTGCGCCCGGTGCGGCCGGCCCCCCCTGCACCCCCCACGCTACGCAACTGAGTGGAAGACAGAAGTGCCTGGCGTGCTCTGGTCCATGGGATCACGAAGAGTCGGACACGACTAAACAACAACAACATGCCTATATGTGTTGTATGATCAGGCTTAACTACATGGGGCACTAAGTTAATATCTCCCAAGCACATCATGATTTTATTTTTTTATGTATAGGTGTGGGGACAATTTTTGTTGGGAACACGTCATTCAGGAAGGGAAGTTTTAACCTTTCCTTTACCCCACACAATTCAAGAAGTGTCACTGTTCTCCACACCCCCACACTGTCCAGGTAGGCTTTGAAAAAACAAGCTCCCATAGCACTAAATAGCATACATAGAACTCCAATGATCTGGTCCCAATCTGGATCACACGCATACACACCATTCTGGTAAGTTTTGCTTAAAAGTCCCTGTGCACTGAAAGACAAAGTGCTAACTTTTCATCTAGTTGGCCCCTAACAGGAGAAACTAGCCAAATGGAGACATTTAAAGGGCAGGAGGAAGTGTAATTTTGCCTGAGGGGAAAGAGGGAACATGTGAAAATTTACAGGAGGATGCAGAAGGCTTTGAGGCTGGTAGGATATCAGCAGGGAAAGATTGCCAAGAAGAGGAAGAGAACCCTATTGCTTCTTCAACTAGTTCACAGAAGAATTTGGTGTTAAAGTTTTAAAGGTGCTGTGCTTAAGCAAAAGTTACTTAAGAGGAAGGCTCCATCTGCATGACACTTTTAAAGACACATACCACTTTGAATAGTCACAGCTTCCCCCAAAGAATTCTGAGAAATGTTGTTTGTTAAGGGAGCTAAGAATTGTTAAGAGGTCCCTATTTCCCTCACAGAGCTACAATTCTGAGTAGTTTAAGTCAAACCCTCTTCCTAGGGAATGCTGGGAATTATTACGAGGGGAATAGGAGTCATTTATATATTTAAAAGTGTTTATAAAGGGCTTACTGTTTCAAAAATAAGTGGTGTATAGTCTAAAAAGCAAACAACATGCCATTAAAACTAAATCACAGACTAAAGCTGAAACAAGCAGTATAAACACAAATAAAACATATTTTAAAGAGGACATGTTATGATGACAATAACAACAATATAGATATTTCAACTTCCTGAAATTATCCAACTGTTTTTTGATGTTGCTGATTTGGCTAACTGCTCTCAAAATCTCCCAGTGGTTACAGATGACTGAAGCAGCAGATGAAGAAATGAATTTCTTAAAACAAAATAAACAAGCTGAAAAACCCAGAAATGCTTTCATTCAGCTGGTGAATGAAGCAAGGCCAGTGTCAGATATGGCTTTATTATTATTATTATTTCTCTACAACCAGGCTTACCTGAAGTGTAAGCTCTGATAGTTTATCCCCATGCACCCTGCCGCTGGACTGCCTGGTTAATTTCTGGAAAATCTATTTTTAGGAAAGGGGGAAAGAAGCACTTGGCAGAACATCTTTATTTTGAAAGCAGGAACCTCAACTGCTTCCAGGATTCTTGTGCAATCCTGGAAAGAACAGAATGGCTTAGCCATGTCCTTTGCAAAAACTTGGAAAATTGTGCTAGGGATATAGAATTCTCCCCCTGCAGTCTGAATCCTTTTCTTTTTCTTCTTCCCTTTCCAAAGCTAAGAAAGACCATTGTGTTTAGGATGCAGCCTCCTTACACACCCACTCAATGTCCCTTTCTTTCTTTGCTGGATCAGTCCAGAGGTACATCTAGTAGACCTTTGTCTTCAGGTTTGGCCAGGCAGATGCCTGTGGGGAAGATCACAAGCACCTATGATACCACCCAGTGATGGCTGTCTCCCTGAGTCCTGCCTCATCATCCAAACTATTACAGCCTCTGTACCTGTCCAGGGCCTAATCCACCCCACCTTTCTTTCAAATTGGCTGACTTCTTTGAGGTCCCATTAATTGCCTTTGTTGCTTAGCACTTCACTTAAAGGCACACTGGGACTCCTAAATCCTTTTTGCTACATAGGTTTAGCTCAGCAATGGGGAACATGTGACATTTCAGATGTTGGATTATAACTCACATTATCCCTAACCACTGCCCTTGTTGGATGGGGCTGATAGGTAAAGGTAAAGGTAAAGGTAAAGGACCCCTGGATGGTTAAGTCCACTCAAAGGCAACTATGGGGTTGCAGTGCTCATCTCACTTCAGGCTGAGGGAGCCAGTGTTTGTCCACAGACAGCTTTTCCGGGTCATGTGGCTAGCATGACTAAACAGCTTCTGGCACAAGGGAACACCATGACAGAAGCCGGAGTGCATGAAACACCATTTACCTTCCCGCAGCAATGGTACCTATTTATCTACTTGCACTGATGTGCTTTCGAACTGCTAGGTTGGCAGGAGCTGGGACAGAGCAACAGGAGCTCACTCCAACACGGGGATTCGAACCACAGACTTTCTGATTGTCAAGCCCAAGAGGCTCAGTACTTTAGACCTATTTATTTATTTAAATTTATAGCCCACTCTTCCTCTCAAAGGAGCCCATGGAAGCTTGATAGGTTTGCTCTGGATATGCTGATACAGTAGAAACTGTTATATGTAGCAATGAAGTTTCCTTATACATTTCTTGCTTTTAAATAATAATAATAATTAATAACAATAATAATAAGAGGTGTGAGAGCTTCCGCTGCTGTCTGAAATTAATCATGTACTTTGCAGAGCAGATAAGAGAAAGGATGAAATAATTCAATACGTCCACTAACAATAAAGCCGTAAGCCAGGAACTAAGACTGTCTCATACATCATTTCATCCTTTGAAAAGATCATAAAATGCATTTGATACCCTCTTTCTTTTCTCCAGCCAGCCATTGACTATTAATGGCTATGAAAAGTGCTGTATGACTAATGTAGGCCGGTGATGATGGGAAGCTGAATTAGGTGATAAATGAGAGGCGCAATGATGAGGTGTGCTACTAATACCTCACACAGAGCTATCAGACTAGAGCCGTTTCATAGCTGCACTGATAAAGGGAGGAATTCATCTCCAGCATGGTCCAAATCATTGGATCATTTGACAAAAATCCACCAGAAAGTCATCAGCCCCCTGTTAGGAGGCAGGATCTACATCAGTCTCCTACAGATTAGCCCTAGAAAGATTTTTTTTTCTGAAGAACAGTTTCTCTATTCTAAAAAATATATTGCCTTAAATATACGTGTGAGTGTATAGACCACAGCTATATTTAGATGAAACAGGTCTGGTTTTCTTTTTTTACCTCTCATTTACAGCCTTCCTCATCAAGAAGTGTGAAAATAATTGACAAATCTGATTAAATTCATGGCTGGTCAATGGTGGAAGGATTGGGGTTGCTGACATGTAACACAGGAAAAGCCCAAGCTTTCAGCCAAACACTTTGGGAAAGAAAGAAGGCCTCCTCAGTTACTTTATCTCAGTGGATAAGGTATAAGTGGTACAAAGCTTTGTGCCTTTAGCATGGATGCTCCCTTGGTAGACTCCTACAGGGCAACAATTGCCTTTTCTGTTTGTGGGGAACTCCAGGCTGGCTGTGTTTGATTTTCCTGAGGCTTGTTTTTGACAACATGGTGCTTCCGCAGGTGGTGTCAAGGCAGCAGATTCCTACAACAGAACCCCAGCCCATCTAGGTACAGCTGTTGAATATCCCATTCATGGACCTGCTCTTCCACAACAGGAAAATAGAACACTTCTCCAGTGTTCTTCCAGTGAAAATAGGGACGTCCTAAAGAAAAGTGGAAGGGACGTGGGTGGCGCTGTGGGTTAAACCACAGAGCCTAGGACTTGCCGATCAGAAGGTAGGCGGTTCGAATCCCCGCGACGGGGTGAGCTCCTGTTGCTCAGTCCCTGCTCCTGCCAACCTAGCAGTTCGAAAGCACATCAAAGTGCAAGTAGATAAATAGGTACCGCTCCAGCGGGAAGGTGAACGGCGTTTCTGTGAGCTGCTGTGGTTTGCCAGAAGCAGCTTAGTCATGCTGGCCACATGACCTGGAAGCTGTACGCCGGCTCCCTCGGCCAATAAAACAAGATGAGTGCCGCAACCCCAGAGTTGGTCACGACTGGACCTAATGGTCAGGGATCCCTTTACCCTTTACCTAAGGAAAAGCAGGACATTCCGGGATCAAATCAGAAACCGGGACTGCAAATCCATGACTGTCCCTGGAAAATAGGGACACTTGGAGGATCTGGCAAGGGATGGAAGAGATTGGACCCACCCTGGTAGCACAACCACTGCAGGGTGAGATAGGATTATGCATGAGACAGATGTGTGGTTGGGTTGTCAGCCTTGCCCCAGGGCAGGGCCGGGACACCTTTGGCCCGCCAGATATTGCTCAACAACAACGCCCATCAACCCTGGCCATTGGCCATGCTTCTTAGAGCTGATGGGAGTTGTAATTCAGGAACATCAAGAGGGCCACAGGTTCCTTACACCTGATCTAGGAGCCAACTTGCCAAAGAGACCAGGGCTCCAATGTAGCGATGAGGGGATTGCAGCAGATGTAGCTTGTCATGCATACAGGAACCCTGGCTTCTTTGGCACTGGGATGTTTCCTGTGGCCTTGAGAAAAGGTAGTTAAGATGGTGACAGCTGAATCTATCCTGACTCTCAGCCTGTCTTAGCAAGAAATTCACTTAAAGCTGAATCAAGTGAGAATTCAAGGGAGGGAGATTTGGAACGAATCCATTCCAAACAGTCAGCTAATCCTTTTGTGGTTTCAGCCCAACCTAGCATGATGAATGCATTGCCTGGATACATGAATTACGGATAAATGGACCAGGCTACTTAATACTGAGACAAGGAATAGGCTGATTAGATATTATTCACCAGGAATCAAGTCGCTGTGCAACCTCTTAGAAGTGTAATAGAAAATCTAATAATGGCTTCTATTAACATTCCAGCCAAAATGTAGGTCATAGGACTCATCAGAAATAAACTATCTCTGGGACACTATAATAAGGAAAGAAGATTTGTGCTTAGAAACATATTCGCTTGTTCTCTTCCATAATGAAAAAAGAAACCAAAAAGCTACCCCAAATTTCCTATGAAGCATCTTTCTCTGGCCTGGCTCACTATAAGATTTAAAGCAAATTAGGCCGAAGGAAGAAGCTTGATATGAAATTTGGGGTAGCTTGATTTCTTTTTCATCATGGAACTCACAATTCCCCTTCTGCTTTCATTCACCACATATTAAATAGAGTGTACAGGTTTCAAACTTTCCATTAGAGTGGGTTATTCTTTATCATTGACATGGAATGATAGTTCACAGTTATAAACCCAGTGTCTCTTAGGAACTTCTCTGAAGACCAGTACTTAGATCAAAATATTATCTTAGTCATCCAAAAGGCCAATGTAGAAGCCTGAAGAAGGGAACATTTTTGTCGGGCTTCCTTGTAGCAATGCTTGATAGGTAAGAGAAATGAAGGAAAGAAACCTAGAGATAATAACAAATCAGATTCAGAAGTGCTAGGAAGTTCACCTGTAAAATATGTAATGCTTTCTCCTCCCAAACTGAAAACTTCAAAATGTTGCATCCTGTCCACATAGGACACTTGTTCCAGCCCAATGATAATATTGGATGCCCTTTTCTAGCTCCACAGTATCCTTCTTGAGGTGTGTCAACTAGAGTTGTGCATAGTATTTCATGTTCCATTAGAATACATATGTGTATACATGAAGTTAAGGGGCTTTTCCCCAATGTGCTTCCCTTTACATTTGCTTGCACTGAATTGCAGAAGCCATGCTGATTCTTTTTCAGCAAGACTTTTCCCTCTATATGTTTGGTAATTCTATCTTAAATACAGTGGTACCTCGGTTTAAGAACTTAATTCGTTCTGGAGGTCCGTTCTTAACCTGAAACTGTTCTTAACCTGAAGCACCACTTTAGCTAATGGGGCCTCCTTGATTTCTGTTCTCATCCTGAAGCAAAGTTCTTAACCTGAGGTACTATTTCTGGGTTAGCGGAGTCTGTAACCTGACGTGTCTGTAACCCAAGGTACCACTGTAATGCTTTTTCCCAGTGTTGCCAGAACAGATGTTATGCTTGTTTTGTTGTTGTTGTTTTTAAAAATGAATCCCCCTAGATTTCTTTTTAAAAATAGTTACACATTGGCCGCTTTCCGGTCCTCAGGTGTTGGAGGACTAGTTAGACATTTTTGTTAGAAGATTAGCAATTTTGCATTTGATTTCTTTAAGAGCTTTCAGATAGTTGCCATAAGGACCCGGTATTTTGTCCATTCTTAGTTTATCAGTACAACCTAGAACTTTGGCCACCATTTGCCTTAGTGTTCCTCAAACTGCTTTCCTCAGAAAGTTAGTTCAGGCACCGGGATCCACCTTGTGCAGTGAAGACAGTTGCAAATGATTCAGTGAGCTTCTCTCCAATCTCCTTCCCCTCATTTAGCACTCCTTTGATTCCCTTGTTATTCAAAGGTCCAACTGCCTCTATTGCTTCTAATGTTGCTAACACATTAATATATATTTTTTAATCCATTGATCTTAATAATTTTAGTGATGTGCTCCTTGACTTCTTTTTTTCACATCCCTTATTATCTGCCTGTATTTATTTTGTGTTCTTCTCATTTGGACAATTACTCCCCTCCCCGCCCCTTTTTTGAAGGAAGCCATCTTCCCTATTACAGTCTCCTTGACTCTGCTTGTTAACTATGCTGGTATCCACTTGGCGTTGGTCTGTTTCTTAGAACTGCACCCTTAGTCTAGCACTCTGGCCATTACATCACACTGGCTCTCTCTGTTGCTAGACATTCTGTCCTTAGTATATGCAAAAATAGGAACTCAGTTCTACAAGTTCCTGTCCTTATATAGCCAAAATGGCTCCAACGCATGCATAGAAGGGTGGTATTGATTAGCACTGTGCCAAAAAGGCTTGCAGGAATCCCATGGTTTTCAGAAACATAAACTTTGGGTGAAACCATTGGTGACATGGAGGAACAGAGGGAATGAAACAGACTATCCTGTAAAAGATTACTGGTGTCTTCCTGGCCCCCTGAGCAGGAGTACTTCACACTGGAGCACTTAGTTACAGGTCCCACTTTCAATAGTATTATTATAATATTATAACGTTATGCAGTATTCTTGCAATAAAAATTAAGATGGCTGAAGTGCTTATGCGAGTGAATATTTTTGAATGCTATAATCTTATGGATTCTTACTTGGGAGCGTTTCCTTCCAGGCTGGTGGCTTAGGCCCTGACATGTTGTGTTTCCCCCCCTGCTCAGAATACTACTGACCATGGGTGCTGTATGTGACACAGGGTTTGCAAATTGCTGAGCATTTGAGAAAAATGAAAAAAGCCTGGAGCGCAATCTTGTGGAAAATGTCGTGGGAGAAGAGAATGGTTGGGAAAATGCAAATCTGAGCCTATGTGTTTATTTATTTATTTCAAGATTAAATTCTGCCAGCCAAGCTGTTCAGCAAGTATTAAATTGGCTGCTCCAATGTAACTACTCCAACTTGCATCAGCTGAGGATTGCAGCCTTTTTATTTTTTATTTTAAGCAGTGGGAAGGCGGGTGGGGGGGGTCTTTATTATGCACCATGTGTGAGCTACATTGTGTTTTGTCAGCCTGGAAATCACTTCCATCAGTGAATAATAGCTTGGAAATGCCCTGCTAGCACCACACATTTGAAATACATCAACAGCGTCTAGGCCTTTAGATGCCCTCTCTGGAATACATTTAAGGAGAAAATGCACCATTTTGCTTTGCTGCTGGTGGTGCAGCCAAAATTGCTGGACTTACTCTCTCCCTCCCTCTGTCCTGGACACACACACACACACACACAGAGAGAGAGAGAGAGAGAGAGAGAGAGAGAGAGAGAGAGAGAGACAGGATATCTGTTTCTAGTGTAATGGGTCATTAATAAAAGAACTAGCAAGAATTTCTCAGTAAAGAGCACTGGGAACAACTGAAGCACCATGGCTGATAACAACATGCAATAACTTCTTTAAGGCATGGTAATGGGGGGTGGGGGTGGGAATAGATAAATGCAAAATTAGCAAGGAGGGATAGGATGAGTTCCTATTAAGTGTGTGTGTGTGTGTGTGTGTGTGTGTGTGAATGGCAGAATCACTCAGTACTGAAAGTCACTTTGCATACACAGCCATCACAGAATATACTTAAGGAAATGTCAAGTCTTGCAAAATAAGATGTCCTTTCATAATGCTAACTGACAAGGCTGTTGCAGACTGAGCTATGCATGAGAATCATACAGCTCAGACTGGCTGGAGTGTTTCTCTGCATCATAACGTGCACACCTTTTTTTTAAAAATAAAAAAATTCTGCTTTCTCTCAAGAACAAAGTAGCAACAGTAGACATTACAATCCAAATACTCGGAACCAAAAAAGCACACAAACAATCTAAACAATTAAACAAAAGGTCATTGAAACAAAAAAAGGATTCTGCAGATCTTTAGAAGGATGTCTCCAAATGGA
This sequence comes from Podarcis gaigeae, assembly GCF_964106915.1. Lineage (NCBI taxonomy): Eukaryota > Metazoa > Chordata > Lepidosauria > Squamata > Lacertidae > Podarcis > Podarcis gaigeae. The sequence goes on along the minus strand of NC_139678.1, from coordinate 103,041,494 downwards.
TTGAATGGGCCATAAAATGGCAAATGCAATTCAACATAAACAAAGTGATGCATGCATGTCCGGGCAAAAATATATATCTTTCATATATTTCACATATATGCTCATGGGGGTATGAACTGGAGGTGACTTACCAGGAGCAAGATCTTGGGGTTGTAATGAATAGGTTGATGGGAGTGTTGACCCAGTGTGTGGCAGGTGTGGAAAGGGCAAATTCTATGCTTGGGATCATTAGGAAAGGAATTGAAAATAAAACTGCTGATACCATAGTGCTGCTATAGAAACTGTGTGCGGTTTTGGTCGCCTCACCTCTAAAGGGATATTGTGGCATTAGAAAAGGTTCAGAAAATGGCAGCCAAAATGATCAAGGGGGTGGAGAAACTCTCCAAGGAGGGAAGGTTGCAGCAGCAACTGGAATTTTTTGGTTTAGAAAAAAGGAGAATAAGAGGTGGCATGGGATTATTTATTTGCTTCCATTTTAAGTTTGTAGATGATTTTACAGTTCCATTTTTCTCTCTTATGTATTTGAAAGCATGATTGTGACGGCAGCTGAGCTTTGCTCGTACTTAAGGCAAAGAGTATAATGGTCACAAATCCAATACATTCAGAACTGGCACAGTCCATAAGAAATCCAGCTGCAGCACTTACAATAAAACTTACAATGACTTATAATAAGACTTAAACTTAACACTAAGCACACAGAACAGAACACCAGAACAAAGAGACAGAAAGACAAAGCGAGTGAAAGCCAGGCTCCTTCTGGCCTCTTATTATAGTCAGCATGGCCTTGACAGAAAGATAACAGAACCAGTTTAAACCAGCGGTACTCAGCTTCTCAGAAGGAAATAACCCAAACAAGAACCTTCTGCCTGTTTCTTTCACATAGAAAGAAAACTTTCCAGAATACTCTTGAACTAAGTAGAACAGGAAAGATGTCTACATATCAGATCAATACTTTATGTATTAAGAAATGCAAACTGACAGATTGTTCTGTCCCAGGAAGAGGCCCCAAAGGAGGAACAGGATCCTAGCTCAAATGAGGTTTTGTGTTAGGAAGAGTCCCTGGATGCTGGGTCATAGGCCTCTTAGCACCAGGCCCAGATCCAGGAAGCAAAGGGAGGTCAAACTCCTGACAAAGCAGAGGGCAAGTTTGGCAAGCAAAGCAAGAGGCCAAAGTCCAAAAGACCAAAGAAGCAAGGTGGGTAGCACCCTGGATAGCTCCAAGCAGAAGCTAGGCAGACAAGCCAGATAAGAATCAGGGGTCAGCATACTTTTTCAGCAGGGGGCCGGTCCACTGTCCCTCAGACCTTGTGGGGGGCCAGACTATATTTTGAGGGGGAAAGTGAACAAATTCCTATGCCCCACAGATAACCCAGAGATGCATTTTAAATAAAAGGAAACATTCTACTCATGTAAAAGCACAGTGATTCCCGGACCATCCGTGGGCCAGATTTAGAAGGCAACTGGGCCAGATCCAACCCCCGGGCCTTAGTGTGTCTACTCATGGATAAGATGGACTTTAATTTTGCTCCAACAACCAACCAATCAATCCAGACTGAGCCTTAAAGAATGGGTTTTCCACTTCTTTTGAGCAGCTAGCCCTGCTCCTGATGAGTGGAGTCAGGGGCCCATACTATGGACTCCAGCAGCAAAAGGTAGACTATGGTTCTAGTATGGCCTCTGCGTTGGCATCCTCAGGGTCTGAAGACAGTAATGTGATTTCTTCAGACCAAAGTGATGCTGGCACCAAAGGCTCCTCTGTTGCTAAAGCTTCTTTTTTTAAAAAATAATTTTTATTAAGATTTTCCAAATTAAAACAAATTAAATCCAATTTATACACTTCTTCCAATAACCAGGACTTCCCCCTCCCCCCCTCTTGTGTTCCAAATCTTCCAAATAAACAATTAAATTCAACAAGTTCTTATCCCCAAATTACACTCATCGTCAATAACCCAATTTTTTCAAATTCCCATCCCCTAAGATCTGTCTTCCCTTCCACGAGTTCCCCCCTTTCAGATATAGTGCAGATGAAAAGAAAATACAAAAAGAAAGAAAAAATAATTTTACAGCCTTTGGATTCCAAATTTCCCTCCCCTCTTTCCCTGTTGCGTTCCTTATATCCCTCCAGTTCTAATATCTTCCTGGTGTTCCCACATTTCACTAAACCCATATCTCTCTGATTCTTTACCAGTCATTTTTAATCACAAGTGTCCAATCTTAGAAGGAGTCTATCTCAAAAAGGGGCTCATTTCTTCTATCCAGATTTTTGTATCCAGGAGTAAAAACTCCAATTTTATTTCCATAAGCTTGTCAAATCTGGATATCCCAAATGTCCCCACTTCCAGTTCTGTCCAGTTCTTGTTGTTTCCTTATTCTTGTCGGTCACTCTCCTCCTTCTTGTTTCCCTGTTCTCCCGCAGAAAGGTTCTTTTTCCAAAAGCTTCTAATTCCTCTGCAGAGGCTTGTTATTCAGGAGCAAAACATTACGTCATGTCCCTTTCATTTTCCAACAGATAAATCCATTGTTTCTTGTAGTATGTGGACCTCTGTAGACAAAATAATGTTCCATTTCTGCAGTTTCCCAGGAGGTTGAAAGTTCTATTCAACTGTTCAAGTTTCCTAGCAAAAACACATGCAATATCCCTCAGCTCCTCTAGATGGATTACGGTAACTGAGTTCCCTTCCAGATCACATCCACCAGTCCAAATAGCTTATTAATCCTTATTTGAAACAATTTGTATCCAATTTATATCCAAATGTAACTGGCAAAGTCCTCAAAACACCGTCTCTATTTTGTTCTTCCGTTTTGACAGCTCTTTGACAGCTGTCAAAACCTCCATTACTCTTCTCCAGGTATTCTCGCAGATCGCTCCAGGGATTCCGGGGGGGGGGGGGGGTTGCTTTTTAATGCAAATTCTCCTTTTCTCCTCCAGCTCGAACTTATAATTTTCCCTCGCGAAGTTGTTAGTTCATCAAGATAGGGTTACACTCGATCTTAGTTGTCAAGTCCTTTGTTTTGTCTTTTCTACAATAAAGGGGGGGCTGACTTCCTTTTTCCACCTCCCCCGTTCGCGTCAAATTTTAAAAATTTATCCCTCTTTTTAATCCATAGTCCAATTACTCACGGGTTTTTCTTTTGGATCCAAATTTTCAATAGAAGAAGCTAGCGCTCTCCACCGAATGGCATGCGGCTTCGCTCGGCAGGGGAAGCGGCGGACTCAAAGCACCACCCCCCCAGGCGCCCGTTCCTTAGCCTTTAAAAAGGCTCTTTCGCGGGCCGGGGAGGGGCGCAAAGGTGCCAGCCGAGTCACCATGTCCATGGGGCTCCGTGCCCATGGCTTTTGAGGGTCCCCGCGTCGCCGGCGCGGTAGAACCCAACCCCTGCCGAGCCGGCTCCCTCCGGAGCACGGAGGGAGCCCGCCATTCGGCGATGGCGCCAACCCGGAAGTCCTCTGTTGCTAAAGCTTCTGAGGTGGTAGGGACACCACAGGCTGAATCACACAGTATATTCTCCCACTCAGATATTTATTTTGTTACACTTATATCTCACCTTTCCTTCAAGAAGCTCAAGGTGGTGTACATGGTACTTTCATATCCCTTGTGGTCCTCACAACAACCCTGTGAGGTATGTTGGCTTAGAGATAGGGTCAGGGTCACTCAGTGAGTGGATATTTCAACTCTGGTCTCCCAGGTCTTAGTCCAACACTCTAACCAGTACACCTCTGAATAATGGCTTCCTCTTCTGATGATGGGAAGTCAGAGTCCAGGATCATGACAGTGATTTGCCTGGGATTTTTTTTATTAATGTCAGAGTGGTATATATAAACTTTAGAATTTAACATTGATTTTAACTTGATAGAACTGATCTATTAGAAAACCCATTTGAATGCAGCCCAGTATCTTGGCAGGAGGTCTTTTGATAGCTGGTTTGAAGTCAAACTGAACGGAGGAAAAATGAATGCAAATTGGGAAATTGGTAGGTTCAGGAACTTTTTAAAAATGTATTTCTGAATAATTTCTACCCAGGGAGGAGTTCAGAGGCTAGGTGGAGCAGCGGTGAATTAATGCATTAGATTTTTCACCTCTGAATATTGGGAGTCATATTTCACTGTCTCATGATGATTCAAGTGGAAACAATTCTATGGTTTCACAATTTCTAAGAATGGATTGCTGCAAGTACCCGAGAGCCACGACTCAAAAATACTCCTGTTCTGAAGATACTGGGGTATTTCAGGATACAATTAAAGATAACTGACAGGGTTGTGTAGAAGAATTGAGGGAGGATTTTAAAAACAACAATAACCACAACAATGTAGTTGTGGGAGGGTGAGTTATTGGTTTGCTTCTGCTTCTGTTTTATTATGTATTGTGTATTTTCATTTTGTATTCCCCCCCCCCCCTGTTGTGAACCATCCTAGGATCTTTGGATGAAGGGCAATATACAAATTTAATTAATCAGTCCATATTAGATTCTCATGAGGAGGAAACTGGACAATCTTAGTTTTAAAAGCAGAGAAAGTGAGCCTACGTGCCTATGTAAGAATTGTGTAATCACCTTCTTTCAAAACACACCATGCTTCAGGGTAAAACGTGCTAGTTTTTTCCTATACACCCACACATACACACTCCATCTCTCTTGGATATGTTTTTCTCATCCCATGTAGTTGTTAGTCTGGGCAATGTAATAACATTTCTAATATAATTACTTGCAGCTGTTAAATATTTATCTCTGCTTTTTCTCCCTCCGGTCTCTCTTTTTGTTGATTCCACTGCTGTCAAAATTTAGACTGTAAGCTTCTTGATGCAACATGTTTTACTTCCTGGCATTTCCAGGTAGGTCTGAGAGAGGCTCCCTGCTTGAAACCATGGAGAACCAAAGCAAGTCAGTCTAGACGAGGGGTGGAGAACTTTGACTGGGCAATGGTCCAAATAATTGTCTCCTCCACCCTTCACAGGCCCAGTTTGACAGGTGGACAGAGCTACCCACCTGTCAATCACCAATATCAGGTGAACTTGCTTACTCATGTGGGTCTTACCGGAGCACTTCAGTGGCTATCAGGTCTTGCAGAGCCCCTTTTGGAGCACTGCACAAGTAATTAACAAGAAATTGATGTGTGTGGAGTAATTTTGTTATATCATGTATTAGATTCATTTTTCTCCTATGGTTTATGTTAGTAACATGAATTTGCTTACACTGTATATAGTATATGAACAAGTATTGATCTATTGTGATGTGATGTATTGAATCACAATGCTGGCATTAAGTTTAAAACAGATTTTAAAACAAGAGGGGAAATACAGCATTGACAGCATGAACATGATACGTTTGAAGAAATGGGTAGGATTGGCATTTTATGCTGGCTTTGCTTCAGGTATCTTTAAACATTAATAATGGAGGCTAAATGATACAGATATTAGTAATCCAATGGCAAATATTAACAAAGGCAAACCTCCATTAAGTGACTTGATCATGAGACATATTAATTTAACTGATGTGGCAGATGAAATACTACCTCTAAGGATAACAGAAGAGGGTTTTGTTCACCACTGCAAATTAATCTCCAGCTTTGTTCATTCAAAAACTGCCTCATTCTTGATTTTCCTCTACCAAGGAACTTGTGCCTTCCTCCTAAGGATGGAGCCAGGTCTGGGTAAAGCTGGGCTTTATATTTTTTGCAAAAATAGGAGCCCAACAACTGTGTGTTTCTTCTTGTTCCCAGTAGTCCTGGGTGCATCCTGAAACCTACCATACAGTGCTCCTAGGAGAGCCTCATTTGAATGTCTGTTAACCCATCCCACATTCCATCTTAAGCCTGAATCTAAATGCAGGCTCCATGGCTTCAACATCTGACAATCTTTCCTTGCTACCACTCACGCCCTTGCTTTCTTTCCCATTTCCCCAGAGTACAGTGGTACCTCGGGTTAAGTACTTAATTCATTCCGGAGGTCTGTTCTTAACCTGAAACTGTTCTTAACCTGAAGCACCACTTTAGCTAATGGGGCCTCCTGCTGCCACCACGCTGCCAGAGCACGATTTCTGTTCTTATCCTGAAGCAAAGTTCTTAACCTGAAGCACTATTTCTGGGTTAGCAGAGTCTGTAACCTGAAGCGTATGTAACCTGAAGTGTATGTAACCTGAGGTACCACTGTACTTGCAAGCTGGCATGCTATTTTGTTCCCTTTTGGTTGTCCTGATGTGGAAAACAGAATTGGCATCCTTGTATCAGATCTGCTCTCCATTCAGCTTATACAGATTGGAGTATCTAACACAAAGCATTATTGATGTATGCTCTCTTGCTCCTTCTGGTTTTACCCATCATCATAAATCCAACCACAGCCCAGGAAAAGGACTGGCTGACTGGATAGATTTAGAAAGGACATGACTCACATATGTTTCCATTGGTCCACAGAACAGAATTGTGCTTCACACAGCACCTATAATTTAAGCACATTTAGAGGCAGGGGAATAACGTTTTAGAAATCAGAGCTGAAATGGCGGCACTGCATGAATTCAAGCCCTCCTCTCCCTCTTGTATGACCTGTGTTTTTCAAAAGATACAAGAAAGCTTTCCATTTCTAAATAAGTGGAGAAGGGGGGGAAGTGGGGAGGGGGCTTTCAACCAAACTCACAGCAGGAACAGCCGACGCTATGTGAAACTCAATGGGTTCAAGATGGCTTGCCAAATTCAGGGTCTTTGTCCTCCTTATCCGCAATATTCCTAAGAATATTATAATGTATAACGCAGACAAACGCGTGCACACGTCCACTATGTCATGTCGTTTGTTTAAAGGACCTTGCCACAGTTGCTTAATGGATCTCCTTATAGGTGGGTTTTTATCTTTGTCGATCGATGAATGGTCAAGGCCATTGTTTTTCTCCCTCTGGCTGGAGGACGAAGGCCACGGGGCTGTTCAAATGTCAGCTGCATTCATGTGCAAAACAGCCCCTGAACTGAACACATTATCTTTTAACCAAAATAAGTCTTTCAGACCATACCGAGCATCCTAAAGGATGTTGCACGCTTGAAGGTTGGTTATTAGTTGTACCAAATGCTGTAGTAGCATCTGCTCACAACTAGCCAGAAATCATGTTTAAGAACAAGAAAATCTACTTCAGCCAAATCCCTGTTGGGAGGGCTTTAGCCTGAACAAAAGGCCCCCGTGACTACTGATTTCCATAACAGATGTAGTATCTGAGGCATGACAGCTCAGTGTAGTGTTGCTGTTCCATTATATGCCGTTCCCTGCATATCCATCTGCAGGAAACAGTTCTTTCATTTTATTAATTGCTCCTAGTGTCCTCTACATTAGAATGCATTGCTCAGACAATAGGTTTTTGTGCCACACAGATCATTGTAATAGGCTAGCTTTCCTTCACTTGTAAAGTTAAAGGTTACTGCCTTGACATGTTTGAGGCTAGGAAAGCCTGTTATTAATCCCAACTACGGAGTTGCTTTTCCTGGGCTCGTGCTTAAGGAAATACTGTCTTTTCATACATCACTCCCCACCAAATGATCTGTTGAATTAAGAAAGATAAGTCTGCGGAACCCAAGGTAATCCTCAGGCAGGAAATGATGTATAGTCAATAGTGGATGCCATAGAGTCAATAGTAGTGTGGTGTCGGCACTCACCTGATCTACCGATAGCTGGGTCTCTGTGACTTGCAGTACTTGGAAGGGTAGGACTGACATGGCAATCACTGAATTGACTCTGCCAGTGTGTTTGCACCACGCCACCCTCTCTGTTGCCTTGGTCCTTCTCCCCTCTCCCAGTAAGCAGAAGGGACTCAGTTGTCAGGAGGCCTGGTGAGCTCCATGTACAGTATGCAGTATATACCAACTGAATGCTGCTCTGTCATTTGTAGGGACATCCACAAGGTCATTAAATCAAAGTGTGTGGTGATAAGAGGATAATTGGGAGCATTATTTGCAGAGGTTTGAATCATATGGCAGCTGCACACTAAATTCTAATGAAATGAGATCTTGATCAGGTTGATTCTCCCCACTATAAAAGTGCCGAAAAAAGTTTGTAGCTTTTGGTACAGCACTAGCAGACATCTCCCTCTTGTGCGTGGGTGAGTATCATTTTGGGTACATAAGGTCCAAAACTAAGATCACTATTAATATATAGAGAAGTAGATAATATATGATAATGGAGATGTTATTATTCATGTGCCATCACATCATACAATCTACCACATACAATCCTCTTCTTAAGGGTAATTTACTCATGTGTCACATTTCATTTTAAAGTTTATATCCTACGTTATATATCTCATTGCATGTAGCAAATGAACCTCTCCCTTTAAAAAATCACAATTTTTTTCAACCATCTCATACACCCCCTTAAAAAAATAAAGTACAATAAACTTAATTAATTTCAGAGTCAAACAAACACAAAACTGATCCAGATCACATCTCTCTAAAAGTCTTAATTGATGCTGGGTCTCCCTAGGTAAGATGTTCCACAAAGAGAGTTGCATTTCTGTCAGGTTGCATTTCTTCAGAGAGCTATTTGGGTGTGAGTAGCCTTAAACTCCCATGCTTGTAACTACATGGCACAGAAGTCCAATGCCTTCAGTGATTCTTTTAAAAATGACATCAAATATTTGGCCATAATATGATATTAAGCATCTTCAAACACCAAGTGCAATAAGGGCCAAAGGCAAAAGCGATTGTCTTAATTGTCACTAAAGATGTCACATCTACTATGAAATAGTGCCCATCCTTAACATTTTGGCAATCAAAACTATATTCAGCACTGCAACCGCACTAGGAATGAATGCAGAGGAAGGGAGGGGAATTGTATTCAGCCAGTAATGGCATATTGCCCCCCATAACCTGGAGGGAGGCCTATGGATCAATTCATTGTCAGAATTATCTGGCAATACTCTAATGCTGTAAGATGCTTCTCCCACCCCACCATGACTCACAGATTTCTATGGTTCATAGTGATAGCTTTGATTGCAGAAGCAAGGGCAAGGGAGTGGTATATTAAAACAAATGTTCCTTAATGCTTTTTAGAACATGACAAGGCATCATAAGGATGTCTGGAGTGATAATGCAATTCATAATTTCTGGCGAGTCCTTAAAATAAAATAAAAGCTTTCAAACTACACTCAGAAAAAAGCAGTGGCATATAACAGATGGGGGGGGGGCAGGTAACAGAAACAATTGAGATCCCTTATGAAAAGCCCTCTTGCAGCACACCAGCTGTTTAATTGCAGGGTTGCACCTCATCTGTTAGGTCCACCCATCTTGGCAGAGAAATGAAAAGCAAAAGAAAAAAAGAACGAAAATGAAAAAGGTTTACTTCGTTTCTCAGGTACGTTGAGACTGAAGCTGGGCAAATAATTGTGTTCATTTCTTTTCCCTAGCCATATTAATATCTATGTTTCCTAGAAAGAAGAAAGCTTTTTACGATCCAAACATTAGAATTGTTCTGTCAGGTATTTAGAAATCATCGACACCTATAGCAACTGCAATGAACGTTGACAACAGCAATTCTAACTCATTAGCAGTACAGGTTGAGAAGAAAGGTGAAAATCTAGTCTTCTGAATCCAGTTTTAGGTGTTCAAGTTATATTAAGGGCATTTTCCATATGAATTCACTTCTTTTCATTTCTTTTCTTTTCTTTCCTTTTCCTTTTCTTTATTCTCCTTTCTCTCTCTTTTGGGTAGCTCTTATGGTGCTTTGATGGAATCGGATTACATATCCAGCAGTGAGTTGTCAAATGGCAAAACATATGTATAGGTGACTCAGCCCAGTGTCTACACAAGAAAGCCCTTCACAAAGGGAATTAATTAATACATTAATAAATTCTCTACTGCAACATGTCAGTGACTTTGATAAGTTTAGCCAGTACAATTGGGTGTTACTTGCATGCAGCGAAACAAATAAATAGAATGGGAAGAGAAACCAGAGAGACCCTGGTGTTTTCAGACCCCTTTCACAACACTTAGACTCTCTGTACAATTTGCCCTAAAGCCTAAGTTAGAGAGGTAGCACCATGTCATATTTTCATGGAAGAAGCAAGATTTGAACTAGGCACTTCTTGATTCACACTGGAGTACTGGAGAAGCAAAGCTCATCTAAAGTTTATATCCTGTCTTAAATGACACCCCCCAGTTCTGTGAATGATATTTCCTGTTTCTCCTGCACTATGAAAAGAGGAAGAGAAATTCACAAAGATTTGTATGCCAACATCAAGTGTTTAGATCAGTAAAGATGACAAAGGTGGAATCTACACACATATAAAAAAACATTGTGAAAATGCTTTTTTAAAAAAAGTTTTGAAAAATATATTGAATTTGCCATAGCTCACCATCTTGTGTCAAATTTATATAATGCACTTTACAACACACTTAAAATGTTTAGTTTGGAGCTGCAGAGCTAAGTCCCAACTTGAAGCCAGGGAGGAGCTAAGTTGTCCTTAGGAACCTAAATTCTCCCTGCTACAGTCAGTGCAATTCACAGAATGGTTGTCAAGGACGTGATTTTTCTTCCTGTCATGGCTGTGGTTCCAGCAATACTGGAAAGCAAAGTCAGTACTCCTTCTGATGCCAGTGAAGTTGCTGAGGGCAATGGTAGTGCTGACACCATCATTCTTTAATAGTTTAGCAGTGTCTGAGTGCACTGGCGGAGGAAGAGGGGGCGGGGGAACGCACTGCCCCTGGCACCATGATCCCAGTGGGATACTATCACGGCTGCCCCCCCACTGGGCGCCACGCACCCGCCTGCTCTCCGCCCCTGGTGCCGGCATTTAAACCTGCTGTGAAAGGATCCAGGGTGCAAGATGTTTCTGGGATGCTATGGGATGAAAAAGCTACTATCTCTGCTGAAGCAGGCCTTTTTGCTAGAAATAGCCAAATTGGAATAATCCCCAGGAATATTCTAGCCCCTCTTTCCAAGTGAACAGCAACTTCGTAGCCACTTGGAGCAGCTCTTACCTTTAACAATGTTTTTAAAAAGAAGGGAAAGCATTTTTGGGGGGTGGGAATACATTTGGGCTAGGTAAAGGTAAAAGGACCCTTGACCATTAGGTCCAGTCGTGACCGACTCTGGGGTTGTGGCGCTCATCTAGCTTTATTGCCTGAGGGAGCCGACGTACAGCTCGGTCATGACAGCTGGTCATGTGGCCAGCATGACTAAGCCGCTTCTGGCGAACCAGAGCAGCACATGGAAACACTGTTTACCTTCCTGCCGGAGCAGTACCTATTTATCTACTTGCACTTTGACGTGCTTTCGAACTGCTAGGTTGGATGGAGCAGGGACCGAACAACGGGAGATCACACCATTGCGGGGATTCATTTGGCTACCTTGTAAACTATAAGTGTACTAAGTGCCCACCAAGTAAAAAGTCAGATGACTTTTGTCCACCACGGATATCCCCAAATTTCTTCCATTGTAAAAAAAAGGTCTGAGGAAAATGGGAAAGATCATTTCTGGCTGTATTTAAAGAAACAAGCAGGAGCTGAATTTGGGCAGAGACTCCTACATGTTTAATTTTCACAGCTTCAGGCCATTCTTGGCCCTGATCTTGTAGCTTTCTCAGTAACAATGAAGGGGATCTTATCTCCACATTTCCTTTGTTCTCTGGGAAAGAGATGATCCTGTAAGAGTATAAATGATGTATGAAATGAAAAGCCTCCTGCTCCCAAAAGGAGAGGATTCAGGAAGTACTTAATGGTTTAATGTGTTATTTATCGGTTTGCTAATTGGCAAATTGCCTCAGACAACAAAACCTCAGGAGCCTAATGAATAATCCCTTATTTCACCCACATCTATTCCCCCAAGCAGAAATGCACTCTTTCCATCTCACTAGGCTTAGCATAGTTTCCTCAGGCAAATTCCCTTTTCTTCCTGTCTATCAGATACCAAGGTGAAGTGAGAAAGCTGTGGAATATGAAGGCAGTTCAGCCCAACATGTACACCACCTTGAGCTCCTTGGAGAAAAAGGTGGGATAGAAGAGAATAAAATAATCAAGTAAATTCAAAAAACAAAACAAAACAAGAACCCAGAAAATGCCACGTAAATCTAATTTGCAGATCTGAAGCATATGATGAGTGCATTCAGTTGCCACAGTTTTATGCAGACCTCTTTCCTACATATATGTACTTCCTCTGGTGGGATGTGGTTTATGTCAAATTTAATGCAATACTTCACATATTGCATTAGCACTACATGTTTTCCCCAGTTGAATACATTATTCTACAGTGTTTAAGAAACAATAACTACGACCCTTAATTCACACCAGATGAAGAGGTGGTGTGTGCAAGGCACTGTCTGACAAACTGAAAATTCACCACTCTGGCAGTGTTTAAAACAGTAGCAGCTAGCATTGTGACCTCCAGATACTGAGGGCTACAACTCTCATCTTCCCTAACCATTGGCCATGTCCCTGAGGCTGATGGGAGTTGTAGTCCATAACATCTTGGGGGTGCTACATTGGCTACCCTTGTCCACAGCGCTGCAAACCGGAAATCAGAATGTGCACCAAGCAGCTCTAGTGTAAGGTACCCCCCTGCCCGTTCGGGCCAGTTGTGTCTGACTCTAGGGTTGCGTGCTCATCTCGCTCTAGAGGCCGGGAGCCAGCGCTGTCTGCAGACACTTCCAGGTCACGTGGCCAGCGTGACAAAGCTGCAGCTGGCGAGCCAGCACCAGCACAGCACACAGAAACACCATTTACCTTCCCGCTATAAAGCGGTACCTATTTATCTACTTGCACTTAAGAGTGCTTTCGAACTGCTAGGTGGGCAGGAGCTGGGACCAAATGATGGGAGCTCACCCCGCCGTGGGGATTCGAATCGCCGACCATACGATCGGCAAGTCCTAGGCACTGAGGTTTTACCCACAGCGCCACCCGCGTCCCTAGCTCTAGTGTACAAGCTACCTTTTCTAAAAGCTGTATTTGCTTGGTTCCAGTGGGAAGGTTGAACTGGGCATAAGGAACCTGAGTAAATCCATGTTCAGCTATAATGCTCATCAGGTACAATTACTCGGTCCCCTGGACTGTGAGAGAGGGGGATGCTGCTCAGACTGCCCAAGTCTGCCCAACCCTGCTGTTGCCAGGGTGCCCGAGGCAGTTGCTTGAGGTGGTTGGGCAGAGGCAGGGACTGAGGAGGGGGATGAAGGAAAGGAGAGGGGTTTGGTTGTCCAGGACTGGCCTTGGATGGTCACATGAGTTGCCAAGGGGGGAGAATGAATCAAAATGGCTGATGAACCCCTACAGGAGGCAAACTGCAGGTCCATGCTGCATTTCTGCTGGTTGACTCAGGTGTGCCTGGGTGGATGGGCCTCTCTCACTTTCTAGGTGAGAGGTTGTACCCTGGATTTGAATCAGGGACCTCCAGCATCAGCTCTTCCAGTCATCTTGGGCTCTTCCTGCAGCCCATGTGTTCTGGCCTCTATGATTGGCTCTTAGGGCTGTGGGGAGGGGCAAAAAATGCCCCATGAAAGATTGATGTCTACTTGAGAGATTAGATTGAGTGATTAGGGATCTGCTCTGTTGTGTTGCAATGTGGGTTTGAGTCCTGAGCAGCGCCGGATTTACGTATAAGCTAAACAAGCTATAGCTTAGGGCCCCACTCTCTTGGGGCCCTGCAAAAAAAAAAATTAAAGGGGAAAAAAGATGTAAATTTCCAAAATATAAGATAAGTTCAACAATTACTTTGATAAAATACATATTTTGTTATGTGCAATGGCTTTAGATACCTATTAGGTTCATAAATTACCATATAGTATATATTCAACACAAAAAACAGCGACAAATTGTTGTTGACAAAGGACAGCTGGACCTATAAAGGGCCCCATTACCGTCAGTAGCTGAGGACCTCATCAAACCTAAATCTGGCCCTGATCCTGAGAGCTCCTTCTCTTTTGCCCCAAACATGACTGTTCACCCATTCTCTCCTCTGAAGTATGCATAAGATGACTATGTTTCCCCTTTCCTATCAACCTTCACTGTTTTTAAATATTTTGATATGTTCTGAATGGATTTTTATTTTATTTTTTTGCATTTTCTGGTATTATTGGCTGGAACGAAGACCCCACCTTTCAGCTTGTTCTTGAGTTACATTCATTTTTCTATGCAATTGTGTGTTAACCTTCTTGCCAATAAACAGTGTCGTCTTCTGGGCCTACTGAAGTGAGTAAACCTGCCTTATAATACCTAAGAACTTGTTTTTCTGCTTTGCTATTTACTGTCCTGGGCTCATTGGGAGAAAGGGCAGAGTAGACACCTAATGAAATAATTAACTCCTGTTTCCTGCTTCCCATCTCTGTGGCCTGTGCAGAGAGCCACTGCAGTCTGGTGCTGTCAGTGTGGCTGTGCACACACACCATACAATGGCTCCCTCGAAGAATCATGGGAACTGCCGTTTACCCTCCACAGATCTACAATTCTAAGCACCCTGAGCAAACAACCGTTTACAGCATTCTTTGGGGGAAGGAATATGCTTTAAACGCATGGTGTGTACACAGCCTCCTCAGACTCTGTGGATACCTGTGTTACATACCCTCCAACATTTCTCCAACGAAAATCGGGACGTCCTATTCAATAATAATAATTCTACTATTCATACCCTGCCCATCTGACTGGGTTGCCCCAGCCACTAGAGGGCAGCTTCCAACACAAATAAAAACATAATAAAACATTAAACATTGAAAAACTTCCATAAGCAGAGCTGCATTCAGATGGCTCGGGGGTTGATAACTCCATACCTTTCAACATTTCTGCGATGAAAATAGGGACGTCCTAAAGAAAAAGGGGGACATTCCAGGATCAAATCAGAAACTGGGATGGCTTCTGTAAATCCGAGACTGTCCCTGGAAAACAGGGACACTTGGAGAGTCTGATGTTATAGGCAAGGCCGGCCCAAGACATTTTGGCACCTGAGGTGAACAACAAAAAGAGAGACTGATGCGTAAACCAGTGGTCAGTTCACTAGTAGGTACACCTGTCATTTCAAACTGTGTCGCCAACAGGAAGTCTGGTTCATACTATAGTCCGAGGGGCTGGCTGTGAGCAATAGGGTACATCCATCTTCACACAGAGCCACCATCCTAAAGGTCAGGCTTAACCCCGAAACTCTGGAATGTGACAAATGTATCCTATAGAAGATACATAGCTGGAGGTAATAAGTCTTTGAGCAATGTGTTAAAAGTCAGATGGATTCAGGGCTCGAGACGGTGCTGGAGCATACAGATAAGGCAATATATTTGGAAGTTGTTGTAGGAAACTTCCTAAATCTGTCAGGCAGGCCTACGGCTGACAGGAATGCCGGGGAGCCAAATACCGTGGTGTATCGCAAAAAGAAGAGAACATAAATCAGGAGGAGACGACGTTATATAATTACTTATTTCGCTGATTAAATCTCCCATAAAGTGAGATGTACACTATAGCAAAGGTCATTAAGGCTTAACCAGGATATAACTCAGAACTGTCAGAATGCCTGAGTGATTCTCCAGGGTCACTTGATTTTCTTTTTCCAATTAGATAGACTGGAAATCTATGGAGATGGAGAAATTCTAAATGAACCTACCTTAAAATGAAGAAGGACACCTATCGGGCTGTTGTCATTCTATGAGCTCCTGCCTGGCTTAGAGAGGGAGGCACGATGCTCTCACGGGTCCAAGAGCCCTCCCATGACCTTCCCAAAGGCCACCTGGACGAAGGGCTCCAGCATCCTGTCAGAGGCTGAGCACTTCCTTCCCAAAGCCCAGGAAACTTCTGCCCGGCTTATGGAGGGAGGTGTGATGTCAGTCCCTCCAATTGTACTCATAAGCTGGTGCCACTGGCCCTAGCTGCTCCCCTACAAAAAATAAAATAAAAATCACCACACACCATTGTCCCTATCTGAAACCCTGGAGCACTGCTGAGAGTTAGTGCAGACAATACTGAGCTAGATGCACTCATGAAACTGATTTATATAATCCTATGGTTTTGAAGGAAATGGGTCAGTATCATGACTCACACGTTACAGATATGGTCCTTAAGCAATGGTGGTTTTCCACCACTAAGATTATATAGGGTGCATAGCAGATCATGCATGGTGTTGGCATATCAGCCCTAGCTGTGAGAATGACCCATCTAAATGCACCCTAAACAAGTTGTTTTAAAATAATAATAATATCTATGCATGTAGGTCAATAAAATTCCTGTTTATGCTGGGCATAAATATATGATGATGTCATTCACATCATTTAGAAATGAAATCAGAATGTCTGGGATGCTCTGTTTATACATCTGTGCTGCAGTATATTATGCATGTTATTCATACTTCAGAAAACCAACACATGAAATATGGGTCAGGCATATAGGATCAGGAATGGCACCAGACTGCTGTGGGCCCTTGGCCTGGTGTAGAATAAAGAATCATAGACTTGTAGAGTCAGGACCATCAAGTCCACCCCCCTTGCAAGGCAGAAATATGCAGCTATCCCTTGCGAGGATTGAACCTGCAACTTTGGTGCTATCAGCACCACGCTCTAACCAACTGAGCCATCCACTTTAAATCCCCAAAAGATGTACGCATAATTTGAATGGTCTTCTGAAAGACACCTTTCATTTTATGTAAACTGGCATGATCAAATAATTCTTGGGGAATAGCTACATTGCAAACATGCCTCAATTTATACCGTTTTTAACAGTCATAGCTTCCCCAACAAAAAAAGGAATTTGGGAATTGGTAGTTAGCTAAAGGTGCTGAGAATTCCCCTTTCTCATTCACAGAACTACATTTTCCCAGATTTCCCTGTGGACTGGAGTAACCATTTAAATATAAATTTGTTCTAAAGATATATCCCAAAACCCAGAACAGAAAATAAACTAATATGCACTAATATTAATTGAAAATACAGTGATCTGCACTAATATTCATTGAAGATACAGAGCTTATGCATGTGTTTCCCTGTTGGATTTCATCCATGCTCTTTAAGTCTCAGTTGCTAATGAACTTGACATTTCTTTCTTTCTTTTTTTAAAAAAGTGCTGAGTGGCATGTTTTGGACTATTAGATCCTTAAATTATCTCTTCCATAATTTGCATGTGCCAGCATTAAATTCCATTTAGCTGTCTGTACTATGACTCACCCAGTAAACGGTTGTTGGCATTTGCACTGCAACAGTCTTGCCACCACCTCAGCCCTCCCAGCAAGCTGCGGTAAAGCCAATTATAGGAGGCCAGGTAAGTTTGGCTGCTGCACTGACTGCCTTTTATAGTCATTTCTGCACAAAAGGGCCCAATGGCCAGCCTGGGAAGGCGGGGCCCATCCAGAATTTGAGAATATTTGACTGCCAAGAAGATATTTTGAGCTGCAGTTATGTTAACTTACCATATGGAGCAAGTGTTTCAAGTTCTAGCCCTGAGAGCTTGTGAAACTTGGGATAATCACAGATGTTACAGAAGCTGTGGAATTAAGCCAATGATAATAGGGACAACGTAGGGATGCGGGTGGCGCTGTGGGTTAAACCACAGAGCCTAGGACTTGCCGATCAGAAGGTCGGCGGTTCGAATCCCCGCGATGGGGTGAGCTCCCGTTGCTCGGTCCCTGCTCCTGCCAACCTAGCAGTTCAAAAGCACCTCAAAGTGCAAGTAGATAAGTAGGTACCGCTCCGGCAGGAAGGTAAACGGCGTTTCCTTGTGCTGCTCTGGTTCGCCAGAAGTGGCTTAGTCATGCTGGCCACATGACCTGGAAGCTGTACGCCGGCTACCTCGGCCAATAAAGCGAGATGAGCGTCGCAACTCCAGAGTCAGTCACGACTGGTGAGGGGTCCCTTTACCTTTACCTTTAATAGGGACAACACACCAAACTGGCAAGTGTTTCTTCTTTGAGGTTGACTTGGACTCAGTTGGTTAGAGCATGGTGCTGGAAACGCCAATTTTATGATTCTTTATTCTACAACCAGTTTGCAGGCAGCCACCTGGGAACAGCCCCCTTACAAATGAAGGACACAGGATCACTACTGTTAGTCATAAAAAGAGAACTGTAATCTGACTCCTCACTTGTGGGAGCTCACGTGTTCCAGTCAACTTTGGCATGATTTCCTTTACAGTATTTCACAATCCACATTCCCACCAGACCAGAAATAACACAGCAGCATGCAAAAAACCCTACAAAGGCGGGGGTGAGGGAATCAGAGAAATCACGATGTCAGGTGAGCTCACACAACAGCCCCAGGGAGAGTGCGGCATTCCAAGATCATCTAAGGAAATTAACTTCAGGCAAATACATTCTGTGGCAGCTCCAGCAAGCACCTTCCTGTGAAGCTCTCAGCTTGTACCTTGCTGTGGCCTGGATCGTGCGGGTCACACAGGCCTCTGCAACTTCTCGCCCACCAAGCGGACCACAACCACACCACACCAACCTTATAGTGTGTCTGAGCATGTTTTATTTAAGACCCAGCAAAAAGAAGAGGTTTACTGAACCAGCAGTGAGCTGCCAATTTGGCTGGTGGTTTGTGTTTGGCTTAGGGCAGAGGTGAGGATTCTTTTTCAGCTCAGGGGCCACACTCCCTTCCAGGCAGCCTACCGGGGGCCACACATGAGTGATGGCCAGAGGCAAATGTGGTCAGAGCACTGAATGAAACTTTTACGTTCATACAGCGAGCTAGCTTCTTCACAAACTCACATATCCCTGGTCTGTATCCTCCATCCAGGCACGGAAGATGCATTGTCAGAGTTCAATGTAACATTCTACTCAGACATGAACACTGAAATGTCTGAAGCGAGGACTTTCATGCTCTGCTTATGGGCTTCCCATGAGTATGCAAAGTTGCATGGATTGGGTTTTGCCTTTTTCTTTCTATTTCCTTACCTGATATATGATTATGTGTAGATATATAAAGGTAAAGGGACCCCTGACCATTAGGGCCAGTCGTGACCGACTCTGGGTTTGCGGCGCTCATCTCACTTTATTGGCCGAGGGAGCTGGCGTACAACTTCCGGATCATGTGGCCAGCATGACTGAGCCTCTTCTGGCGAACCAGAGCAGTGCACGGAAACGTTGTTTACCTTCCCGCTGCAGCGGTACCTATTTATCTACTTGTACTTTCAAACTGCTAGGTTGGCAGGAGCAGGGACCAAGCAACGGGAGCTCACCCCGTCATGGGGATTTGAACCGCCGACCTCCTGATCAGCAAGTCCTAGGCTCTGTGGTTTACCCCACAGCGCCACCTGCATCCCACATGCAGATATATAGATGCAGATATACATTTACTATGCTGTGATTGAGCACAATTTTGTGGGAAAATCACATATAAATATCTGATTGGCCACAGTGAGAAGCAGGAAGTTGGACTTTGCTCCAATCCAGAAGAGCTCTCCTTACATTCTTATGGTTTAGGGTAGTTTTCACTGACCTGGCACCCTCTTGACATTTTGGACTACAACTTCCACCATGCAAAGTGAGCATGGTTGAATGGTAATGGATAATGGGAGTTGTAGTCAAAGAAATCTGGAGAAGACGGGGGAATCTGGGGAAGACTGGTTTAGAGCGCAGTTCGCTGCAAATGCGCTTCTAGTGTCTGCTTCTGATACTTCTAGCTTTTCTGTTTATTGCTTCCTCTGCACAAACATTTCACATCTTGTATTTCCTATTTCAATGCAGAAAGAGGGGGAGAGAAAGAATGGCAGAAGCTGTAGACAGAAAATTATTTCCAGCAACTAAAACAATATTAGGCATGGAAGAAAACAACTACACATGAGGGGGACTTAACAGTTGCTGCATTTTTGTCATTGTGTTCCTATCGGTGCTATTTTCTCTGGCAATTTACTTGTCAGAAAGATCATGAGAAACTGGTAATTTATTCTGAGCAGAAGGCATTGTGCTGCCGCCACTGCCTTTCCTTATATGCCTGCAATCTTTCATTTGTCTGAATGGAGCGATGGATGAGCAGATATCATTGTTTGGCATGCCTGGGCTGCCATTCACACCTCTCTTGTTGATTGTGGAGCACATTATATTAAGACAAGGCAGCCCTATGCCATCGTCTTACATTGAGGAGAAGCACTACCAAAGTTTAGGGGTAAATGTGTTTTGGTATCTAACTGCATTAGGTGATTTTCCTTTGTGCTACAGGCCTGTGGGCATGGGGGCTCAGTTTCCAGAGCAGTGGCAATGGGGAGATGAATACTGGTACTTCAATCTTCCCATGACATTCATTGCTTCTCTCCTCCAAGCTCTCGTTCCATCTGCTTTCCCT
Organism: Podarcis gaigeae; assembly: GCF_964106915.1. NCBI lineage: Eukaryota > Metazoa > Chordata > Lepidosauria > Squamata > Lacertidae > Podarcis > Podarcis gaigeae. The sequence goes on along the minus strand of NC_139678.1, from coordinate 103,021,295 downwards.
GCTGTCAGGTTCCTGACCAATGTTTGAAACAGGGGACAAGTACATGGAACTGTTGCTGGGGAAAATGTGGGAGGGTAAGGAACAGGCTCAGCTCCCTCCTTCCATCTGCTTCCCCTGGAGGTCAGGGTCTCTAAGCTGTGTTTTGTAAAGAGGAAATTAGCTTTTGATAATGATGATGATTTTCACTTATTTATCGTTTCCACAAAAATTGTCTCAGAGCGACCTACAAGTCCATAAAAATACAGAAAAGTTTACAAACGTTAAAAAACAAATGCATCAAAAATGCAACAAAACATAATTTTACCAGGCATGTTTGTTCAACAGTTACATGAATATCTGTGTAGTGTTGAGATGTGCTTTTACCCTAAGAATCCCTGAGGAACTGAACAGTGCCTGTCAAATTCTTGTCTAGGGTCTCCCCTGACTGCCTGTCCCCAGGTGCTGGGGTCAGAAAAGGAAACATTGCAGAGAATTGTATTTTCCTACTTTCTGGCATGAGCATATTTGAGCTAGTCAGGGTGCCAGAGGAGGAGAAAGAACTGCTAATATGTGAACTTTTGAACAGAACCAAGATACCAGATGCTGACTGACCCCCGTCTTTACAAAAGAGGCATTTTGAAGCAAGAACTGGCTTAGGCAGAAAAAGGAATCTGTGGTGATTCTTATCCATTTAGTTGAATAAATGTTCACTTTCTGCTGTTTCCAGGTTGGCTGGGAAAGACTTCGCCTAAAACTTTGGAGATCGCCAGCCAGTCAGTGTAGAAATTACTCAGCTAGATTAGCCAATGGTCTGATTTGGTATAAAGCAGTTCCCGTTTTTGTAGGAATTAACTCCTACATATACTCAGGGGCGTAGGAAGGGAGGCTTTGGGGATGATCCGCCCTGGGTGCCATCCCTGAGGGTGGGTGACATCGCTGCCCCACCCCCATACGCTCGCAGTGGGCGGCCCCCCGGGATGCTCACCCTGCCCCTGTGACGCTTGCCCCGCCCCTGTGGGTGGCTAGCCCCTCCCCCAGGTGCACACCCCTCTGGGTGCCAGAGCAGCTAGCTCCGCCTCTGCATATACTTCCCATGAGATATAGAGGTACGGTATTTTGCCAGAACAATGCAAGTCAGTGCACTGGAGCTACTACTGCAATCAAATTGCAATGTTTCTGTTGCTATCCTGGTAGATTTGACTCCTGTAATCATATCCTCTATTGGGATACTTGGTTTCCAGCTACCAATACATTTCTGAATGTGTTCAAATGTCTCCTTTTTATCCAGCTTGAGGTAGGCTAGGATGTTCTAGCCACTGCGACTAATCTTTTGTCAGCGTGGGCACCCTAGATAAGTGAAGTCATTTCTCTTCTATATGCTGGGCAGACACAGTCATTAATCATCGTTATGCTGGAGGTGAGAATTGTGGGTTGTGATGACCTGGAGAAAAAATTATAATTGATAGAGCTCCTTTCCTACACAGCTGCAACAAATACAGAAATGTGCTTGAAAGTTATTGAAGACTTGCCTTTCAATTTAGTCTTTAGACATGATTACATAGGGGTTTTAGTGTGGTATCATGTTCACAGGGCTGATCATGAAGCAGACTTGCTATTTCTGCTGCAAAGGAGTATTTCATTTTACCATGCAATGTTTTAAACTACTTGTCTCGTTTTTAATCAACAATTAGAAAGAGAAGGATTATCCTATCTGATCCTCTGTCCATTTAGTGTATTATGCATTGAGCTGGTCTGAGAGCCCACTCTTTTGGGTGAAAAGTTTTGGAGGCATGAAGAGATACTTACCATCTTGGTGACTGGGTGGTAGGAGGCTATTTTTTCTTGTGAACCTTACCTTCACTTTGAATTGGCTTCATTTGCCCTTAGTGATGTGAGAACATTAGCAAATGTATCTTCATGCCACCATGTTCATTATCCAAGCCTTAGTGGGTTGGGATCAGTTCTGTGACTTATCTAGGAAGTTTTGCCCTCACTTGCAATTGGCTTTCCTTCCTTGGTGCAATTCGCAGCCAGTGATGTGGAGTGAGATTCAGCTTACAAGTCTACTACCTCACATCACTCTTCCACTTAAATCTATGGCACATTGTTGCTAAATTTGAAACCAGCGATGTTGCCTCCTACAACTGAGTGTGATCCAATTAAGTATTTTCAAGCACCATTGATTTCAGTAGGAAAGATTTAAGAATGTGCTTAATGTCAATCTCCTATTGACACTAATGGAGCTGGGTAGTGCTTAAATCTGGCTGAATTGAGTCTCATGATATAGACAAAGGATAAAGCCAACTATAAAAACTGAATGGGTCAGGATGGAGAACCTGGGAAACTTCAACTTCCAGGAGCCAGAGACAGCATGATGAGATTTTAGAATCAGAGTCAGGAATTATGAGATTTCAGAATCATTTGGAGGGCCACATACTCACCCTCCTCAGAGTGGGGGATGTTGATAAAACACCCCTAACATATCTCAGTCTATTTATTATTTGCATTTGTTGGTTGCCTCAAAACAGGCATTCTCTAGGCAAGATACAACAATCAGGTTTGAAACAGAATTAAAACAGAACATATAACAAATCAAGCATTTTCAGTATGATACCCCACCCCCGGCCACCGCTGCCGCCAGCAGAGACACCCAAGCAGCAACAGCAGCAGGAAAACAACTTCATCATATAGAAAGAGCTGAGTGAGCTTATAGGGCTGAAAAGCTGATCAACTACCATGAAAATAGAGATTACTACTATTGACAGTAACATTTCAAAAATTCTAAAGTGATCTTCAGAAGTTGTTAAGAGACCTGAGGCTACAATAAAGTCTTTGCCCAACACTGAAAGGATATTAATGTAGGAACCAGGCAAGCTGATCTAGCAGTGCTGAAAAGGCTCTCTCCCTTTTAGTCACTCTCAATATTTCATATTGAGAAGACACTTAGCAAGGACACTCCAGGCACTACAGGAATGGGGAACCTATGGTCCTCCCAATGTTGTTGGACTCCACCATCATCCCCAACCAGCATGGGCAGTGATTTGGGGATGATGGGAGGACCACAACTTCCCCACACCTGTCTTAGAGTATGGGTGGGCATATGGGAAGTCGCATTCCAGTGGATGTAAAGCTTAGCAAACAGGGGGGGGCACACCTGAGGAGGTAGAGCATTCTGGGCATCAAGCATGCTCATTCAATTATGTCTGATAACTGCAAGCCATATAAGGACTATGGGAACTACCCGTCAGGTGGCAGAGGAACCAACCTCCAGGTTGCCAGGAACGGATAAGACAAGGAAAAGTCTTGACCATCTGCTTTTATTCAATATTTACGGAGAGAGGCTTGGGAATGCAGCCTCTTGGAATAATGGTGTTGTCCCAAGTAATCTCCACCTCCCTTTTCTTCCACTTCTTCATTTGTCAACAGCACCACCCCCTCTATGGTTGCCCTCTGTCTCTGAGCCCTTTGCTCTCCTACTTTTAAGTCTCACCGGGTTCTGGGAGATGGTGGGTCTGGAATGCTTTCTAGTGACAATGTGTTAGCCAGCTGCTCCAACTCTGTCTCCTCCTCCTCTCCCATTATTTCCCAGCTTTTCCCCTCATCTTCCTCTGAGCTGTGACCTCCCTCAAACCCCTGTTGTAATTCTGAACTGTCTTCTTCTTCTCTGGAAGGATCAGGCTGGGGAGGCGGTCTCCACCATTCCTCCTCTGCCCAGTCCCTGACACTTCCATGTTCATCCTGCTCTACTTGTCAAAATGGGAGCTGAGGGACTAGCCATGAGGTAGCCCTGCCATAAAGAGTGACTACTGAGGAGCAAACCTTCAAATATTTGGTACTTCTTCTTCTTTTACAGTGCCTCTTCTCCATCTTCCAGTTTAGTACCCCCAGCCTTGAAAGAAGCTGCTGGTGCCACCTGTTCTCATTTACAGCACTGTTCTTTGGGGCCCAATTTATTAATGCTTTTAAACAGACCTGAAATCAGGAGTCAAAGTATTTTTGTCTGTGTTCCTCACTTGAAAGCAAAAATGACAATGAGTGACTATTAAATGGAAGAGGTAGTTTGCTGTAATTCATGGAGGAGCTGCTTAGGCAAATTAATCATCCTCACGAAATTATACACACTACCAGGAGTGGGATTTGACTTTAATTGTTTCCTCATGTGGCCATCGAGGACATAATTCAGGCTGTCACTCTGTTTTTGAAAGCGTTTATTCTTCAGACAAAAATGGAAAGTAGATTAGTCTACACACAAACCTTGTTTTTTTAAGGTTTTGACTCATGTGCAAAGTGGATGAACTTCCTAAAATACTTTCAAATGTGCAGGTTTCAGTAGGTCTATACAATGAACATGGGCTGATATGGTCACTACACTATTGGCTTCCCATTAAAATGGATGTGTGTCCTGCTTTTGGAGAGGGAAGTTTTCTGGCTGAAGGGCAGTCCAATCCAAGTCTGATTTAAGGATTTTAGTTGCCACATGGTGGTGTGCAGTCAGTGGACTGGAAGGACTAGGCTAGCCCCTTAATATTCCTGGTAAAATAGAGTATTAAAGTATTAAAGCCTGGTGCCTCCTTCCCAAAGCCCAGGAAGCTTCTGCCCGCTCAGGGAGGGGTGTGTGATGCTCCAATGGGGTCCAAGAACCCTCCTGCCAGCTTTTCAAAGCCCGTCCAGCTTTGGGAAGGATGCAGGAGGGCTCTAGCATCCTGTCAGAGGCCTGGCACCTCCTCCCCAAAGCTCAGGAAGCACCAGCCTGGCTTAGGGAGAGAGGCACGATATTCACACACACAATGTTGTCCCCCACATCACCCATGCAAGCTGGAGCCTCTGGTCCTAGTTGTTCCACTATGAAAATTTTCACCACATGTCACTGTCACTATCCACATTTTGAGCCTTCATAGCAGACTGACTGCATGGCTCACCTGGTCTCAATCTTCCTCACTTCAGTATTTCTGTTTAAATTACAGTAATATATTCTAGAATATATAGAAATTAGCATGTGCAGGTTTTATGAAAACTATTTCATGATGCATCTCCTCTTTTTGGGTAATGTGTAAGTGCCAACCCTATTCTTCATATATGTACCCTGGACAGTACCTTACATATGTCATACACTTCACGTCTGGTCTCGTTCAGTGTGGTCACACTCTTCCAGGGACCATTCCAATGAACTGCAGGATTTTATTATCTGTGTTATGATGTTCCTCATTCCGTTCAGTATCTTTATTCTCTGTGGAGTGCTCAGAAGTCCCAGCAGATTAACATCCTGAGTTTAATGATATTTTCTGGCATGGCTTGTCTACTGCTAAACTACGCCATCTTAGTTATTTTTTCACTCTTGAAAATGGTAAGTTCTCTAGGTACAAGAAGCCATTTTATCTCACTAATGGTTTCTTATACTCAACAGTGATTTTAAAAAAAATTGTACTTCCAATTTCTAGAAAACACTTTCTGTATTGTTTTCTTGTGTGTGCACACACACATATGGACACGCAATGGTTGTATTTCTGTGTCTCTACAAATGAGCTTTGCAACCATTTGCCACCATGCCATCTGTTCTCCTCATCCTGAAGCACTGTTCTGGGTCCAGAATTGACCAAAGAAGCACATTTAGTGAGGTGCAGTGATCAGTCAGGGCAAAGACTCATTCCCACAATGCATCTTCCACTCTGGATTGAGAGTGAATGGGGGAAAGGGGGGGAGTCCATGCCATCCAACATTCCTCAGGTGAAAAGAGGGACATTTCTCACTCCCCACTCCAACTGACCCTCTTCGACCCCCCTCCATTTTTTTGTGCCTCCCTGTGGAGTAATAATAATAATAATAATAATTTATTATTTATACCCCGCCCATCTGGCTGAGTTTCCCCAGCCACTCTGGGCGGCTCCCAATCAGTGTTAAAAACAGTACAGCATTACATATTAAAAACTTCCCTGAACAGGGCTGCCTTAAGATGTCTTCTGAATGTCAGGTAAATCTTTATCTCTTTGACATCTGATGGGAGGGCGTTCCACAGGGCGGGCGCCACTACCGAGAAGGCCCTCTGTCTGGTTCCCTGTAGCCTCACTTCTTGCAATGAGGGAACCGCCAGAAGGCCCTCGGCGCTGGATCTCAGTGTCCGGGCTGAACGATGGGGATGGAGACGCTCCTTCAGGTATACAGGACCGAGGCCGTTTAGGGCTTTAAAGGTCAGCACCAACACTTTGAATCGTGCTCGGAAACGTACTGGGAGCCAGTGCAGATCTCTCAGAACCGGTGTTATGTGGTCCCGGCGGCCACTCCCAGTCACCAGTCTAGCTGCCGCATTCTGGATTAATTGCAGTTTCCGGGTCACCTTCAAAGGTAGCCCCACGTAGAGCGCGTTGCAGTAGTCCAAGCGTGAGATAACCAGAGCATGCACCACTCTGGCGAGACAGTCCGCGGGGAGGTAGGGTCTTAGCCTGCGTACCAGGTGGAGCTGGTAGACAGCTGCCCTGGACACAGAGTTAACCTGCGCCTCCATGGACAGCTGTGAGTCCAAAATGACTCCCAGGCTACGCACCTGGTCCTTCAGGGGCACAGTTACCCCAAGCTTGTCCTTTCAGAAGAGTTCAAGTGTCGTCACCACAACACCAATGGGACACAGCACCATGCCTTCCACCATCCTGAGAAAAACTCATAATCTCGATTTTATTCTATTTTATTCTTTGATAGATTTATAAAAAAGGAAAACACACACCAATAAATATATCTCAAGACTCCTTGTGCTCTGCTCCCCTACCCATTTCTTCCCTCCATGAGAGCCCTGCCCTCTGCCTGCACCTCGGAACCACCAGCAGCTTCTCCTCCTTGTTGCCTGTTCTCCAGCAGCCACTACAAGCCGCCCAGGGAGGAGGCCGGCAGCGATGGCCATGGAGAGGCCATGGGATGTTCCCTTGCAGGACAAGCACCGGCTCCTCCTCTTCCTGGAGCTCAGCAGCGGCAGTGCTGGCAGGGGAAACAGGGGCATTCTGGGATCAAATCAGAAGCCAGAATGGCTTTCATAAGTCCTGGAAAGTCCTTGGAAAGTAGGGACACTTGGAAGGTATGGAAGTTGCGTTAGTTGCCATGGGATTTGATGGGACAGTCCATTTCCATTTCCTGCCAGCATTCACTCTGGATCAGAGGCTGCATTTGCAATGGCAGCACTGTTGTGAAGCCTTGCCGTACATGAAAGAAGTGGCCCTTGGTACAGAGAAGCCTTCTTGAGCAGCCACAACAGCCAGGCAGATGCCTACAGGAAGCCCAAAAGCAGGACCTTAGTACAACAGTGTTCGCTCTCCACCTACGTCTGGTATTCAGGAGCATAGTGCCTCTGACTGCAGACACAGAACCCAGCCATCTTGGCTAGTAGCCGCTGATAGCCTAATCCTCTTTTGATGCCATTCAAGTTGGTGGATTGGCCTTGTTGAACACATAACAGTCTGAAGAGGAGTCAGCACACATGGGGATGTTGGGGGCCCATGGTTAGGTTAGGCCCTCACATGTTAGGGTTTGTGTCTTTTGGTCACTGAGCCTTTTGGGCTTGCTGATCAGAAGGTTGACGGTTCAAATCCCCTCAACAGGGTGAGCTCTCGTTGCTCGGTCCCAGCTCCTGCCAACCTAGCAGTTTGAAAGCACGCCAAAAAGTTCAAGTAGATAAATAGGTACTGCTTTGGCGGGAAGGTAAATGCCATTTCCATGCGCTGCTCTGGTTTCGGTGTTCCACTGCGCCAGAAGCAGATAGGTCATGCTGGCCACATGACCCAGAAAAACTGTATGCGGACAGAAATCAGCTCCTTCAGCCAGCAAAGCAAGATGAGCGCTGCAACCCCAGAGTCGTCCGCGACTGGACTTAACTGTCAGGGGTCCTTTACCTTTTTAATCATACTGATGGGTTGTGGGCCAGGCTGCTGAACTTCTGTACCCTGCCATTTCAAAATACATGCTTATTTCTTGTCCAATAATTTTAGTTTTTCAGACTTTTCGGGGGTAGGTGGGGTAGCCAGAGCCATAATTTATCTGTCGAGTGCTCAGGGCCATTTAAATCTTTTGCAAATATCCTGTCTTGAAATAAAGATTGTTAGCCATCCATCCTCCTGAGATTAATCCCCTTCCCTTTTCATTTCACATTGTGGTGGTCTGCGATATTGAATTAAGCAGTAATTGAGAGAGGAGGCAACCCTGTCTCACTTCAACCTTGGTCTTAAACTATCCTGTCAGATCCTTATCGGCCTTGAGCAGTGCACTCATTGGCTTGTCATAGATGTTTCAATCAAATGTATCAACTCCAGTTCACCCTGCCGAAAATGGCTTTCCCAGCCTGCTAGCAGCATGCATCACTCCCATGAGAGTGACTGCAAATCCCGCTCTGTGCTGTGAGTTTTAAGCGGCAAGCTATGATCATTCTAATTTATAATATAATTTTTCCATAATTTCCTAAACCAATATTTATTCTAAATGTAGAGGGACGCCACTTCCTCACAGCGATACTATGCCTGTGGCAATGTCATCTAGCGCAACCATTTGCATGGATTTTCCTGAGAGTTTCCGATAAAAACGTAAGAGCCTGCTGGATCAGACTATTGAGCCATGTAGCCAAGCATCCTGTTCTCACAGTGGCCAACTAGATGCCTTTGGGAATCCTGTAACAGGACCTGAGAACAAGAGCCCTCTCTCCTTGTGGGGTTTCTAGCAACTGGTTTTCAGAAGGTGCTGCCTGTGACTTGAATGTTTCTGAAGGCATCTCTCATTAGCAATTTATTTCCCAATCCCTTTTCCTTTTGTGTTGTGACTTTTACATTGTAAGCAGGAACTAGTCTTATTATGGAACTTCATAAGCCACTCCGGGACTCAAGAGTGGGCTAGAAATGCTTCAGATAAACAAACAAAACCTCTCTGTGTGATGTGCAGGATTTGTGTGGAAGTCTCCATTAGATATTATAGCTAGCCAGGTATGAAGAGTTGCAGTGTGGAAACAGCTACCAGATCAGCACATGGATCAAATAAAATGCAGATAGGCTCATATTTTCATGCAGGGTGGAGTTGCACGATGGTATATTCCTTTTGGGAAAATATGTTTCATATTATTTCCAAAATTACACAGCAATCCCTTCCACCCAGTTCAGCTCTTGCCTTGTTATCATTAGACTCAAATGTAAACAATAACCTTAAATGCAGAGATTTAGTATTTTTTCTATTATCAGCAGCCCAATGAACAATAGCCTGATACTGGAAACAACCTATAGAAATCCCCATTGAAATCTGGGTAAATAATATTTGGAATGTGGCAGTATAGGAATGCCTTACTTGCCACAGAAGGGTAATTAAAGGCACTTCAAAGATGGACACTTTGGGTGAAACTTGGCTTCCATTCTTTTCCTTTATAAATGAGACAGAAATACCTTTATTCCACCCACAACACAAGAATCTCAGTGGAGAGGAAACTTGAATTGATAATGCATAAATAAACGTATTGCTTGTGCACTGTGTACTGCATATGAAACTCAATAAGACTGTACCACTGGGCAAGTTACTGTAGCTATATGTTGTTCTTGTATTTACATGAAAACCAATAAAAATTATTTAAAAATAAACAATATGCAGAATGGATATGTAGATACATAGAATAGGTGTGGTTTTTCTTCATTTCTTTAGGCAAAGTCATTTGGTTTTTGGAGACATTTTTGAAAAGTGAGGCTCAGATTCATGTTTGAAAATCAAAAACCTCATAATTGGCAGAGAATTACATTGATGTGGTTCATTGATTATGTCGTAAAGAGAACTTACTGTAGAAGTATTGAATGCTGTTGGATGGATTCTGTACAGAATTAGAATCTTCTGGGAAGGATGTGTAGGATCTCTCCAGATACATGTCAAGAACCAGACAATTTTTAAGTGTAAGCTTCTGTAAGCTACCAAAGTGGGATGGAAGCTAGCATATTGTAGAATATCTAAGGGGACAATACCTTGTGGCAGACTTACAGCCTTGCAGCCCCAATCTGGGTAAAGAAGTCAAAGTGGGTGCTTTGAGGAGAGGAGGGAAGAGCAGTGAAATCTATCCTGCACCCAAGAAGTCTGTGTGCACAGAAGGTGGCAAACATTCAGCTGCTCAACAGATTATTGGTGCTGCCAATGATGACGATGCTGATTGCATGTCAAAAGGGAGGATTACTAATTCCAGGCAGCTGAGTTTAACTGCATGGGTGATCAGTGACGACTGCACTGGCCATCTGTTTGGAAGGAGAGCCTTGCAGGCCAGCATATACCCAATGCTAGCTAACTTTAACTCAGCAGATTTAAGAACAGTTTACTTTGTTACAGGCTGACAGCACTGGTGAAATTGTCCAATTTAGGTCTACATCTCTACATTCAGTGACTCCAGCCCTTGCTTTCATCCTCAACCAGAAAACAAATGGGGATCATTCTGAGTTCTGTTAGTGGCTTTGATGTAAAAATTGAGATCACTACTTATTTCTCTGTTAAGAAAAGTGACATCCTATCCCATAGGGACACTGAGAGGAATAAATATTGATTAATCATAATAATACTTGTTAAAGATGAAAACTTCATACCCAGCTCACTTTGCAGATCGTGACACAGTTGTTATGGCTTTGCTGAAATGCCATTTTTATGTGTGGACTTAAGGATTTTTGTCCCTGAGGGGGAGAAAAACTCCATATGCATGCTACCATTGTCTGTTATTTCAGTGATTTCAAGGAAAATCTGTAAGGTGGATCTAGATACTAAGGTCCCATCTGCACTATATATTTAAAGTTGTATCATTCCACTTTTCACAGTCTTCTCTCAAAGAATCATGGGAAGTGTAGTTTGTTAAGAGTGTTGAGAGTTGTTAGGAGACACCTATTCCCCTCACAGAATTACAATTCCCAGAGTTCCCTGGGAAGAGAAATTGATTGTTAAACCATTCTGGGAAGCTGGACTGACTTCAAACTGTAATTGATATGAGCTTACCTTTGCTCTGAATCCTAGGCTAGCTGTCATTCCTGCCCGACCCCCAACATAGTTCAGGCTGTCTATTTGCATAAAAGGGGAAGGAAAAAACCAGACAAGTTTAAATCAAGTTTAAGCCTTGAGTTGAAGGATGGGGGAGAAAATAGTTTTGTATTTTAATGCAAAACTGTCTAATTCAGAGTTACCAAAAAAAGCAAACCAAAACTTACAGTATTTTTCGCCCTATAGGATGCACTTTTCCCTCTCCAAAAATGAAGGGGAAATCTGTGTGCGTCCTATGGGGCAAATGCAGGCTTTCGCTGAAGCGTGGAGAGCGAAAGGGGTCAGTGCGCACCGACCCCTCTCACTCTCCAGGCTTCAGGAAGCTATCAGCAAGCATAGGGAGCCCGCGGGAATTCCCCCAGGGCTCCCTAGGCTGCGGATAGCAGCCTGCTGCTCGGAGTGCTGGGCGCGCTGAAGCAGAGCGCCCCACGCTTCGGGCAGATATCCACAGCCTGGTTGCCTGGAGCGCGGGGCACGCTGAAGCAGAGCGTCCCGCACTTCGGGCAGATATCCGCGGCTGGGGGAGGGGAATAAATTCCCCCCCTTTATTTCCCCCCCCCCAAAAAAAAACTAGGTGCGTCCTATGGGCCGGTGCGTCCTATAGGGCGAAAAATACGGTAACTATTCCTTAAAACCTGGCCCCCCTCCAAATTTTGTGATGCAGTTCTCCAACCAAACAATGTGTACAGTAGTGCATGTATGAGGAAAAGTGTACATAAAAATGCTGCTCACCGCTACTTTTTATAACGGTATTAGAAGTTCTTTTGAATTCGATTAGACAAAATAAGGAAATAAAGGGGGTGACACTTGGCCAGAACGAATATAAGATCAAAGCGTTCGCAGATGACTTGGTAATAATGATTGAAGAGCCAATAAGTACGGTAAAAGAGGTTCTGGAGGAAATGGAACAGTTTGGAAGTGTGACAGGTTTTAAATTAAATAGGGAAAAAACAAAAATGATTGTGAAGAATATGGATCAAGATCAAATAGAAATAATGCAACAACAAACACAAATAGAGGTGGTTAAGAAGGTGAAATACCTGGGAATATGGATAACTCCCAAAAATATAGACTTATTTAAGAACAATTACGAACCAGCGTGGAAGGAAATAAAAAGGGACATGGAGGTGTGGGGGAGGCTGAAATTGTCATTTTGGGGAAGGATCTCTACAATCAAAATGAATGTGCTCCCGAAGATATTATTTTTATTTCAGACTATCCCTATAATCAAGGGGAATAAGATTTTTAAAGAGTGGTAGAGAGCGATCTCTAGATACATCTGGCAGGGCAAAAAACCGAGAATTAAATTTAAATTATTAACAGACTTAAAAGAAAGAGGAGGCTTTGCCCTGCCGGATCTGAAACTGTATTATGAGGCATCATGTCTCTGCTGGGTGAAGGAGTGGATTAAGTTAGAGAATAACAAATTGTTGGACCTAGAGGGGTTCGATAACAAATTTGGATGGCATGCCTATCTATGGCAGGAGAAAAAGAGAGTCCATAAAGGCTTTGAGAACCACATCTTCCGAGGTCCCTTAATTGAGGTTTGGGATAAGTATAAAAATCTATTAGAACCTAGAACGCCACGTTGGCTATCACCTCTAGAAGTTATGAGCGTAAAGGGAACCAATATGAGAAGCAATTGGACAACATATGGCCAACTGTTATTTAAGGAAGGGGGAAAGTGGAAAATAAAACCGTATGAGCAGGTAAAAGAACATGTATACGATTGGCTGCACTACTTCCAAATAAATGAGATGTTTAAGAAAGACGGTAAAGAACGAGGCTTTGCGGATAAGGAATCGAATTTTCAAAGTGAGGTTATTGATAATGATGGCAAAAATTTATCTAAAATGTACAAACTGTTGTTATATTGGAATTTGGAATACGAAGAAGTTAAGTCGGTGATGATCAGCTGGGCCAGGGATGTCGGTCATAATATACAATTCGAAGAGTGGGAGAAACTGTGGAATGAGGGATTAAAATTCACTGCTTGTATGACGTTAAAAGAAAACACGATGAAGATGTTCTATAGATGGTACATGACGCCGGTAAAACTGGCAAAAATGTACAAGACATGCAATCGGTGCTGGAAATGCAGGGATAAAGAGGGTAGTTTCTTCCATTTGTGGTGGGATTGTAAGAAAGTGAAAGACTTCTGGGAGAAAATATACAATGAGTTAAAGAAGATTTTAAAATACACATTTACGAAAAAAGCAGAAGTCTTTCTGTTGGGAATGGTAGGAAATGAGATAAAAAGGGAAGACTGCAAATTCTTTAGATACGCAATCACAGCCGCAAGAGTGTTACTGGCCCAGGGTTGGAAACAGCAAGAAATACCGACCATAGAAGAGTGGAGAATAAAACTGTTAGATTACGCAGAGCTAGACAAATTGACAGGGAAGATTAGATACTTAAGAGACCAAAAATTCATCGAGAACTGGGGGAAATTTGTGGAATATCTGGAATGTTTAAGTGAAGGACAGATGACGCTTAAGGGATTTAAAGAAGCACTGTAAGAAAAGTAAGAAGTATTGTCTAAAGGGAATAGGGAAAAAAAGAGAGATAAATAATGTCAATACAAATTGGAGAAATGTGTAATCAAATTACGACTATGAATGATTTACGGAACAGTTGAGGGAAGTCCAAAAGAGAAATAAGTAATGGAAAAGATGTGAAATTTATGCACGTTGTTTTGTTTTATTTGTGGATTAATAAAAATTATATGGAAAAAATAAAATAAAAATGCCTATATGGATTTTTTAAAACCCACAGAAGATTTCTATTTTATTATTGAAAATTAATTGTAAAACTGTGTACATCAGGAAAAACTGCACATAAAAATATGCATCTTAGGGCAATGCACACAAAAATGCTGATTATCTATACAAAATGTGTATATTAGGAGAAATACGCACGCACGCACACAAAAACCCTCAATGTTATGCAGATTACTGCTTCCATTCCTATTTCTTCTGAAAGCCTTTGTTCAAAATCTTCTGCAGATGAGCTTGCAATGAGTCATCTCCTGAAAGATTAACTATCAGCTGCAAAAAGGTAGGCTTCAAACACAACAGATGTGAACACAAATAACTACTGAGTGTTCCTAATATAAAGAATTGTATCATAGATCCCTCAGAAGAGGCAAACTGTAACAAAAGGAAATGAAGGAGTAGCTTGCACAATGTTTATAATTATAACTTCTGAGCACAGAAAGTTTCATTCTTTTGCTGAACCAAACTGGGTATTTTAGGGGATTTCTGCATGATCTTTTGCAATGTGCTTGGATCTGCGGGTGGTGCCAAGCTTTACACAGCAAGCAAAATTCCCAAGGTACACCTGTGTCACACAGAAGGTTCCCTCAGCAAACACAGGAAGTGTGATCGACATGCTTTCAAGGCTGCATATTTACTGCGGATAAGATCCCCAAATCATATGGCCAAATAAAAAAGGAGGGCAATTTCTTGAGCCTTTAATGCTTTTGCAGAAGAGAGAATTTCAGCAGATATAGCCTTTTCCCTTGGTTTTCCCACCTGCAACACTTGATTACAGCTATTTCAGAAAGCTGTGATAGTTCCGACTCCATTTTCAAGGACTCCAGTTTCTACCTCCCCACCACCGCCTCAAAAAGCTTCCGTTGAATAATATATACTTTTATTTACTCTTTAAATCAAAGTGGATAGAACAAAACAAGTTTAAATTCAGGGCCCTTGGCTTAATTTGGTTGTGGTTTGAATTTGTTTGTGTCTTTCAGCTGCAATTCCAACTTGACAGTTCATTTATCTCTACCATCTGGAATGAAGCATCAAGAGTATTGAACTTCAGCCACAAATAACTCTTGAGGTATCTTTCATGGAATATATTTTATAACCAATTTGCATTCTGATTGCACCATTGGACAAAATCTGATTAATTCCAAGCCCTTCAATTCAACTAGATTATCATGACCTTATCCCAAGGTCACACAACTCTGTGCCTGACAGATAACTGTCTTCCAGATTGCTGGTGCACCTAAGGCTCATCAAGAGCAACATCTAACAGTAACCACAGGAAAGAGTGAAAATGAACACAAGAGATTAAACAACAGTACTGTAAGTAAATTTTTAGGTGGGGTGGGTGGGGTTAGTCTGAGCACAAATGACCTCCTGAAATTCACTACCCCCAACAGGAAGACAGATGAGGGTAGGGATACCATTCCACTAAAGGGCTTTTCAGTCTGATTTTAATCTGGTTTATTTAGTGCCCTTTGTGATCTTGTTTGTAGCATCTTGGGATCCACTGCAACGTGACTGTTCCTCTCCACTCAATAACGATAACATGACACTGAAAAGGAAGTAAATCCCCATTCATCTCAATGGGGCTTACTACAAAATAAGCATGCTGTTTAGGATTGCAGCCTAAATGAGATCCGACAGGTGCAAAGTGCAAGGAGATAATAGATCTGTAGCCTAGCCATACTAGAGCACTACTTTTCTTGTACATTTTGATTTAGTGCAGGCCAAAACGTAGAAGAAAAAGAGTTATTGGCTCATGTTCACTGTTTAACCAAAAGCCAAGATGTTGCGTTTGAATAACGCACAAACAAAAGGAACCCTAGAAGTTGGCATGAAAGATCATGGAAAGCACCAGGTGGCAAAGCTTGGGGATTCACATCAGCTTAGCAATACATTGGCTTAGTCACATTTTTGGACATGCAGCCAGATCTCTCAGACATTTCCCCTTCTATAAACAGACTAGCACCCCTCTCTCTTTTACGAGTTTCAGGGTTCCTGCAATAAATGAGATGGGAAAGCAGTATCATAACACCATTCATTATTTGCAGTCTTCTCATACAAACGTTTTGAATTTTGTAACGCACACTCCTAAATACTATCACTGACAAACAAACATGAAAACATTGTTGGCAGCTGTGTCTGGGGTTTTATGAGACTGGTTTCATCTGTGCTTTTTGGTAACACGGGTGGCGCTATGGGTTAAACCACAGAGCCTAGGACTTGCCGATCAGAAGGTTGGCGGTTCGAATCCCCGCAACGGGGTGAGCTCCCGTTGCTCGGTCCCAGCTCCTGCCAACCTAGCAGATCGAAAGCATGTCAAAGTGCAAGTATATAAATAGGTACCGCTCCGGCAGGAAGGTAAACCGCGTTTCCGTGTGCTGCTCTGGTTCACCAGAAGCGGCTTAGCCATGCTGGCCACATGACCTGGAAGCTGTACGCCGGCTCCCTCGGCCAGTAAAGTGAAATGAGCGCCGCAACCCCAGAGTCGGTCATGACTGGACCTAATGGTCAGGGGTCCCTTTACCTTTACCTTTATCAATAGCAAAAGCACTGGGGAAGGGGGAACCATCTGTAACAGAAGTCTTAAAGCAGGCATAGGCAAACTTGGCCCTCCCAGATGTTTTGGGACTACAACTTCCCTCATCCCTAGCGAACAGGACCAATGGTCAGGGACGATGGGAGTTGTAGTCCCAAAACATCTGAAGGGCCAAGTTTGCCTATGCCTGTCTTAAAGCATTCCAAGATATCGGCAACTAGTGGTCTGTTCCTTTTGGGCTTCCCTCATAGCTCTCTCCTGTCAAGAGAGACAATTCAAGTCCGACCCTTACCATACCTTGGCCATCCATCTATCCATGCCTGCGTGACAACATAAATCAAACGTCTGGATCAGAGTTAATGCTCAGGCACCAGCTGAAGCATGACATGCTACTTCATCCAGGCTTTGGGCGCAGGGTTGATTTAATGAGGCCAGTTGCTAATGGATGGATTGCCTACTGCAATACTATAAACTCTGTGAAGATATTTTTATTTGGTATCTCAACAAGTTTTATATTGCAATGCTTATTACGATGGGGATATACAAAGAGCCTATGGATCAGGCCAATGGCTCATCCAGCGCAACGTCCTGTTCTCACGGTGGCCACCCAGATGCCTGTGGGAAACCCTCAGGCAGGACCCCTCCCCAGGCAGAACATTATCCCCTCCTGTGGTTTCCAGCAACTGGTATTCAGAAGCACTACTGCCGCCAACAAATTATCTGGATTTGCCGTGGATGTTTTATAACGTAACTCACCCTGGGATTGTTAAACAATGATGGACAGGCTATAAGTTGAAGAAAATGACTGGCTGTGCGAACGAGGGGGAATCCAGGGTATTGTGGTCGAAATATATAAAAAAATAGAGACCAACTAAGTTTGTTCTTGGTATAAGCTTTCGTGTGCATGCACACTTCTTCAGATATACTGAAAAAGAAGTCACCAGACCCTTATATATAGTGGGAGGGTGTGGTTTTTCCTCAGGAGGGTAGTAGGAGATGGGTGATGACTCAATGGGTATATATTTTGACTGCTTCAGACCAACACGGCTACCTATCTGAATCTAGAGGGTATTGTGGTGTTTTTGTCCAGAGCCTCAAGGACAATGATTCTGGGAGGTTTGGCAACTGTTCCAATATATCCCATTATTAATTTGTCCCTGCCTATGACACCGTTCAGAACTAATAAGGACACTGCGTACTGTTACAGCTGCTGTTTTATTAATCTTTTCTTCAATTACAGTGTTGCCCCACATATAAAACCAGACACGAAATCTTCCCAGCTCTGTAATTAACTAACCATCTGTGTGAAGAATAAACCACTGAACTTGTGAAGAAATGTGGGCAATGTGCAGAAAATCTCTGTGGCCTGGAACAAACCTAGCTATTCCCTAGCTTAAGGTTTACATGACTGGACATTTGCCTGAAATGTGTAAAAAGCCCACGGCCAAATTCTAGTCTGTCAACCAAGCTATATTATTACACTTCAAAATGCAACCCTGGCAAACAGTTTCCAGTACTGCCACCTGCAATGCATTCACCAACTGTGTGTTTAAATATGTATAGCTTCACATGTGCCTTTCTTTATGAACACCAGGCTATGTAGTGTCAGTAAGACACATTCAGGCACACAGCTACATCCGGCAACCCTGGATATTGCTGAATTTTCCCCATCAGCAGTTTGTGCCATGTGATAAATATAGTATTCAGCAGAAATACAGTGGTACCTCTGGTTACGTACTTAATTCGTTCCAGAGGTCCATTCTTAACCTGAAACTGTTCTTAACCTGAAGCACCACTTTAGCTAATGGGGCCTCCTGCTTCAGGTTACATACGCTTCAGGTTACAGACTCCGCTAACCCAGAAATAGTACCTCGGGTTGAGAACTTTGCTTCAGGATGAGAACAGAAATAGTGCTCTGGCGGCACGGTAGCAGCAGGAGGCTCCATTAGCTAAAGTGATGCTTCAGGTTAAGAACAGTTTCAGGTTAAGAACGGACCTCTGGAATGAATTAAGTACTTAACCCGAGGTACCACCGTATTGCCATAATGCTTTCATTAAAAAATGCACATAATAGTGAAAACAGCATACAAAATACATTATAGTTGGGACATATGCCTTGCAGAACGATAAATATTAATAAATAATATTTGGGGGCACATGCTTTGCAAAAATGTCTATATTGGGCAAAATTGCAACCCAAAATGTATATATTAGGGAGAACTGGAACTGAAACACTGGTGAATTTTCATGAAGGCTTTTAAAAATTTTTTTTTAAAAAATGACAATGGATGTGGAGAACTGAAGAGTGACAAAACGAGAAACAGAGAAAAAATTGACATATTTGCCCATCTCTAGTGGACACAGATAAAACTGGGACTTAGAAACATGGAAAGTGAACTTACACTGAGTTGGACTACTGATCGTGCAGCTTAGTATTGCCTACACTGAATGAAAGAAGCTCTCTAGGGTTTCAAACAGACATCTCTCTGAGCCCTACCTGGAGATCCCAAAGGTTGAGCTTGGGACCTTTTGCATGCAAAGCATTATTCTCTTCCAGTGATCCTTAGCCCTTTTCCTTGGTTCATCATATCTTCATGAATTTCCGTAATGACATCAAAGCTCTATTAATGTATCCTCCCTCCACATATAGGAGGGAGGAAGACGGAATGGACCTTTGCCTCCAAGCTCCAACCCATCAATGAAATGCCTGCCAACCATATCTGCAATGTTTTGACACACATGTATTTTTTTGTCTGTGCATGCCAGGAATGATGATGGCTCCTTTCACTGGGCAGTGGGGCAGGGGGAATATATTGTTCAAGGCCTTATTAGGAAGATTTAACAAGCTCTCCATTATTGTGACTGTCTCTTGAGTGGAGAGCTAGAAGTTCCAGGCAAGAATAAGTCCTGTTCAGAAGGAGGAGGAAGGGAAATAACAGCATCAGATGATTTCCTCTGTGGTCCCCGCAATTTGTCTCTCCACTTACCCAGTGTAAATTTCTTGCCAGCATGGGGGCTTTAGATATTTGCATCTGTTTCTACACACTGTCTCCCCGCTGTGATCATTTCTCATCTAGACAAGTGATTTTCAACCTATTTGTTTGATGGGGCTAGGAATTTAAAAGCAGCTCAAATTAGGGCTCAGGGCTCTGATTGTGCTCACATCCATCTCATATAAGCTTTGTCTCTTCTTTCTCCCCTGTTAAAATGTAGACTGTGGTGTTCTTGAAGGAGAGACCTTGCTTGCATTGCTCTGCAAAGTACTCTGTACACCAGAGATATGAACAACGGGTGACCGTCCAGATGTAACTGAACACAACCTACCAGCTTGGCCAGTGGATGATGGGAGTTGTAGTCCAACACATCTGGAGGGACATAGATTTCCCATCCATGCTGTGGATTTTTTATTTTTTGCAAAATGTGAACATAGTAAGTGGCTGGGATCCATTTTATAAATAATCTCTTGATCTCCCACCCCCCGCATCAGAATATTATTATTATAGCAGGGGTGCAGGGGGATTGCTCCATCTGGCAAGCTGAAAGGCTTGTGAAGGTGGAATATTAGTAGTAGCACAATGTTGAATTGCACCCTGAATGTGTAACAATAAATTAGTTGCTTGTGATTGGTTAATTTTCATAATTACCTTATAGTTGCCTACATGAAAAAGAAAACAGTTTTACGGAGCATTATGCCCATCACAATGAATTCCATGTTGCATCACCTTTAGATAATTTGCCAGATTGAAGGTCATTATCAATTGCTGTTTAATCAACCAAATCATGCATGTAGGCAAAGGTTAACTGAGCATGAACCCATCTGACTTCCTTTGTCAAGTCAAGACAATTTGTAGACTAATAAAACTGCTCTGATTGCACTTAACAACACCTGCGTTAAAACCCAGCCTCATTAATACTGTGCTAATGAGTGAGAAGCCTCATTGCAAGAGCAGCACCAAAGGCGCTCATTTCCCACCGTTCAAGCTATCGGCATACAAATAAATAACCACAAAATTATTATTATTATTGTGTTAAGGGGAAAACAAATTGAATGTATAGATCTAGAAGTGGGTAATTTTAAACAATGTTAAAGACTCATATACCAGCCAGATCTAGTAGCTGAGAGAAAAGGGTGAAACCAAGTGGCTTTTTCCCCATTGTAGGTCTTTCCCTTTTCCCCCTGACATTCGGAAGACCCAGTTTCATGAGTCATTCACTAATTGGATTGACAAGTAATGGGCACATTTTAGAAATATAACAACAACAACAACAACAACAACAACAACAACAATCATTTATTACCTATACCCCGCCCCCCATCTGTGTTGCTCCAGCCATTCTGCACAGCTTCCAACATAATATAAAACACAGTGAGACATCTTCCCAATGTCTTTCTGATACAGGGCTGCCTTCCGATATCTTTGGAAAGTTGTGTAGTTGCTTATCTGTTTGACATCTAGTGGGAGGCTGTTCCACAGGGAGGGCACCACTACTGAGAAGGCCCTCTGCCTGGTTCCCTGTAATTTCACATCTCACGGTGAGGGAACTGCTAAAAGGCCCTTGGAATGGGACCTCAGTTTCCAGGCTGACGGATGGGGGTGGAGACGCTCTTTCAGGTATACAGGGCCTTGGCCATTTAAGGCTTTATAAGTCAGCACCAAAACTTTGAATTGGGTCAGAAACATACTGGAAGCCAATGTAGATCTTTCAGGAACAGTGTTATACGGGCCCGATGTTCGCTCCTAGTCACCAGTCTAACATCCTCATTCTGGATTAGTTGTAGTTTCTGAGTCACCTTCAAAGGTAGGCCCAAGTAGAGCAGAAGATAGCCAAAGCATGTACCACTCTGGAGAGTCAATGTACAGTCAGGTAGGATCTCAGCCAATATACCAGATGGAGCTGGTAGACAGAATTGACCTATGCCTCCATGACATAGCTGTCAACTTTTCCCTTTTTTAAAGGGAAATTCCCTTATTCTGAATAAGATTCCTCGCAAGAAAAGGGAAAAGTTGACAGCTATGATCCATGGACAGCTGTGAGTCCAATATGACCCCAAGGCTGCACATTTAGTCCTTTAAGGGCACAGTTAGCCCATTCAGGTCCAGGGAGTCCCCCAGACCTGCCCACCCCCTGTCCCCCAGAAACGTACTTCTGTCTTATCAGGGTTCATCCTCAATAACCAACCTCTAAATAAAGCAGACCTCTGAATCTCACTCCTTAATAGATTGATGACAGGGAACAAATGCCATGGATCATCAGCAGGGTAGCCACATTAATACTATTAATATATGAAACCATTCCATTAAAATACACTCTAGAGATGAGGACAAACAAGAGGTGAAAATGGTTCAACAGTATGACTGTCATGGTGTAATGCTCATCCCTTTTGTGCCACTGTTGCATCTGGACGAACAAGTTTTACAGGTTTTTGAAGTGCCGAAATGAATGTACAGATGACGAGCAACAATTCGTACCCTTTCAACTCTGCAAAAGCTGCTAGACATATTCCAGCCTGGAAAACCTAGGATGATTCCTTCTACTGAATCAGACAGCTGATCCCTCTAGCTTAGTATTGTCTACACAGAATGGCAGCTGCCTCCAGGGTTTCAGGTAGGAGTGTTTCCCAGCACTATCTAGAGATGGTGAAAATTGGATTTGGCATCTTTTCCAGGACATGTCGTTAGAGTGGGTTGCTTGCTATGGAACCAACATTGGCATCAGTGCTGCTTAATGGGCAGTGTGAGGGCTGTGTAGCATTAAGAGCCCACCAGCAGGACCGCCAGATTGACTCTGCTGGTGCACCACCAACCTGAACACCCTGTCCAGCTCCACAGAACCACAGCACCATCATGCTGGCCACTCCTGCCTTACAGAATCACTAAGATATACAATTCCTCCCTCTGCATTTTGTGGGAAAGGGAATGTTTTCCTGGGGCATATCTGTTCTTCCTCTTTAAAACTCCCAGGCAAATGTCATTCTTTACTAGGAACTAATTCATTTAGAGCTTCTCCAGAATTGGGCAGAAGGTCTTCCTTCTGGCACACTTCCTTCAGTCATTGCTCAAAGATCACAGGTGGTAAATGAGAAGTGCAGGCTGGGACAATGGAGGAGAGGAGGACATTCTCAAGTATTTGAAGGCTTGGTTACAATGGAAAATCCTCCTAGGCTCAAGAACAGGACGTAATGAGCCTTTCGTATTGAGTCTGACACTTCTTTTCTTAGTCCCTTTTTTATTAGTCCTCATTCGACTTCTTTTGACGGGATGCACGAATCCATTTCGAAAACAAAGATTAAGCCATCGTTGGCACAGATGTTTCAGCATTAGCCAGAAGGGCATAATGAAGCTATGCTGCAGCTTAGACAATGACAAGCACTTGAGAATTTTCCCCCCATCCATACATGGGGGAGATAATGGGAGAAAATGCTGTACGGGGGCGGGGGGAGCAGACACAGAGTATTGCCTCAATTAAATTAAACAGAGGGTATGAAAGGCCATTTCTCCCTATAATTTCAGTTCATGAAATTCCCTTTGAGTATTCTCTTGTCCATAAATATGAAAATATTTTTTTCTGCCACTACAATGTTTCAGAACAATTTGACCATGTGGTTACAGCTGTAGATGCTAAACTATTTCCTTAAAAAAAAATGAAGCAATAGTCATTTGGTGACATTAAGCATGTCCTTTAAATCTAGGATTAGTCTGGATGAGCCCTAAATGTGTAGAGTGGGATGGGGAACCTGTGGCTCTCCCTGTAAGTTGTGGAACACCAACTCTCATCAGCCCCAGCCAGCAGAGATGATGGAACAACATCTGGAGGGCCTCAATGTCTCCACCATTCCATGCACCGCTTCCAGGCCTGCTGAATATCTTGGATTCAGACATTAGATTTAATGTTTGCATAGGGCCTATGTTTAGAAAATTCATTATGTATATGCGTGAATGACAGGGTCACTTCCCATATTTTCTGTCATATCAACTTTAATTCACACAATTTGAGTTAGCTAATATGAAAGGGAATCCCACCCACAAAATAGTGACAGTCACTCTGGAACCAGCTACAGGTATCTGATTATGGTAGTGAGCTTCCCTTGGGAATGTTCAACCACCAAGGATAATAAGGCTATCAATGGCTACTAACCATGGTGCATGTGCTCTGCCTCCAATATCAGAGACACAGTAGCTGGGAATCACAAGGTGGTGGAGTGCTATTGCTCTTAGGCTCCATGGGCCTCTGGTTGGCCACTGTGAGATTCTGGACTCCTGATCCAGCAGGGCTCTCCTCATGTTCTTAATAGGAAAAGCAGTCACTAAGAACACCTATCTAAATACCCTTCCTGAACTTGATGTACATATAGTAAGCTTGGGAAGATGCTTCTAGTCTGAGGGTGTGATATGGCTAAATGGGAGGAGCACCAGACTTATTTTTTGTTTCTTTGTGTTATGATATCATGAGCAATGGATGTTCAGCATTCAGTAGATATGTCAAGGGCAGGTACTGGGAAATAACAAGAGACAACTCCTGGAACATTAGGTTACCTGAAGCATGTGAGAGATTGTTTTTGGATTGTGTTGACACCGAAGCTCCCTGACTCATGGTTTAAATTCTGTTAATTATTTGTGAACTATGTGAGTGAGGCCATGATAGCACTGGACAGATGCTTTTCTTAAGGGTGCTCTCATATGTTTATGAAAGTCTTGGCCCTACCTCATTTGGATTGCAATGTCGTGGGGCAAGAGGTGAGTAGGACCTATTTCATTACTGAAATGAAGAAGACCTGCTTCCAAGAACCCAAACGTTCCTCTGTGGTCAGAGAAAGATGAGCTTCATCCCAATCAGGTTCTGACCTAGGCCAGAAACACTCCCCAACTGGAAACCCATGTGCTTCCTTTCAGAATGAGTGCATTTACTTTCATGGTTGCTTTGATCATCTTCCTGAAGACAAGTGAAAATCAAAGTCAACCGTATGCAAGCAGCAGGAACATAAGCAGTTTATAAATGTGTGTCTTCCATGTAAGGTTTGGAATGTCGGTTCTGCAAGCATTCCAAGCCACATTCCCATTTGATTTCTTTCATGTGTTTGGTTAATCTCTGAGCTTTATAAGATTAGCGAGCAAAATGTGATATTATGGAATGCGAAACTCCTTCACTCAGTGCCGACGCTGATGCTGTGAAATCAGGCTAAAACGACTAAAAGTGATACACATGGTGTTCATTTCGCACAGAGCAGCGTGAATTAGGAATAACTCTGCAGCGGTGTAGACTGGCGTAGATTGGGTTGCTTGAGAAATCAACCGCACACTTGGAAGCGAACAATATGTTCAATAGTATTCGGCCATCAGCCAAACAACTGACTTGATTATTTTTTTAAAAAAGCCCTGTTGGGCTTTATGCACAACAATTTCTCAAGCATGACAACTGGCTAAAGAAACAGGATGCAATAATATAAAGTATAACATTAAAGGGGGAGAGGCTGGGGCATAGGTACACTCCCACAGTTCAATAATAATAATATTTGTAAGGGGGGGGGGAGAAATTACACAGACAGGTACAATAAAAATGATTGCTTCCATGCCAGGATGACCAACCCAGGAAACAGCTTCAGCCATTTTAAATCAAAATGTTTGATGCGGAAAAATAGGATAAACGAACGAGTATACAAGCAAAGAAAACGTATCGACTGGTGGAATGGCTGTCTGACTGACAGATTACATAGTGATCTTCCCTGTACACTCCTCTGTTACCTGGAAGGATAGATGTCCTGAAATTCAGCCTTTCAGGGTATGTGACATAGGGATTGCTGTGGCATCGTCTGGTAGTGCCATGCTGTTCCAGTAACATTTCTAAAGAAGGTCACTGTGGCGATCACACAGGGTCCCTGGACGTTTAACGGTCTATTGATCCCTGTGCCACCACTGTACTCGCTTCCCTGCTGCCACCAACCAGTTACTCTCTGGTAAAACAGAGTCCAGTCAGTTGTTAAAAGTGAACAAACAAAAAAACAAGTTTATTTTACAAACATTAACAAGTTTATGGTTTCTCAGATAATATTCCTGTCGGTAACTTAACTTTAGTTTCCTTACCGGCCTATACCTTCCTAATACCTTCTGACTGACTATCTCAACAGTTTGACTGACTCCTCTTAACAAATTCTCTCACTCTTTCACACCAGACTAGCCCAACCCACAGACTTATCTTCTCTGTCTCTTCTAACTCCAGCCTGTCTTCTCAACAACTCTAACTAACTAAAAAACCTCTGTGCTTAAACCTTATACACAGTTAAATCTGCCCCCTGGGTTCCCATTGGCTAGTCATTTTACAATTAGTTAACCTTTTCCCTATGAACCCAGTATGATGTCACACGCATAGGAGGGCAAACGCCACAGTCACCATTTCTAAAGAAGGTGAGCACGATGGCAATGTATGTGGCATCTCTAGGTAGGGCTGGGAGAGAACCCTGCCTGAAATTTTGGAGGGCTATTGTCAGTCAGTGTGGACAATTTTGAGCTAGCTTGACCAATGGTATAAGGCTGACTTGTTGTTAGGCCGTGTCCTAGGTTCCTAAGTTCAATGTGAGCTTTTTCCAACAAAGATATACTTGTGGAGGAAAGTTCCACCTGTCATGCTGTGTGAAAAAGAAGGAGAAGCAGACTTCTCTTTCCTTAAGTAGATTATGTAGAGCTAGACAAGATGAAACAAAGAACCACAGCTGTCACTGGAAGGATGCGCAGAGCAGATATGAATGTAGTTGTCGTCTTGACAAAGAGAAAGCTTCCCTCCCTCTCTCACACACACTCAGCTGACAAATAAAATAAAAATCTTCTGAATCCAGAAATCAAGTCTAAAGAGGAGGCTCAATCCCAATAACTGTTCATAAAGTAATGAAGTCATCATTGGGTGTGTATGATGATAGGATATAAATGCATGCAAAGTGGCTGGTATGGATGACAGATGCAAGCAGCAGTCAGCATAGGCTGGATGTCTGATTAGACGGGCTTAAAGCAAGTTCAATTTCTGGTTTGGTACACACAGATGTTTTTGTGCACAGAAGAGGAATGTTCATTCTGCTCAGCCAATAACTCTTGCACATCTGCCGGCAGTCGCTGTAAGGCCACCTTCCCATCTGCGGAGGTGTTACGTTGCTGGCCTCTCTGGCTATTATCCTGTGGCAACTGTAGCTGAACTTATTTATTTCAATCTCTTCTATATGCTAATCCACCTCATTTCAGAAATAGGCCTGTATACTTTCAAACAAGAACCAGGTTTGTTGTTGTTGTTGCTTAAAGTCCAGTATAAACTGCCAAAGCATAAAATCCATAATCAACTGATAACTGTGCTTTACAGCAGGTCTCACCAACCTTTCTGGACCTGGGGAGGGGGGCATTTGGAAAGCAAATAAATGGTTGTGGGCACCACAATACCCATTTCATAGAAATCCCACCCCACACAAGCAAAATGTCTTCACTGCACAGGGCAGTCTTGTCACCCACTAGGCAGGTATAGTTAGGGCCATGCCAGAATGCCCCATAATGCCTCAGGGTTAAAGTTCTCCAAATCATAAACTGTCTTTCCTGCAAGGACTAAAGGCCCGATTAACAAGGAATTGCACCACTCCAAAACTTACTCCCAACAATGTGGAGAAGGTGAAAGAGAGTCTTGGGCCAATTGAGGGGTCCTGTGACTGGTGAAGCCCACACAGCAGAAGGGAGGGTGGGTGCCACAGCAGAAAAGAGGTGAGGTTTTAGGGAGGAGCAGGAATATCCACTCATGCCACCCCAATACTCCTCTCCAGGGAGAAACCAATTGAGTCATCCCCTGGGATGACTGGTGTGTGGCAAATTTGCCCTCACGTGGCACTGTGGGTTAAACCACAGAGCCTAGGACTTGCCCATCAGAAGGTCAGCGGTTCGAATCCCCACAACGGGGTGAGCTCCCGTTGCTCAGTCCCTGCTCCTGCTAACCTAGCAGTTCAAAAGCACGTCAAAGTGCAAGTAGATAAATAGGTACCACTCCGGCGGGAAGGTAAACGGCATTTCTGTGTGCTGCTCTGGTTTACCAGAAGCAGCTTAGTCATGTTGGCCACATGACCCGAAAGCTGTATGCCAGCTCCCTCGGCTAATAAAGCGAGATGAGGCCACAACCCCAGAGTCGGTCATGACTGGACCTAGTGGTCAGGGGTCCAAGTGTGGGAATTGCCTTAGAAAAGGGATAAAATAGTTCTCTCACACATCCTAAATTATCCACAATATTTTATATGCTCCTCTTATTAATAGTTTTCAGTTTCTCAGTAACTACTACATCTTTTCCATTTCTTTTATGTAAACGTACCAGCTATCCCAGATGAGGTGTGGGGTTAATCAGTAAAGATCACTTGAATATTTTGCACATTACATTCTATTCCATTTTCACCAGTCTCATGAGATATAGCTTGGGTTTTTCGTTCAATTTGTTTTTTAAAAAAAGGATTACTGCAAAAGCAAAACCAGTCACAAAATTGAAATGAAATACTGTAACAAGAAACTGACATGATTTGTTACATGATAACATTGATTAAAGGCAGGAAGAGAACTAAGCTGCAGTCGTTCTTTGAGGAATGCAGGAAAATGGGGCTGAAATGCTTAATTAAGAAATGCTGAGAAACTGAATTTTGTGTTAACTTTCAAACGACTGATTGGTATAATTAAGACGGTACAATATAGAACTCTGCATGAGTCAGATAACTAAAAATGATATAAATGAAAACTTACCAGTCATATGGTGGAGGGGAAGGATGAACCACGATCCAACATTGTACATGTCACTGTGCTATTTTGTAAATGGTGTTCTGGTGTTGTGGCCTGTAACTCTATAAACCAAGTGTTCTTAAATTGGAATCTGGGGGGCAATTTTTTTGAAGCTGTCATGTTCTGAAATGGATGATTCCATTAACAAAGGCACAGGTGGCAAACTATGATAGTGATCGCTTCTGGATTACATTGTATTGTTGAATCTTGCCAAGATCAGAACATTGGCGATATTACATAAGTATACTGTGCTGATAAAAGACCTGAGACTAACAGTGAAATCCTAGGTGTGCCTGCTCAGAAGTAAAGCCTACTGAGTCTAGTGAGGCTTACTCCCAGGTAAGTGGGCTTAGGACTGAAGACTAAGTCTGTAACCCTAAACACAATATTACTGACTGTAGTGGACTGCTTGGTTGTGCTGTGCTACTCATCTAACCTAACCTATCTCTGGTTATGTCATTGCTGCATATTTAGATGGAAAGGGGAAGGAGCAAGGTGATAGAGATGCTCTACTCCCTCCAGTTACTTCACCACTATATGCTTAAATGGAGAGGGGACAAGGTGGCGGGGCTGCTGACCTCCCTCCAGTTTTGCCACTGCTGCTTACTGGGACAGAGACGGGGAGTGGTAAGTTGGTGGAGCTGTGCTGCTCACTTGACCTCTCCCTAGTTGTGTTGCAGTTACACACCAGAGGCACAAGGTTGGTGCAGGGCAAATGTGCAGCAGAGCCAATTTGGCACCCCTGCTGGTGTGTTAGCACCATGCTGACCTCACTGCCACCTCAATCCCACCCTCCTTTTCTGTTCCATTATGCAGCAATGATGCAAGTGTAAGGAACAGAAATATATCTTTTAAATGCACAGAAATAGGAGCCTCAATTCTTTCTGGCTACTGCTTCTGGAAATTATCCTCAGCAACCATGCACCAAAGCCCTGACAGAGTCCCCCAGCAACCTGGAGTTACCTGGTGGTGACAGTGCTAAACAATCATTTTCATTTTGAGCAAAAGATTCCTGCATTGAAAGGGGTTGGCCTAAACGACCCTCATGGTCCCTTCCAACGCTACAATTCTTTGATTCCATGATAGTATGTCTGCAGCATAGGGCACTGTGTGAAAATTAAAATGGAGAAGGTCTACTAGAGGGACCTTTGACAAGCACTTCCTCATGTGGGGAGCAGATCCTGAATATTGCAATTTTCTAAAGTGAAAGTGCAGTTCAAAAACCAGTTTGGAATGTAAGTTGGGCTTATTTATATTTTTTCTGGAGAGTGCCAGACCTCTGAATGTAATCTCGCTAGGTACTGTTTCCTATGTCCCAGTAAGATGAGAGGGCAGAGGAATGCAGTTCAGCGCACCACACTGTACTGCATAGTCTGATTTTCCAGGAACTCTGGGGGTGAAAAAACACATGTTAGGTCTAGTAACATTTTGTAGCAGTATTTCAGTTTCTGGAGTCTTGGGAATTGCCCTTACTTTTTACAACACACTAGCTCAAAGTCTGACGATTTACCAGATGGACTGCTTGTCAAAGAGAAGCAGGCCATTCCAATATCACTTTGTTTCCTCCCCTGAGTAGCATAAATACCCTTTTACTTAGTGATTGCATAAGATGAGCCTTCATCTACATTACACAGAGTACTTGCGAATTTTCCTTATATGTACAAGAGATGCAGGCATGTGGCTTTCCTGTGTAAATCCATACGCTCACCATTAACTCAAGAGGGAGGTGAACAAATAAGGTTGCTATCCACAGAAATTGTTTGGAATCATCCAGATCCTGAAGTCATCTTGAAACGTGAACGGGAGTGGAGGAGAGGAAAACAAAGCCACGAAGCAATGAATACGAACCTTGAGATTTATATGCATATAAGAGAAATTTGTCATTACAAAATTACACTCAGGCCAGACTATTCAGATCTGTATCACTATTCACAACCAGGTGTTTACAACACTTTTTGGATTTTTTAGTACATGTGGTGCAGAACTGTATATCCTTGAGGTCTTTAGAATTATATTGGTTTTCTACCACATTAACTGTCATGGTTCCCCCTGAATGATGCTAGGAATTCTCAAATGGAAATCCCTAGTTGCTGTCACAGAGCAATTCGCAGTTTGTATCTGAGAGACAGTATATATGTTGCATTATACATTGGTTGCTATTTTGTTTTGTTTTACTCATATGCTTTCATTTTTTAAAACAAAACCTGCTCATACTTTCTAACATGCCGCAGACGATAATCAGGACACACATTTTTCAGAGCCGTGCTTCCGTACGAGTCACATGACTCACACAAGAGTGCAGCCCATTAAAAAGTGCATCTTTTGGGGCTACACTCTTGTGGGAGCCAAAATGGGACATCTCAGGATCTAATCAAAAGCCAGTGGCTTCTGTAATTCCAGGATGTCTAGCTTAATGTGGGACAGTTGAGGGGTATGCAAAACTGATTTGGATGGCTATTCCTGCCCCCCCCATTTTATTTTCCCAGTATGTCCCAGACATTGTGTTGTTCTAGAACATTCAAGGTGGAGGGGACACTGACAGCCACCATTTTGTATGGCATTCTCCATTTCCCCCAATAATGCTTCAGAACAGCGCAAATGCCCAGGCATTCTGGGCAAATAAAATAGTAGCCACCAGGAATACCATGACTAGAGACAGATGAGATACCCCACTCCTAAATGGAGAGGAAATTGAACTTAATGAGTGTGGCGTTTGCCTCCTAGGTGGGTCATAAGGAAAGGGTTAAATGAGTGTGATGTGATTGGCCAGAGAGAAACTGATAGGAGGAGTTAAAGTTAGAGTCGGAGTTGTGTGGAAGTCAGTTGAGAGTTGAAGAAGAAAGAGGGAGGGTTAGTCTGTGGGTTGGTTGAGTTGTGTGGTGAGAGAGTGAGATGAACTGTTAGGTGGAGTCAGATAGATAGTTGGGATAATCAGTTTGAAGTTGTGAGGAAGTTGAAGTTGCTTATAAAAATAAACTTGATTATTTGTTAATGTTAACAACTGTCTGGACTCCGTGTGTACCCGAGGGAAATGGGGTGGTGGCAGCGAAGAGGCAATCACAGTGGTGGCACAGGGATAAATAGACCGTCAAACGTCCGGGGACCCTGTGTGATTGCCACAATGAGTATTCAATTCTGAAGTCAAAGGGTATAGCTGTTGGGTCCTCCTTTATGGCTGCTATCATGTACCCTGCAATTATTGGCAGTTTTTTATTATTATTAAGTGGCAATGTTTATGTTCTGCTTAATTGACAATAGCCTCCAAACAGTTTGCATAAAGCATACAGGGTTGCCATATTTTGAAGAGCAAAAAAGAACACACATTTGCTGACTTCTGCTTCTAACTATGGATCGCTCTGACGACTCAGCCCATGAAAAAGAGGGTGTGTCCTGGAAAAAGAGGACATATGGCAACCCTAGAATATAATATATTCACTTAAAATACTGATTGAAAAAGAACATTAAAAACAAATTGCACAAACTTCATGTCTCCACTCTCTCTATTTTCTGGCTTCCTTGCTCCTGCCACGCCAACCCCTGGCAAAAACAAAAAGCAAAAATGGGAAAAAATGAAGAATTCTTTGAAAACCTGATTCAGATACATGTGACGTTTCCTAGGCTAGGCCCCAAACAGAAGCAGAGTTAACTGAGGATGAAAAAGCAATTTCAGAAGGCAGGTTTGAAAGTGCAGAGGAGGCAAACAGATTATGTATTTCCCTCATAACAGTAAATTCTTATAGTGTGCTAGTTAACAGGCATAAAATAACAGAGATGGTATGGACTACTGCTTTATTTATATATATATATATTCTAAATTACCATCTGCTTTGCAGCAAACGCTGAAAGCTTAACCTGCAGCTTATCCATCACTAGCTGGAGCACTCATTGAAAATCAAAATGTAAATAAACAATGAACCTGCACCAAATCTACCACTTATCTAAGCCTTCTTCTAATAGAATTTCTCCAGAGCAGCTTTCCATTTTTCACTTTGCGGACATTATTGCATTGAGAATATTCTGAAATAGCTCTCTATACTGCATGCAGTCAACCCAGTTTTGGTGTAAACTTAAAGCACTGAATAATTCCCATTAAACAAATTTTGCTCAACAGTGCAATTTCATACATGTCTCTTCAGAAGCAATTCCCATTGAGTCACTCCCAGGTTAAGGATGCACAGAACTGCAGTCTAAGTCTTGTGCCTGCTAAATACAGTGGTACCTCGGGTTAAGAACTTCATTCATTCTGGAGGTCTGTTCATAACCTGAAACTGTTCTTAACATGAAGCACCACTTAATGGGGGCCTCCTGCTGCCGCTGCGCCGCTGGAGCACAATTTCTGTTCTCATCCTGAAGCAAAGTTCTTAACCTGAGGTACTATTTCTGGGTTAGTGGAGTCTGTAACCTGAAGTGTATGTAACCCGAAGTACCACTGTAGTTTAAACTGGGAATGGTAACCAAACAGTACTGAAAGGAAAATGCAATTAAAGTGTGTGTTGTGTGTGTGTGTGTGTGTGTGTGTGTGTGTGTGTGTAGGGGTGTGTGTGTGAAAGGGAAACACAAAATGTTGCTTGGATGAAGTAATGTTCAGCCTCCAGAGCTGTGAGGAGTTAAAAATTTGATGATGAATTCAGGATAGATATAATTCAAGGATGCACAACACCCAACTATGGCCTGGTTAGCATGGCTTAGCGAGACTTCACAAATGAGTGGGCTCCTGGAGAGGATCTAGCAGCCACTGTGCTGCTTCCTAACCCCTTCTGCTGTCATATTGTGCTGAACGAAGCCAAAATTTGGGCTCATGATTAAGCCCACTAACCATGAGTTGTAGCTAACTCACGTTCGTGCCATCCAAAGTTTGGCTAGTGTCATGTGAACCATCGCCATCCAACTACTCTGTTTGGTTCCTGCTCTACTCCAAGAAGGTCGATGATGCTCTGAAGTTTTAATCTCTGACATTTCACATTTTGTATTTTGTATGTTTTTATTTTGTAAGCTGCACTGGGACCCAGATAAGCAAGGTATACATTTTTAAAAAAATAAAAATAAACGCAGCTTAGAAAAAAAAGCACTGCATCTAACCATTGGCCTCCCCCCCCTTTTTTGCCAATTGTTCTGTATGCTGCTACCACTACTGCACTTACTTTATCCACAGTTTGCAAGGGCCATTCAAGCACAGTCAGTTTCAGACCTCCAACATTACTTATATAAAAATGTTAATATGGAAGTTAAAGGTGTCTCCAGAGAAACTAAATTAGTTCAGATTGTATCTATTAAAGTCTTATTTAGCCAAAGAAGTGAGGCAATTAGGAGAGCACATTTGCCTCTAATGAAATAATTGTATGTGGGGGGGGGGAGAGTTGCTAACGAAGTATGTATGCTACCAAATAATATAGTTACCAGTTGAAGTGATCCCATTTTGCATACTGAAACTTTCTAGGAAATGCTTTTCCATAGGGTTGAGGGGTCGAAAGCTCCCTGCACACAAAGAGAAAAGTTTTCTTTGTTTTGAGAGGTTTTGTTAAATGGTGATTCAATCATATCATTCACATGCATTCTCATTGGTCCTGTTCAGAAACAATGGCCCCATACGGGTTGGCTGCATATGGTGGATCATCTGTGACTTGAGAGGTAAAGCCCTACATAATCCAAACAATTTAAAGTGGTTAAAGCATTTTTTTAAAAAAGAATAAAAATAAAATTGAAATGAGCTAGTGGAATCCATATTTGAGGAGATTTGTTCCATCAAATGTCATAGAGATGAGAAGCTGTGCCCCCAATGCTCATATGAAATGAGCCATATTGCCTTTTGTATTATGTTTCAGCAGCAGTTTGCCCCACGTCAAAAGCTCCTCATGCAGCAAGAACCAATTTACTAAACATGCCGGTCATAATTATTTTTAATTGTAGTCATATGTATATGTTCCTATTTGGTGGAATATTTGATGAGATCATTTTTCATCCTAGGAGGCTGATTTTGATGATAATGCAAAGCGATGGCAGTGGCTGAGCTATGGATAGTGGCAAAAATCACCAGGGAAAGCACTGATTGTTATGCTTACATTTTGCTCTGTCTGTGTACTGTATGATGCAAAGCAATAAGAGAGGGATGCTTCGCTCTGCCATTCTGCTTGCAGAGACCGGGAATCAGGAAATAAGCAGACAGCTTTGGCCTGATTTGGATATTCCATTATATTCATTTGAATAGCAGATGCAAGGCTGACTCAGACATCTGCTTCTCCTCTAACAATGCAATACATTATCATATGCACACATGTGTGTCTTGGGCCAGCCCAGATGACTGCCAGTGATTCTGCAAGGTCTTGGAGAAAGGTCTTTCTCAGGCACTTGCCACCCAATCTTTAATCTGGGGTTGTTTGAGGATGTGTCACTGAGCTGTGTCCACCATGCTTTGGCCATCGTGTCTGAGTCCTTGCCCTGTCATGGTCTGATATCAGGTTTACACTCAATAACAGTTTTCCTCAACCTGGTGCTCTCCAGATATTTTGGACCACAACTTCCATCAACTCCAGCCAGCCCAGTAAAATGGTGATCTCAACCCTTCCACACAAAAATCTAGTCTTGGTTTTTCTCACCCTGTGTTCACTTCACAGCTCTTTCTCTGTGTTTGTTTGTTGTACCTATTGTTAAACAACTGGGATTCAGAAATCCTCAGTGATCTATTGCAAATCACCCTGGGATCTATCACTAGATCCTGATCTATCTTCTGAGCACCCGACATTAGAGCACCTAAATATAAGCTAATATATTGATGGCACTACACGGATAACTGCACATTCACTCAGATCTTTTCTTTTAAGATTATTGAGAATAGCTGGCTAGTATATGGTACAGATGAGGAAACCATCCAAAGAGGTGAGCAGGTGAGCAATTCCCCCCCTAAAAAAAAGGTCAACAACTTTGGCTCCCCACCAAAAAATTGTTAATCTGTTAATTTGGGGGCGCTGGGCAGATCTTTGCACCCCGGCAGCGCATATGCTAAAGAGAGCCCTGACAATGAAAGTTGGTTATGATCTGAATTAGGCTCAGCCATTGTGCGTACCTTTAAAATTTTGTGGTGCTGTAAAAATGAAAAAGTTTAGGAGTTGCAAAGGCAACCTTTGGGAATTTTTCCAGGCACAAATCTTCCAGTAATATGGAAAGCAAGTGCAGACAGCTTGCCAGGATTTTCTGCACTGAGTCAAACACAATGAAAAACACCATATGGGTGAAATAAATAGAGAATATTAGGGGGATGTGCCAAGCAAATAACAACAATGGGGAGAATAGGGGAGCTAAGACCCAAATCATGACTAAAAACTGATAGAGGCAGTCAAGCAGACAGGGTAATGATGACACATATTGTATATGAGAGGAGCATAGGCAATTAAAACAGGGACAGGGAATAGTTTGTACATTGGGGAGCAGGAAAAATTAGATTTGCTTTATCAGTCAACACAACTGCTTTTCACTCTATTGTATGCACAATTCCTTCCCTCTTCCATTTAGAATTTTGGTGCCAAGTAGAAAATTAAAATTAATTGAGCTCTCTCTTTGTGTGTGTTTCTTCAGCCCCATAGGTATGGCCCAATAAGGAAATCTACGACTGGACTATAGAAGGGGATATATCCAGGTTTTGTGAAAAAAAAAATTGAAGCAATGTTCAGTAGAGACATAGGCCTGGTTTGTTCAGTCCGGGAGCAGGCAGCCTCAAGCTTGGGGGCTGAATGATTCCTTCCAGACCTTTCTATCTGGTCCTCAGAATTCTTCCCAAGCCACACCCTGAGCATTATCCCTTGTCTGGATGGAAAAGAGAAAGGGTACATGAGTATGCAGAAACCAGATTACTGTACAAAGGTAAAATTAACTTTTGTTGTTCTGCCTCCTTTTACCTCTGACCCATCGTTGGCATGTGGCCCTCGGAAGGTTGATCAGAAAGGAAAGTGGCCCTCAGGCTGAAAAAGATTCCCCAACCCTGGTTCAGGCAAGCTGCTTCCATGGGATCCATTTACGCACTGTAGGAAGCTGTTCTCTAAGTATTCTCTAAGCATTGTTGTTGTTGTTTAGTCATTTAGTCGTGTCCGACTCTTCGTGACCCCATGGACCAGAGCACACCAGGAACTCCTGTCTTCCACTGCCTCCCGCAGTTTGGTCAGACTCATGTTGGTAGCTTGGAGGACACTGTCCAACCATCTCGTCCTCTGTCATCCCCTTCTCCTTGTGCCCTCAATCTTTCCCAACATCAGGGTCTTTTCCAGGGAGTCTTCTCTTCTCATGAGGTGGCCAAAGTATTGGAGCCTCAGCTTCAGGATCTGTCCTTCCAGTGAGCACTCAGGGCTGATTTCCTTAAGAATGGATGCATTTGATCTATTTGCAGTCCATGGGACTCTCAAGAGTCTCCTCCAACACCATAATTCAAAAACATCAATCAGCCTTCTTTATGGTCCAGCTCTCACTTCTCTGAGCATACGGTCCCACTTTTAACCACTGTCATCACAAAATATGCCACCATAAGTCACAGAAATCAGAACTGTTGATGATCTGTGAGGCGCCAGCAGAAAAAAATGCATCCCATACTGCCAGTGGCTCAGGGACCACAGTTTAGGGATTGTGTACATATCTTCATTTTTGCTTAAACCACGGTGGCAATAGTTTCTGGTATGTTTATCAGAAAGCTCTTGCCTCCTCTTCCTCGTTGCCTTTTGAAGAATATTGTTTTTAATTGCACCTTTATTCCCTGAAGAAAATACATGAGCCTTCCCATCCAAGCACCATCTAGATCCTATCCTGCTTATTTTCAGGAAGGTTGCTGCATCACATGCCCTCAGTCCTGAGAACTTTCTCTGGTAAAAGGAAGTAGTACATATATTTTTTGCTTGAGATCCTAAACTGTGCAGAGCTACCTGCCCCTGTCTACCTGTCTACCACCAGCAGCAATGCTCAGAACTGGAAAGCCAGGTGAGCAACACCACCCTCCTTGCCTTACTGAGCATTGCCATTTGTGTCTACCAACAAATTACATGGTTGGTATTCCTTCTTGCCACACATATCATAATGCTCAGAATCAAACAATTCATCTCAGGAAACTATTGCAGCAATCAATCCAGGACTGATGACGATGCAACTCCTCGCATTAGTGTGCCATGAAAGTGACTGTGAACTCAACATACCAAGCAAAGTCAATGGGCTGCGTGCATTTCTGTTTACTTAACAAGGTCACCAGTGAATGATGTGGTGGATTCTGAATCAGCCTTCCTGAGGGTAGCTGAGTAAGCCAATGAAGAATGGAGTTTAAAGATATGTCCAATTAAACAAACAGCAGTAATGGAAACCACCTTATTCCTGGCAGTTGGTTGAGGCTAGGCTATTCATCTTCAGGTAAGAAAACAAGCCTGGGCACAAGTCTTTTCCTTGAAAAAAATATGCACCATCAAATATCTTGCTAGACAAGATGCTCAGCTCATATCCCTAAATCACCTCAAACCACCTTATTGCCACTATATACCAGTGAAAGAAGGTGAGGAGCACTCTGAGCCAGAGAAGATTATCTGCCGAGGGCGGGGCATGATGTTCAGTTTGTAATAATCTGAACTTTGCAAGTGGGACAAATTCATATTTTAGCTGCTGGTGAAATCTTCTCCTCCATGTTCCAAAAGTTAATGAAGGGTCGAGGACAGAAATGTTGCACCACTGTTTAGGCAACACTGGCCCAATGCTTTTTCCCTGGTGGGTACTCAAGGGTATGTAGTACCAGCACCTCCCACCTTGTTAAAAATAAGGCACTTACTTTAACAACTTCCCAGCACTGTAGGACATGCATGTGCCAGTAGAAAAGCCAATTTTTCGGGGGGAGGATGATGTTTGGAGCTGATTGGAATATTCCTTATGGTTTCTTGCACACTCTGATCTGCTCCTTAGCTGGAATGTGACAGGAGAGCAGAGAGGGCTGTGTAGAGAAAAGCGCTGGAACGCCCATTTAACTCTTCAAAGAGTTAAAATTTCCAGCAGCCCTTAGCAAACTATAGTGCCCAGAATTCTTTGAGGCAAAGAATGTGCTTTGAACATGCTCTTAAGGTTTATTGTGTACACCACCTTAGTCAACGGTCTAGGGTGCCCTGCCTCCCAACCACCTAGGCTACTGTTCATTGGCTAGGGCCACCAGGCACAGACCAGAGTGGAAACTGTGCCAGTTAAACTGTGGCCTTGGTTCAGGCGGAGGCCAATATGTGTTTTGATATTTACTATTTTGACATCTCAAAATGGCTTATAACCTGGTTACATCCATGATAATTCTGCATATTTTACTCAAAGCTGGTGAGTATGCTGTTCAAGCTTTAAAAAGCCATTTTCCTACTACACACCACCAAAGGCAGGAGTTACTATATTCTCAGTATTAAGTGACAGGCTTACACATCTTCAGAATTTGGTTCCTAAATATTGCACAGCATGAAATATATGCAAAGCATCCCAGGAGAAACCATAAGGAGAAACCTATTACCTGGCGAATATGCATATGACTGTCAGTGAAAACTTGTTGCTGTGATTTCTGAAAAGCTTTTACAGGGAAAATATAGCTTAATGGTGTAAAAATCTACTGCCTGCGGAGAAAGCGTGTTCTCACTAAAAGGAGAGCACGGGTTGCGGATGGGGCTATACAAGGCACCCCATGATTGCTAGGCAAGTTAAAGCCAGGGCTTGTTTAGATGGGAGGATCTGGTTATCTGGGGAAAGTTGATGTTGCAAACTTAGGGGTGGGGTCAGTGGCTATTTAAGCAAGGTCCACAGCTTTCTCTTTCTCTTTTGCTGTGGACATCGGATCTCCCGCCCGCCCTCCCTTGTTGGGCTTCGCTTGACCTTGCTATGCCTGTCATGGGGTCGTTCGCCTTGGTGCGGGGGCCCAGTAGGAATTTACCTCTTGGCTGATTAGTGTGTGCCAATTGGGTTTTGCCTACTGCGTAGCAAATCGTCACAACTTGTAAGGTTGGCGGTTAGGCATTGGTTAAAATTGGTTGGTGGAGGGGTATGGATAGGCTGGGCCTGCCCCTCCAATGCTGCACGGGTATTCCGTTAAAGGAATTCTGGAACTTACCATCCCCTTCGTCCAAACCCTTGGTGCAGGGTGCGGGCCGTGTAAGTTCCAAGGAGCATGCGGGGATTAGCTGAGGGTCTGTTTCGCAGCTCCAGTTGACCCTGATCTTGCTCTTCCGCACTGACTACGGAGTCAGGGCTGTCCCCAAGGCGGGGAGGACAGATAGTCTAACCAATGCCTAAGCAACCACTCACAATTTGTATTGATAATAAAGTTGTGGCCAAAATTATGCCAAAAACCTTAAACAAAAATAATGTGTGAAGTTTGAGTTATTGGGTTTGGGGTGTCTTGGGGACCTCAGCACGCAAATGCTACACCTTTTAATTTTGTCTTGCAAGCATAGTTGATAATTTATCAAAAACAGACGGTAATCTTTCAGTCTTGTTAATGAAGTCTGTGTCTTGTTTGAGTATCATGTTGGAGCCTTTATCCTATTATAATTAATGAGCACTGATTATTTGTTGTTCTTTTTGTCATTTTTGACTTCATAGCTAGCTGCAATTGCATGAGATTACTGATAGAAACCGTAGCCAGTGCACAATGTTTCAATGCCTAAATGTGCATTAGTTCAGGTCACTTTGTGGGATCAATATCAGATTCCTTAGTCTGCATACTGTACATAGTTTAAAAAAAGAGAGAGAGGTAAAGAACCCCTGGACGGTTAAGTCCAGTCAAAGGTGACTATGAGTTGTGGCATTCATCTTGCTTTTCAGACTGAGGGAGTCGGTGTTTGTACATAATATCCTTTTTTTAAAAAAAATCATATTTCTTTTTCATTCATTACATACATCTCAATTTCTTAACATTTAGTATATATTCCTCCCTCCCTCCCCTCCAGGGCTTCCCCCAACTTCCACTTCTGGTTTGTTTCTCTTTTCACCCACTTTGCTATCTTCTAACAGAAAGAGTTATTAAAAACATAACATCAAGCCTAAAAACATAAAAATAAAAGTAAATACACTATAATATTTCACTATTTTCTAAACATTTTCTAATACTAATAATGTGAATGTTTATTTAAATCCTGCCATCAAGTCTATTGACTTTCTTTGTTTCTGCAAATATAATATAAATGGTTCCCATTCTTTTTCAAAGTCGCTGTTGTCTTTTTCTCTTAATCTATCTCATTTTTGCCAGTTCTGCATAGTTCACCAACTTCTCTTGCCATTGTTCTTTAGTTGGTATTTCTCCAGTCTTTCCAATTTTCCAATCAACATTCTTGCTGTTCGTTTGTACATACTATCCTGTTTGTAGCACAAAAATGTTTTTCTCAATCCAGACTCATTCCTGCTCATCACCAACATGCTGTTTTCTCTCTAGGTTGATTCCATAGCCTGCCATCCACAAGGGTGGAAGTGGTACTTGATATGCATTTGAAAACCCTCCCTTTAGTTAGGTTATCCCTCTTCCTCTCTGTCCATGCTGCAGGTGAATGAAGAAGGAAGTTGTGGCTGCTATCTTGCTATACACCCAGCCACAACATCATTGGGCAGGTAAGGATATACGGACATGTAATGATTTGTGGGCTGGAAAGGTGACATGAGGAGGACGCTACAGGACAGGCACACACCCTTCTATGCCCCCTCCAAAAAAATGCACCTGGAGCCATCACCCTGGGAGCTCCCCCATGCTACACCCCTGGAGGAGATGGACTGGTGAACTTCAGTCTACATTTTGGGCAGTAATTTCTATTCTCAGTTAAATCAGACTTGTTCCTCTAGAGTTGGTGGGAGTCCAAACAAGGAAGGCTCATGCTGCATTTCTGTAGCCTGTTTATGTTTTCTATTGCAAGCACAACTAAATGTGTTGCATCTGCTACTTCACCAATAATAAGGGATATTTGTCGCTGCTGGCTTTGATTCTGTTCAAATAAACATGTTTTAAATTGCTTTCAAGTCTTGTGAAGTATTCACTCACTTTTATGGGTATGATTTTGCCAGCAGGTAGAAATGCATTTTTATTATGTTTTCTATTTCTTATTTAGTTAGCAGCACTTTGCAGATCCCGTTTCACCTCTCCCACCCATTTCCATCTGCTGAAATAACAACAGCCCAGAGTGCAGTGAAAATAGCATTTCATACATGTATTGGAGAAATCAGTTTGTCACTCTTAGGAGCACTGATTTCCTCTAGAGAATCTGTCTTAGCTTACTGACAGGAAGAGGTTAATACTTGCTGCTTTTTTATATAAAAAAAGAAAGGTAATAATTGGTTTAAGCCTTAAATGAACAAGCATCCTTAAACAGCTGTCAACAGGCTTAGAACTAAGGAACACCATTTAGCTTTGCTTAATTGTGATGTGATGCTTCTCAGAAAGTGATGCTTCTCCTCACCCCCCCCCCCCATTTCAGAAGACAAAAGCACTTGAGGTTGATATCATCAGCATTAAATGAACTTTAGGAGGGAAGTATTTGAAAGGAAAGCCGCTACCAATAATATTGCTCTGTGACTGAGACTTTAAAGACCTGAGAATCAAGTTGCGCACTTTTAGGGAAGGAAAATGGTACAACATCCAAGGAAGATATTTTGAATGTGTGAAGGGACTGGGGTTTTTCCCCTCCCTTTCTTTTTTAGAGCTGAATTTTGCG
Source organism: Podarcis gaigeae (assembly GCF_964106915.1). Taxonomy (NCBI): domain Eukaryota; kingdom Metazoa; phylum Chordata; class Lepidosauria; order Squamata; family Lacertidae; genus Podarcis; species Podarcis gaigeae. Next base: position 102,979,543 of record NC_139678.1, on the reverse strand, counting down.
TAATGAGTGCACTAGAAAATTAAAAGAGGAGATTAAAGTCCTGTTTGTCACGGACAGAGATTTCCGAAATGCTTATCAGCCCTTCGCAGCTGAACGCAGCTCAGATTAAAAATGATCTGACAGAAAACGGGTTGACTGCGAAAATGGGGCTTTGCTTCCAAGCTAATTACAAAGTGCATATTAAACACGGGGCCTGTGAGGGGAGCAGCTGCAAAGGTCTTTATCTATATTAAGAGACTGCCCACCTACATAATAAGTGTAATTATGAAGAAGGGGTTTTTTTGTTTTTCAAAAAAGGGAAATTACATATAAAGGGGCACATTACATATTTGCTAATTTTATGGATGTGTTTAATGGCTTGTGTAAAGGTGCCACTTTTTTCTTCTTCCCTGGGACAGGTGCTTTTGCAGTGCCACAAAAGCGTCTGTGGTTTGCTCGGCAAAACCAACAATTTATTCATTTTCTTTTTCAAGGGAGACTGACTCCTCTGGGGATGGAAATTCTAATTGAATCCAGGTGCAGCAGCAACGCCAAGTCTACACGACTCCATTACAGTACCGTGATTATACCACCCCTGCATAGAATCCAAAAGGAAAAAGAAATAGCAGATTTAGAGCTAACCAACACAGTATGTAGAGTAGGGAAGTAGAATTCTGGATTGCTGGGGAGGGTGGTTTTTTGTTTTTTAATGCTTCTTCATGTGAGAATCTCCCTGCCTGTAGCAAATTAGTACATCAGGGCAAGGACTATGCTACACTCCACCCTCTCTGTGTGATGTGCTAGCTTCTCCTTTATATTTTGGAAAGTTATTCATTATGTATTTGGACAGCTCTTATAGTAACCAAACTTTGCATGATGTTTCTTGAGGACAAGGAGCAGGTTTGGAGCTATGTTAAGCTAGACCAGGGGTCTGCAACCTTTAAGACAAAAAGAGCCACTTGGACCCATTTCCGAAGAAGAAAAAAAACTGGGAGCCGCAAAACCATTGCGACATTTAAAACAAATATATCTCCAGAGCCGCGATCTGACAGCGGGTGGGAAGGTGACGTCGGGACAGTGCGTGACTAACGCACGCACCGCCCCCATGCGACATCACAGCCAGTACAGCGCCCGTCACAGTGGGGAGTGTCAGGGTGCACAATGCGCCTCCTCCCCTCGCTAGTATCCGCCCCGGAGCCGCGGCAAAGGTGTAAAAGAGCCACATGCGGCTCCGGAGCCGCGGGTTGCAGACCCCTGAGCTAGACATACCCTCCAAGTGTCCCTATTTTCCAGGGACAGTCCCGGAATCACAAAAGCCATCCCTGCTTCTGATTTGATCTCAGAATGTCCCTATTTTCCCATTTGTTTTGTCTCAATTCAAATAACACTCTGGGACATTGTTAGGGAAGGGGGAGCAATTTGATTCAGTTCATGTTGAATGACGTATTTACAGTGGTACCTCGGGTTAAGAACTTAATTTGTTCCGGAGGTCTGTTCTTAACCTGAAACTGTTCTTAGCCTGAGGTACCACTTTAGCTAATGGGGCCTCCCGCTGCCGCCCTGCCGCTGCCGCACGATTTCTGTTCTCATCCTGAAGCAAATTTCTTAACCTGAGGTACTGTTTCTGGGTTAGCAGAGTCTGTAACCTGAAGCGTCTGTAACCTGAAGCGTCTGTAGCCCGAGGTACCACTGTACCAACATTCAAATGTTCCAAAACAATTGAAGCACAGCCATCTTTTGACATTCCCACTTCTGCAAACTTTGCCATGCAGCTTTTCGTCAAAGACATTGTGAGAAATTAAAATGGTGGCAGACCCAGCTGCCCAGTGTTGATTGGAAGGCCTAGAAAAGGCACCCGTGACTGGGCACTAGGACCCCAACTGCTGCCTGAGGATACTGCATCTTGATGTCACATCTGCATGCTGGTCCATGCTCTTTGGCAGAGCCTCATCCACTTGAGAATGGAGCAGCTGCACAATGGTAGCACCAAAGTATTTGCACCCTCTTGATCCTTCACCTCTTTCTCTCCCTCCATTTTCACAGGGGAAATGAGACAGAGAGAGACAGAGAGAAGAAAATGATGGAGTACGAATGTCAGGAGCATGTCACGAAGCAATTAGGACAGCTCTATTTTTTTCCTTCCCGTTTTTAGAAACCAATTGTTCAACATGTTTATTTTTGGCAATGGATAACAACAGGCATTAGGCTGTTCATTAGAAAATCACTGAGCACACCCTTAAGCCTGAGGGTGGGGGGAGTCTGAGAGGGGAAGTCAAGATCTTGCTTTTTGTTCGGTGATAGGCCTAAATGTGGGATGCTCTCTCTTCCTGCATATTAAGGATTTTAGTGGTAAGCCTAATTATGGGGTGTTTGTTAGTCTGTGCAAACAATACGGATCTAAATAGACCAGTGCTCTGACTTGGTATAAGACAATTTCCTATGTTCGGATGACTTTTCTGGAAAGTACTGTGGGAACAGGACGGTTATGTGAATTTCTTCTTTGAGACAATTAGGGCAATAAAGCTTTGTTTATTTTTTAATTTTTTATGGTAAGGGGGAGAGATGAGAGGATGAAGTTCTTCTAATCTGGATATGTTTCTGCCTAAACGAAACCACTCTTTTGCTGGGGCATAGGCACTACGCTAGGTCCTTCTCAACTGGCTTAGTTGCTGGGAGGGAGAAGACAAAGGACAAGGTGACTGGGGGTCACTACAGTGCAGGAGTACCAGATTGGCTCTGCCAGTGCATCAATCTCCCCACCTCCATGCCCCCTCTGCTTCCCAGGGGGCAACAAGGCTTCACCTGAGAGGCTAGTACAGCAGCTATATCCCAGTCTGAGAGTTGCTTCTGCTGTCGTGTGCTTGCAAAACTTTTAAAATTATGCTTCAGCTAGCATAATTCTCTGTCAATGAAAGTCTGTAGCTAAGACAAAACAATTGCTAGCCGACTTGCCCCAGAATAGTTGCTGTATTTGTTTATGCATTATTGTATTTCAAGCGTGTTGCTTTTTTTAATTTGGAGGGCTCCTGTTTTTAGAACCAGTAATAATACTCCCTACGGGCACTGATGGACCTCCTAAGGAAGATAAGCATGTTTACACCCATTCCGAGCTGGTTTCACTATTAAGTGCTCCTTGCACTAAAGTGTATTATGCTGACAAGTGCAAATGTCACATCTGCCTTGGGTCTTCGGAGATTAGCCATTACCCAGCTTCCATCCGAGTTTTGTCAGTGTGGTAATTCGCTAGCTAAATCTAGTATTTCTACTGGGAATTGAAATGTTCATCTTCTAATGCAGTTTCGTCTATACTTTTAGACCATTGGAAAAGTTAGAAAGGTATTCTAGGAGGCTACCATTCTAATCATAAAAATGGCGGCTGTCTTCCAGAACTGAGGAATCACTTGAGAATATCTTAGCTCTTCTTTGGAAATGTGTTTGGGAAGCTTGTACATGCCTTTTAAAATCAATGTATTATTATGTCTAAGGGTAGTATACAATGAAGTCAATCCATTCACGCAAGGTTTTCCACTTGCGTGACAGAACTTCCCCTTCTGCTCCCTCCCCTCCCCTATCTGTTCCCCTAAACCACCACAGTAAATTGAGGGGGGGCATGGGAGAAAAAATATGTGTTCTGTTGCACAAGGGGAAATAGTTGCACTATTGGGACAGCTTTGTTGCATACAACCCTAATTTTATAATGTCCTAATGTAGACGAGCAGTCTGGAGCAATTTTGGCACCAGCTGCCTCCCTACACTGAGTACAAATCACTGTGCTGCTCATATTACCTATAAAACCCTAAATAGATTAGGCCCAGCACACATTACAGACCACATTCTGCCATGATGACCTCTGAAATCCACTGAAGGAGCTCTTTTTTGATATCAGCTATGTATCTGGTTCAGACAGGAAGAAAAGGGAGAAGCACCCCACTGTAGATTCTTCAAAGTTTAAGCCTGAGCACGAGCTGTACAGTGGAGAAAAGGAAAAGCTACAGCTTCCCAATAGAGATCAAAATGAAAAGTAATAAACCACTACACTATCCTGAACTAAGCATAATTTAATATGAAAATTTAAGGTTTGCTTTAATAATAATAATAGTAACAACCATATAACATCAAAGAAATCCCAGAGATACAGAATCCTTCTATAACTTACCTGTGTCTGGATCAACCAAGCATTACTCCCATTTGGGGATGGAGAGAAATGTGGAGGGTGCACCACTGCCAAATCAGATTGTGTTGCCATATCATGGATTCTGGTTTTCAATTTGCATTTTGGCAGCTGCTATCCCATGTTTCATTAAGCTTCAGAGAAATCACACCTCTCCATATATATCACTGTGTGATATATCAGCTCAAGGATTTAATGACCCTTCCATTCCCAGAGACTTCTTCTGCAAGCAGATGCATTTTCAAGGATTTGTTGTCCTCCATGCTATTACATCAGGCATAGGCAAAGTCAGACCTCTAGATGTTTTGGGACTACAACTCCCATCATCCCTAGCTAACAGGACCAGTGGTTAGGGATGATGGGAGTTGTAGTCCCAAAACATCTGGAGGGCTGAGTTTGTCTATGCCTGCAATATATTTTGATCCATTCATTTAACTGATGAAAGCATCATAGAGGAAATAGTGTGCTTACTAACCTTGTCTCTAAAACACAGACCTAGACTGTAGTGTTGGGAAATAGATATCCTGGTGAATTGTGTTCTAGGAATTGGAGGACTTTTCAACCTAATGTTTGTGGTAGAGGGAATAACCACACCACTGAGGTGAGAAAAACGAGCCAGCAGATTGGCACAAAGACACTTATCTGCAATAATTGGGTATTTATTTGTTTTTATTAAAAACCATTTCTAATCCACTTAATATTTAATATCTCTTATGTGATGTACAAAAATATAAACATAAAACCCATAAATGCAAATACTAATGATTGTTGTGTATTGCATACTTACTTTTAACCACAGGAGCCTTAACTGCACAGCATGTTTCCCATTTCCACAGTTGCCTCTCTAAACAATATAATATAGCTCAGATTTACCGTATTTTTCTGTCCCCATGTATAAGACGACCCCTAGTTTTTGAGCCCAAAATTAAGAAAGAAACAGAACAACTTTGATATTTTCTTAAATATTCAAAACTCCAGTATATTTAGTACCGTGTATTTAAGCATCAAACAGTGAGGCAAGCTGTGTAATGGCGGCTGCTCCTGTCAGCTCAGTGTAACTCCACTGTAGCTGCAGCTCCAGCTCTCCTGCCTCTGTGTTGCGCTTTTGTCTTAATATTTACGGTATGTACCGTATTTACTCCATGAGCGCTGGCAGATGCGAACGCTGATCGAGGAGCTGCGACTGCCAGAGCTGCCTGAGTGAGTGCTCTTGGGGAATGAGGGGTCTGGGTAACTAGGGGGTAGCTGAGGGAACCGGGTGAAGGGCTGATGGGGGGGGGAGTACCAGACCAGGGTTTGTCATGAAGCCAATAATGAGGGGAGGCCGGCGGGGGCGAAGAATATGGATGGTGGCATGTATTTATTTGTATATTTAATTGCAGCATTCCGTGTATAAGACGACCCCCAATTTTAAACTTAAAAAATTTGGGGGAAAACATCGTCTTATACATGGAAAAATACAGTACTTTTTCCTCATCATGTGCACAATTGACTTAACTGTGCATCACCCTACTTGCAAAGCTTCAATTATTCTCACAGATCCCACAAAAAATATTCTTAAAACTTGTTGTTCAGGACACTCACCTTCCGATTTTGTATCAGGAACAAAAGATCACAGATAATCACAGCATTCCTTTCAATATCCCTTTTGGTTTCCAGCAATGGAGTTAAAGTTACTGTCATTTACACATCCCTCACTGGTTGTTTAGAAAAAGTGCCAGCTCTTTGCATCTCTTTCTCATTCTGAACGTTTCTAAACTCATATTTGAGATAGCTATGGAAAGAAAACCAACTTTTGTCAAGTTTTCCAACTATTTACAGTACTGTGAAAAATTGATTCTGCCTTTCTAGCTGACTTCCAGATATATATATATAAAACCCACACGGCTGTATCTGAAAGACAAAGCATCATATCACAGCAGTGGGAGTAAAGGGTAAATTTCACCACATTGGTACTTAGCTGGCATAACAAATACCCCTCGTTCTGACACCTGGCTTCCAGAATTGCATTTGATTTTGCTGCAGGTCAAACAGGTGATCCATTTTCTAAAATGTTATTCAGTCTTTCTGTAAAATTATATATGTTGTTTCTGGTTAAGATCATGTCTCTTAATTTTTATGTGGGGAAAGAGGGGAAAGAAACTCCACAAAACTGTTAACTTTCCTAGCAGGTAGGTAAATAACATTGATTAGGCATTGGTTCTCTTGAGACAAACCCTGTTGAGAGCAGCACCAATCAATGGGTCACAACAGTAAATATATGCTTCTCAATATCGCTTCAACTTGGTGTAATTCTAAGCAACTGACAAGCTTTTTGGACACACACACAGAGGCATGGAAAGGCAACTTGTTAAAATATCCTCAAAACCTGCTGTTTGCATGCTGTCATCTGTAAAGTCTTACTGAAGAAGAAGAACTAATTGTATCCCAGAGATGACAGGCTCCTAGGAGTACAAGTCTGTCAAGACTACTTGTCATAACATCTGCTCTTGGGACAGTTGTTTGCTGTCTGCTTTCGCGTTACTGATATATCTTCATTTTTATTTTTATTTTTTGTATTTCCCCAAAGTGATTTCTCGTTACATCTCTTATGCAATTTGTATCACCAAGAACTGTTCCCTGACTTGTCACAAAATGAGGTCTCTATCCTACCTGATTTGACAAATGTGTCACCACCAGTACAAAGGTGTCTCGAGGCCTAGTGTTTGATAAACACAAATTGATCACCAAAGGATTAATTAGCAAAATACTTTATAGAATACCATGAGGAGCCAAACTGTTCCATAAATGCAGACACAGATGGGCCTTTTCAAGTGTTACATTTTATGTCACGGTAACATCAAGTACCTAAGACTTGATCTAACTCATCAGGAAAAATTATATGCTTATTTATTTTAAAAGCATTTGTAAACTACTTCATATTTAAACGTCACTAAGCGATGTGCAATATAATAAGCAATATCATTTTAAAAAAACAAGTAAAGTAATTGCAACCATAAATGTTTTTTATTGGATTTAATTGAGGTCAACAAGACATCCTGAAGCCTCCCACAGGAGGCAATGATGAGCACCAACTTAGATGGCTTTACAAGAAGATTGGACAAATTCATGGAGGAGAAAGCTACCAATGCCTACTAGCCATGATGGCTACGCTCTGCCTCCAGGCACAGGCAGAAATGCTTCTGAATACAAGTTGCTTGAGACCACAGCAGGGGAGGCTGCTTCTGTGCTTGGGTCCTGCCTGGCAGTTTCCCATAGGCATCTGGTTGGCCACTGGGAGAACAGGATGCTGGACTGGATGGGTCAATGGCCTGATCTAGGCAAAAAGATACACGGTATCTGAAGCAATTGATGGCAAAGGGAAGGGCATTCTACAAGACCAAGACAATAACAGAAAACGCCAGTTTTCAAGTCACTACCCTATGATATCCTGTAGGGTGCAGTGCCACAAGTAGAATTTCCTCAGATCATCTAAACCAGCGGTTCTCAACCTGTGGGTCCCCAGATGTTGTTGGACTACAACTCCCATCATCCTTGAGCTCTGGCCTTGCTGGCTAGGGGTGATGGGAGTTGTAGTTCAACAACATCTGGGGACCCACAGGTTGAGAAAGGCTGACTAAATGATCTTACCGTCTATACACAGGGAGGCGGCCAAGCTGTGCCAGATCACAATGTGTTGTATTAGATTCTCAGAGATTTTTCCTGTTGGCATCTATGAGAAGAAAACTGCTTTTCTTCAAATCTCCCAACAGTTTACACTACCCTGAAAAATCAATTCTGCCTTTCTCTTTGATTTCCATATATATATACATGGCTATGTCTGAGAGACAAACATTTTCTACCAGCCGTGGGAAAAATGGGTGAATTTTGTCACATTGGGGCCTACGTGAAATAACATCTCAATCCCTTATGACTGTCGGGATTCACAGAATGCTGTGTGAGATAGGAAGCCTGCAGGCTTGAGTTTGCTAGCTGATGCAACTGGCTGATGCAATCAGCCTGCAATACTTTCTATGGAAGTTCTGGGTCAAAATGAATCAGCAGTACAGTGGTACCTCGGGTTAAGAATTTAATTTGTTCTGGAGGTCTGTTCTTAACCTGAAACTGTTCTTAACCTGAAGTACCACTTTAGCTAATGGGGCCTCCTGCTGCCATTGTGCCACCGCTGCATGATTTCTGTTCTCATCCTGAAGCAAAGTTCTTAACTCGAGGTAATATTTCTGGGTTAGCGGAGTCTGTAACCTGAAGCGTATGTAACTTGAGGTACCACTGTAATGTGCTGTCAGTTGATTGGCTGTCATCGGTTTAAAAGGGAAACCTGTCCAGCAGTAAGGGGTGATGTAGAAGAGTGTAGATAGATAGAAAGTTCTTCCTATTTGCCTTAAGGTGCAGCCAGGTACTCTGTTTGCCTGTATGAACTGCTCGTGTATTATAGCCTGTAGATATTTGTATATATAAAGGTAAAGGTAAAGGGACCCCTGACCGTTAGGTCCAGTCGCAGACGACTCTGGGGTTGCGGCGCTCATCTCACTTTACTGGCCAAAGGAGCCAGCGTACAGCTTCCGGGTTATGTGGCCAGCATGACCAAGCCGCTTCTGGCAAACCAGAGCATCGCTCAATATATAGCTCACAATAAATATACTGCACTGAAGAACCTGGAACTCTGAGCTTTTCTGCTAAAGCACCGCAAAGAATTTGTGACAATGACAGCCTTCCCCAACCTTCTGCTCTCCAGATGTTTTGAATGACAACTCTCACAGCCAGCTGAAGAATCCCAACAACAGAAGAGAGGCAGACAGATCTCCCTTGCCTGAAGGATCTGAAATTCTTTAGGAATACTGCCTTACTCACAAGGAATCATGATGAATTTCTACACTGGAAGCCTGTATTGGTTGTATACCATTTTACTACAAAGGCCAGGAGTTTGGTGAGGATACAAGCAAGCTCTCACAGAATTACAATAGCCAGAAATGACTATTAAGTCGGTTTTTATTTCTAATGAAGATGTACCCATTTTAAAAAATGGTTTTTAAAAAAATCTTTATTGCATTTTCAAATTTTACAAAAAAGAAGTTAATCCTAGACCATACATACTGAAATGAATAAATAGTGCAAAATACATAGTGGGAAACTTTAAAGATCTAGAATAAAAATAAAAATAATAAAGTATATTTAAAAAATACAAAATCAAAAAGATAAAAGAAAGAAACTAAAACAAAAAACCAAGATATTTATCAAATATATCAATATATTAAGGAGTACAAACCATATCTTGAATATTTTATACAGTCACTTTCTTTCTTTCCCCCTAAAATGGTTTTGTTTTTGTCTTCCTTCTCATTTTGTGGAAGTGGCAGATATTCTAGAATTGTTACACTTCTCTTAATTTTTTTTAATATTTCTGCAAAAATTTCTAAAGATACTTGAGCCCCTCATGTATGGGAATCAACCATTGTTGTGTTCCACTAACTATCCTTTGTTGCTCAAGCAAAATTCCTTTTTAAAGGGGGAAACTCTCCTGATATCTGTGTGATGTCACTGTCAGCTCACATCACATCCCAGATGACAGTGGAAGAATGTTGTGGTAAGTGTAGTCTCTGAAAAGCACAACAAATTGAAAAGCTTTCTGCATCACGAAGATAAAATGGTTCGGATGGACTCTGTGGAACTCATCCAGCTCATATTGTAAACATGTCGGCAAATGTGAGGAAACGATGGAATAGGCTGCCAAATTACTATAGAATTCCTGAAAGAGTATCCAAGAACCTGCTTCCTGCCAGCCAGTAGAGAAGGCTTGTTAGCATACACCAAGCCCCCAACAATTCAAGAAAGAAATACTGAAATAAAACACTGACATCTGGGAACAGAAAGAGACAATCCAGGTGTCGGGCATTTGCATGTGGATTTTTCTTCTTTCAAAGTTATGAATTAATTTGAGGTTTGTGAACGTATCTGTCTTGACTCGAGCCAGAGATTCTATGGATGACAGTATTCCTCGGACAGCTGCACATGTTAACATCTTTAGAAATGCTGCTCTTTTGAGTCTCTTTTTTAGAATTAAGTAATTATTTAATAAAATACACAACGGCAACAAGGGGAAAAGAGTCAAAGTATGGGGGGATTAAGTGTGGAAATACTTACAGTTTATTTAAAAATAAAGAAGGCACTTTAAACCTGGAGAAAACACTGGGAAGTTTTTATTTAAGGACCAATCTCTCTCTCTCTCTCTCTCTCTCTCTCTCTCTCTCTCACACACACACACACACACACACACACATACACACACAGCGCCTGCAGAGATGGGAAGTGTCCTAGGAGAGTCCTGTTGGCAACCTAGAGAGGTCTGAATCATGTCTCAGGCCTGAGGTTCCTGATCCTTGCTTTAACCCATTGCCCTCTCCATAAACCCAGTTCAGATCAGATGCAATTTGCAATAGGAGAAAATGTTCCCATTGTTAGCCATAGGAGCTCTGCCATGGGGGTAGGGGTCCAGATCAGGTCTGCTTCAGATGATTAATATCCGTCCCTTTTTCCCCATAACATTTTATTAATTTCCCAACAATAACAAAAAAACAAAACAAACCATAATAAAGATAAAAACAAAAACAAAACAAAGCAGATTGACTTCCCCCTATTCGCTTCCTTGGTTCCACTGTATATCAATGTACTACATGTCCATTGTAAAGTTTTAACCATTTGAATTACTTATTGTCCAATTATAATAAAATTACAAGTATTCTTAAAACCCTGCCCAAGTATTAACCTGTGTACTTTGCTTCTGTATATATGCAATAAAGTCCTTCCATTCTTCCTTAAATTCGTTGTTGTCTCTTCCTCCTAATTTCATTGTCAGTTTTGCCATTTCTGCATATTCCGTTAATTTGACTCGCCAGTCTTCTTTACCTGGGGCACTTACTTCTTTCCAATGTTGTGCTAATAATGTTCATTTAATATCCCTCCCTTGACACAGTCCATATCAAGCCCTTATCAAGTGTACTTTAGACACTCACAAAATTACTAAGTGTGAATAAAGCCACATGTATATACTGAAAGCCCCCAGATTAGGTTGCCGTTCCATGCAACAAAGTCCATGCACCAAGCAGTGGCCTGGGGTGGTGATGTACATGCAGGTATAGAGCCATATGCACTCACCTGAGTGGAACTCAAGTACAAGTTGGGAGTATAAGTCAATATTAGAGGGCCGTGGAACCTGCAGCCCTCCAGATGTTGTGGAACTCCAACAGCCATCAAGTCCTGAAAACATGGCCAACGTCTAAAGGGCTGCAGGTTCCACATCCTTGCTGTACTGTATGTAAATGGAGGAGGCTGTATGGCAGGATTAGGGGCCTGTAGCCCTATAGACAGGGGCAGCTAGTGGGAAGGTGTACTGCTGTGCACCTGGACTTCTGTCTCTGATATGGAGGCCATTATTACAGCCACTCTTCTCCTAGCCGAGGTCCAATACTAGGAAGGGGCTATAAGCAGGGATGCGGGTGGCGCTGTGGTCTAAACCACAGAACCTAGGGCTTGCCGATCAGAAGGTCGGCGGTTTGAATCCCAGCTCCTGCCCACCTAACAGTTCAAAAGCACGCCAGTGCAAGTAGATAAATAGGTAACGCTCTGGCGGGAAGGTAAACGGTTTTTCCATGTGCTGCTTTGGTTCACCAGAAGCGGCTTAGTCATGCTGGCCACATGACCCGGAAGCTGTCTGCGGACAAACACCGGCTCCCTCCACCTATAGAGTGAGATGAGCACCAAAACCCCAGAGTCGTCTATGACTGGACCTAATGGTCAGGGGGTACCTTTTATAAACAAGTTAAGATAGATGAAGAAGCAAGATTCACCTTCCCTTGCCCACTTCTTTTTTGTAAAAATAAGACTGTCTTTGTACATGGGCAGCTCAGACACATGACTAAACCAAGATGGCTGCCCTATTATTATTATTATTATTATTATTATTATTATTATTATTACTATTATTTTTTATATATCTTTTTTTAAAAAAAGATTTTTATTAAAGTTTCAAAAATTATATAAAAACAAAACAATAATACAGACAAACAAAAATAAAAACAAGTATAATTTCAATCCTTTATTTTCTTATAACTTACTTCCCCGACTTCCTCGTACCTCCCCTTTCTGTATTCCAATTTCTAATTTATTAATTCAGCAAATCCTTTCCCTTATTTTTCATTTAATTTTAGCCTTTCTTTTCTTTTTACTTATACATTACAGCTGGAAACCACATAATTTCTAAACCAACGTCATTCTAACATTCATTAATTTTGCAATGTTTCTTAAGATAGTCCTTGAATTTCTTCCAATCTTCTTCCACTGTCTCTTTGTCCTGGTCTCGGATTCTGCCAGTCATCTCTGCCAGTCCCATATAATCTATCACCTTCATCTGCCATTCTTCCAAGGTGGGTAGATATTTTTTATATATCACTTACCTGCCAAAATGTGTTCTAAGTGGTATGATAAAAATGATAAATCTGTATCCGCACATAATTAAAATGCACACTGAAATCATTTAATCAAAACATTTTTAAAATCCATAATTAAAATGTACAAGGAAACAAGCCCATTAAAATAGCATAGTAATGAAAACAGTTGAAACAAGCCTTACAATGATTAGATCAGGGGGGTTAGGTTAGATCATCTGGGGAACGCTTGCCTAAGCAGGTACGTCTTCAAGAGCCGGTGGGATGCCAATACTGATAGGACCCCTTGTATTTCAGCATCATTATGCTAGGTTTTGCCTTGAGAGCTATTCTTGAACAGGAATAATAATTCTCTTTGGGAGCACATTTATCAAAAACAAATACAAAAGGAGTTCCATGTTAAAGATTACCTTCCATAATTTAAATGATCACGGAGGTCATGCTGGGAGCCGCACAGAGTGGCTAGGGAAACCCAATCAGATGGACAGGGTATAAATTATTATTATTATTATTATTATTATTATTATTATTATTATTATTATTATGCTAAACCGTGTGTTACTTATACTCATTGTGTTGATGAATGTATTAACTTCTTTTTAACGAAAGTATGTGTTTTTTGTATTAATGCATATATTGCTACATTAAGAAAATGATCATTTGAGTCATATTCAGAGGACTTTTGTTCTATAAATATTTACTTGATTATTTTTCTTTTTGGCTGTTTGTAAATGTAGTAGTAGAAGCTATAGGTTGCCCCCTGTTAGCTGCAATTAAAAGTCTCTAAAGCTTAATGTGGCAGCTGCACATTGTGGCAAAATTATTATTTAATCTTTAGGAAGCAATGGTGCAATCTTTCCTAGTATAAGCCAATTCCTTCATTATGAGTGCTGTTCCATACCTCTGGCATAACAGAATACTAATGGATGTAATCACTGGTGAAAATTGCACAATTTCAGGTTTTGCTGTTTACTTCATGCTACTGCCTCAGTCCTAATTAAGAGTAATTATTAAATCATGGTCAATAGTACAAATTCAAAGAAACCATGAGACCACAAATGAAATAAAAGAGGACCCCCCCCCCCCAATTCAGGAGTGAACATCAGTTTTGTGCTAAAATAAACTCAATCTGTACTCTGTTGTTGCTGTACAGAGTACATGATATGATGGGGAACTGCGAACTGTATTAGATAGCCTTTAAATGTTTGTTAGTTTACACATACTGTGCATCATTGATATCATTGTTACTTGTTAGTCAATGCACAAGTCTTAAAATGAACCTAAGGATGCCTGCAATGAACAACCATACCAGAAGAGACTGCAATACAACAATGTTAAGCTTAAGAATCACTACATTAAAGAGATGGATAGTTCCTCTAGAGTGTGAACCTGTTTTGGTTTTTGAAAGCGGTTAACAGCATTTGCAGGTTCTAAACCAGTGTTTACTGGACTCCAACTCCTATCAACCCCAACCAGCATGGCCAATGATCAGGGCCGACCCTATCATGAGACAGGGTGAAGCAGCTGCCTCAGGTGGTGGAAGCCCCAATGCTGGGAGCATGGCAGGTAGTGTGGCAGCAGTGCTGGTGGATGTGGGTGGTGCTGTGGTGGTGGTGGCACAGCAGAGCAGGGTTGCACTTCCAAATTTGCCTCAGGTGGCGAAATGGGACATGCCACCCCTGGCCACACGCCCCCCTTGAGCTTCTGCACAGAGCAGTTGAAGAGGACTAGCTAAAAAGTGTTGCTTCAGAAAAAGAATATCACTATAATACAGAGATAGATAATAGATAAATAGAGTAAGATGCAGAAGGGTTATGTATTATTACTTACATAGTGCCATAAGTAAGCAAAATTTGATTGCCCTTTTCCATCAATGGGATCATCCAATGAACAGAAATCAGCACATGTCCATGTGCACACACAAATATACATACACACAAACATACAAGTCAATATGGTTTTGCAATGTTTCTTTGGCATTTCTTCAAATACAACAGTCCATGACAAGGTACAGCCACGACAGCTGGAAAGCCCAGAGGTCTGAACTGATGTTCTTTACAAGGAGCCTCATGTCATTTTCAAAGACTTGATTTATCCGAACCGCTGTATTGTACCAACTCATTCAGCCAGCTAGCTATATGCGAGATGCTTTTTAGATGGGCCACCTTGCAGTCAACATGTTGAGACTTGGACAGCTGTCTGTTTTGGCCACATAATGTGCCCGCAGGCTTTTAAAGAGATATTTTTTGAGACTGTAAAACATATTTTTGCTTGAATGCACCCTAATGTAAAACGGCTTTTGCTGTAGCATTTCCAGTTTTAATGGGATTCAGCTAGGATTTCTCCCCTTCAAATGAACAAAATAATATCTATACGTGGATATATTATTTAGGTGCAGTAGTGCCTGAATAGTTAAAGTGGCTCAGAAGTATAATGGGAGATAATACAGTGTCGTCCTGATTATAACTATTTCTGTCAGCAGATCTGCCTGAAGGGCCAATGCCATTTGTAATGCTTTAACTTCCCAAGAGTTGGAGTTCAATGGGCACTTTCATGGTGAACTCATGAAAGCCTTAGTGAATAAAGGACTTCCCTAATCATCTTAAAAAGCAGCATCTTAAAAAGCAGAATATCACCTTGCCAACAAAGGTCCGTATAGTTAAAGCTATGGCTTTCCCTGTAGTGAGGTATGGAAGTGAGAGCTGGACGATAAAGAAGGCTGATTGCCGAAGAATTAATGCTTTTGAATTATGGTGCTGGAGGAGATTCTTGAGAGTCCCATGGACTGCAAGAAGATCAAACCTATCCATTCTGAAGGAAATCAGCCCTGAATGCTCACTGGAAGAACAGATCATGAAACTGAGGCTCCATACTTTGGTCACCTCATGAAGACTCCCTGGAAAAGACCCTGATGTTGGGAAAGAATGAGGGCACAAGGAGAAGGGGACAACAGAGGGCGAGATGGTTGGACAGTGTTCTCAAGGCTACCAGCATGAGTTTGACCATGAGGGAGGCAGTGGAAGACAGGAGTGCCTGGCATGCTCTGGTCCATGGGGTCACAAAGAGTCAGACACGACTAAGCGGCTAAACAACAATCGCTGCAATGCTGGAGCAAGCCCTGGTATCTCCCAACAGTGCAATGAATGAGAAGTTCCAAGTGAACATTACTTCAGACTATTTGTTCTGTGAAGGCTTTGACCTAATCCCTTGGGCCTCATCTCTAAGCAAAACCTACTTTAGAGTTTCAGACTTCTGGAACACAAGCAGGCATGGCTGGATTGAATAGTGGGCTGGTACTGTGGAGGTGCCCTCTCCAACTTGGTGTAGCTGTTGCCTTGTGGGATGCTGCAGGGGCAGGGGCATGGTGGCACCGAGGGAAGGGTGGCATGGTATGACTGCAAGAGTGCCAGATTGGCCCAGAAAGTCAGTCTGACACTTTCATGCAGCCTCATCACAGGTGGTGAAAAGAAGAGCTGTGTGGCACCACCCCATGTGGGCTGCTCCTGAATACAAATAATATTTTGCAGTCAAGTTATCAGCCCCCTTTCCCCGCTCCAAATATTGGGGCAAGTTTCATTAGGATCCCAGGAGAAATGATTAAATACTTCCTCCCTCCTCACTTAACTCCCAAACACGGTGTAACTGAGGAAGAAAATGGAAATACGCTGACATAATAATAATAAAAAATAATAAAGGCAATGTTTGTTTGTTTTTTAATTTAATTTTTTTATTGCACTAGCCAAAGGCCATGACAACATCCAAAGAAGGGCTGGGGGGAACAGTCACTACATGTGCAGTAAAACCATGATCAAATGCTATTTTGAAAGGGACAGTTTGAAACAGAACCAGTTCCTAGATATCTTTAGAGAGATGCTGTCTATTCCTGATTTTTATATCCCAGCACAGCTGTACGTCATCTACATCTGAGGAAATAGCTCCATTTTTCCCATTGTGTAAAAAGCAAAGAGAAAAGAAAAGAAGTATTTTCTGAACACTAGGGTGGGTGGGTGGGTGTGGAATGGTAGCAGAGCAGGGAAAACATGGGAGCAAAGTGCTTTGATCCTTATGTCATGTGGATGCCCCATAAAAATGAGTAAGTAAAGTGTGGCTGTTCCACAGTAAACACATGATGCAGAAGCAGCCTTAGGTCACATTGGCGCTATACATTTATTTTTTTTAAACATTTTTATTGCATTTTCAGTTTACAGAAGAAAAAATAAGAAAAAAGAGTAATACTCCAACTTTTAAAATACATTTTTAAGTTGTTAGCTGGACTTCCCCACACCTCCCTCCCCCTGCGTTCTTTACAATAAAACATATCAGCAAATTATTACCTTGTTTCGTATCTTATTTATATCTTTCAAAATATTTTACTTCTAAATTTAAAGTACCTTTTATCCAGTGTTTATGCCTTAAAATAAAGAATATAGTAACCTTAAATTTCAACTTTTTCTTAATTATTACTTGTCTTCCTATTTTCCCAATCTAGTTGCAGGAGCTAAATTCCAAAACATGCAGATTCTTAACATTCATACAACTTATATTGTTTTTGCAAATAGTCCTTAAATTTTTTCCAATCTTCTTCCGTTGTCTCTTCACCCAAATCTCGGATTCTGCCAGTCATTTCAGCCAGTTCCATATAGTCCATCAACTGCGTCTGCCACTCTTCCAGCGTGGGAAGATCTTGTGTCTTCCAATATTTTGCTATAAGTATTCTTGCTGCTGTAGATGCATACATAAAAAATGTTTTATCCTTCTTTATCACCCTTTGGTCCACAATGCCCAGGAGGAAGGCCTCTGGTTTCTTGGGAAAGGTGTACCTGAACACCTTTTTTAATTCATTATAGATCATTTCCCAGAAGGCCTTCACTTTTGGACAAGTCCACCAAAGGTGAAAAAATGTCCCTTCAGCCTCCTTACATTTCCAACATTTATTATCAGACCGATGGTAAATTTTTGCAAGTTTGACTGGGGTCATGTACCACCTATATATCATTTTCATAATATTCTCTTTCAAGGCATTACATGCCGTAAATCTCATTCCAGTGGTCCATAACCTTTCCCAGTCTTCGAACATAATGTTGTACCCAATATCCTGAGCCCATTTTATCATGGCTGATTTAACTATCTCATCCTGGGTATTCCATTTAAGCAGCAAGTTATACATTCTTGAAAGTACCTTGGTCTTAGATTCTAACAGTTCTGTCTCTAGTTTCGATTTTTCCACCTGGAATCCTATTTTTTTGTCCGACTTAAAAACTTCTTGAATTTGAGCATAGTGAAACCAATCTTGCACCCTATTCTTTAATTTTTCAAAGCTCTGCAGTCTCCAATTGTCTCCAGTTTTTTCTATCATTTCCCAATATTTTGGCCATCCGGCCTCCATATTGAGTCTTTTTCTGGCCTTGGCCTCCGCTGGTGATAACCACCTCGGGGTCTTACCTTCCAGTAAGTCTTTGTATTTTGTCCAGACCATGAATATAGCTTTCCTGACAATATGGTTTTTGAACATTTTATGAACCTTTACCTTGTCATACCACAAATATGCATGCCATCCAAAAGCATTGTCATGCCCTTCCAGATCTAGGACATCAGTGTTCTCAAGAAGTAACCAATCTTTCATCCAGCAGAAAGCCGCAGCTTCATAATATAACCTTAAGTCTGGCAGGGCAAATCCCCCTCTCTCTTTGGCATCAGTTAGTATTTTAAATTTTATTCGGGGCTTTTTGCCCTGCCGGACAAACCTAGAAATATCTTTCTGCCACTTCCCAAAACACTCCACTCTGTCTACTATCTGTAGGGTCTGAAACAAAAATAACATCTTCGGCAATACATTCATCTTTATAGCTGCAATTCGGCCCATCAAGGAAAGTTTCAATCTTGACCAAATCTCTAAATCTTTCTTAATTTCTGACCAACATTTTTCATAATTATCTTTAAACAGATTCAAATTTTTGGCAGACAAATTTAGCAGTTCGAAAGCACCTCCGGGTGCAAGTAGATAAATAGGGACCGCTTACCAGCGGGAAGGTAAACGGCGTTTCCGTGTGCGGCTCTGGCTCGCCAGAGCAGCGATGTCACGCTGGCCACGTGACCCGGAAGTGTCTCCGGACAGCGCTGGCCCCTGGCCTCTTGAGTGAGATGGGCGCACAACCCCAGAGTCTGTCAAGACTGGCCCGTACGGGCAGGGGTACCTTTACCTTTACCTATTTTACCTTTTTAACAACATTTAATTCTGTCTCTTTCTGAAACCCATCTATTTCCAAAGGTGTCAAGTTTTTCTCCAAAACCTTAGTTTTTTGCTTGTTCAATTTAAACCCCGCTACCCGACCAAATTCATGAATTAGTTCTAACACTCTCTTCGTACTAGATTCTGGCTCCTGTAATGTTAAAACCAAATCATCTGCAAAAGCTTTCAGTTTAAATTGTTTCACTCCGACCTGTATTCCTTGTACCAACCGGTCTTCCCTGATCATTTTCAAAAGCACCTCCAGAACAGAAATAAATAACAGAGGGGATAGGGGGCACCCTTGTCGTGTTCCTTTTTCAATTTTAAATTCTTCTGTCACCACATTGTTTACAATCAATTTCGCTTTCTGCTCTGAATAAATTGCTTCCATTCCATTTTCAAACCCCCGTCCCACTCCCATCCCTTCCAAATTTTTCTTCATAAAACTCCAAGAGATGTTGTCAAAGGCCTTCTCCGCATCAACAAAAATTAACACTGATTTTGTATTGATGTTGGTTTGCAAAAGTTCCAAAATGTCAATAATATTCCTAGTATTGTCAGACAAATGTCTTCCTGGGAGAAAGCCTGCCTGGTCTTTATGGATTACTTCATTTAATACTTTTTTAAGTCTACTTGCCAAAATGTCTGCAAAGATTTTGTAATCCACATTTAGGAGTGAGATGGGACGGTAGTTCTTTAGTTGAGTCTTTTCAGTTTCCACTTTAGGGATCAATGTGATGAAAGTTTCTTTCCACGATTCCGGTGCCCTCTTCCCCTCCAAAATCTGGTTGCATACCTCCATTAGTGGTTGTATCAAATAATCTTTCAATGTCTTATAATACTTGGAGGTAAGCCCATCCGGACCTGGAGATTTGCCTAGTTGCATATTCTGAATGGGACGCAGGTGGCGCTGTGGGTTAAAGCCTCAGCGCCTAGGACTTGCCGATCGAAAGGTTGGCGGTTCGAATCCCTGCGGCGGGGTGCGCTCCCGCTGCTCGGTCCCAGCGTCTGCCAACCTAGCAGTTCGAAAGCACCTCCGGGCGCAAGTAGATAAATAGGGACCGCTTACCAGCGGGAAGGTAAACGGCGTTTCCGTGTGCGGCTCTGGCTCGCCAGAGCAGCGATGTCACGCTGGCCACGTGACCCGGAAGTGTCTCCGGACAGCGCTGGCCCCTGGCCTCTTAAGTGAGATGGGCGCACAACCCCAGAGTCTGTCAAGACTGGCCCGTACGGGCAGGGGTACCTTTACCTTTACCTTTTATATTCTGAATGGCACTCTCTATTTCTTGTTGTGTTATTTTATGATTCAGGATTGTTCTCTTTTCCTGAACAAGTTTTGGTAGACCATTTGTTTTCAAAAATTGGTCTATCTCCTTCTCCTCTTGTGGCCCTTGAGTGTAAAGCTTTTTAAAGTATCTCTGGAAACACTTCCTAATTTCTTCTGGTTTCTGGATATTTCTCCCTTCAATCTCTAGATTGGTGACTGTGTTCAATTTTTGTCTCTTTTTCAGTTGCCATGCTAAAAGTTTCCCACACTTATTAGCTGATTCGAATGATCTTTGTTTCATTTGTTTAATTTTCCACTCAACTTCTTGATTTATCAATTTCGCATACTGTGCTTGATAAAATTTAATTTCTCTCAAGATCTCCTTCGATTTTGGTTTAGATCTCAACTTTTTCTCTCCATCTCTTATCTTCTCTAAGATCTTGCCTTTTTTCCCATTCCAGAGCCTTTTCTTTATCATATTCTGTTGTATCAGAAACCCTCTCATAACTGCTTTACTTGCGTCCCAGATTGTTCTTTTTTCCACCATGGTACTCAAATTAATTTCAAAATAGTATTTCAAAGTTTTTTGGGCCTTCTTCACAATCTCCTGATCTCTTAATAGGGTGTCATTCATTTTCCATCTGAAGGAACCGGTTGGAGTAAGTCTTAATTCCATTTTCATAGCATTATGGTCGGAGCAAGTTTTTGGGCAGATTTCCACTTTTCTAGTCATCGGTGCCAGCCTCCTAGTTATCCATATTTGGTCTATTCTTGTCCATGACAGATGGGCCTCAGAAAAGAAGGTTCCTTCTTTACCTAGGGGGTTTTTTGTCCTCCAGATATCAATTAAGTCCATATTGTCAGTTAGTTCAAAAAAGGTTTTAGGTAGTCTGCCATCTTTTGTTAAGCTTTGATCTTGTGACTTGTCCATATTTGTGGAGACCACTCCGTTCATATCTCCCATCAAAATGATGTTAGTGTAGTCTAAATAGTCCAGGATTGTCTCATGCAGTTTCTTGTAAAATTCTGATTTCCCCTCATTCGGTGCATAAATTCCTAATAACAAAAATTTTTCTCCTTGAGTCTGTATTTCAATAGCCAAAATTCTTCCTTGCTCATCTTTAAATAAAAAATTTGGTGACAGGCTCTCCTTTGCATAGATCACCACTCCTCTTTTCTTAACTTTATCCGATGAAATAAATTCTTGGCCTAATCTTTTGTTAATCAAGACTTTTCTATGGAGCCTGGTCACGTGTGTTTCCTGCAAGCAAATAATATCCAATTGTTCTTTTTTCAATATATGAAAGATTATTCTTCTTTTCTCTGGGGAATTTCCGCCATTTATGTTCCAACTAAGCAACTGCAGAGACATCCTGGATCAAACTATTTGTCCTGTGGTGGCGTCCCTTTCTTTTGGTCCTCTGGTCCCGAGGGTGTAGGTGCTGGTACAGGTGTAGGTAGTGGTGGTGGCCAGGCTCCTGTTGTCCCTTTCTGTAGGTCCTCTTCGTAATCGTTCAAAAACTTTTGTTGGTCTTCTGCTGATCTGATTTTAACTTTATTTCCTTTAAAATTAAAAGATAGTCCTTGAGGGAACTCCCACCTGTAAGGAATTGAGTTGCCTCTCAGTAATTTTACAGTTCCGTATAAGTCCCTCTAAGATCCAAAAGCTGTTTAGGTATGTCTCTATAGATTTCAGCTCTGTTGCCCTGAATAACAAGCGATTTTCCAAAGTGGAGGCCTAATATTTTATCTCTCTCTTGCTTAGATCTTAAAACAATCAAACAGTCTCTAGGTTTACCCTTCCTCGTCACTCTTCCCAATCTGAAAGCAGTCACAATTTTAAAATCTTTATCCTCTTCAATACCCCAGAACTTTGAAATTTCTGATGTCAAGTAGCCGATCAAGTCCTCCTGTTCTAGTTCTGGAATAGCTCTAAGTCTCAGATTGCTTTCCCTATTTCTCAGTTCAGTCATCGACCAGTAGGCCTGCTGGTCATTTATCTGTTTGTGTAATGGCTTCACCTCCACCTTTAATGCCTCAACTTTCAAGTTGGCTTCCTCTGCTTTTTGTTTGGCTTCCTCAGCCAGTTTGTGGTTCTCTACTGTTGCTTCTTGAAGGTTCCCAATTGCTTGTGTATGTTGAGCCACCTGGTCAGACAATTTATTTATTGAGGATGTGGCTTGGTCAATTTTAGTCGAATGTTCATCCGCCTTTTTATTTAGAATTGCCAGTTGTTCTAGAATCTGATTCAGAACTTTTTCAGACCCTCCTGAAGCCATATCCCCTGCAGGTGTCAGCTCATCCACCTCTTTTTGTGTTTCTAGAACAGTTGGGACCGATGATCTGCGTGGTTGGGAAGTCAAAGTTGTTTGTACCAATTGTTTTGCCTTTGTTTTAGCCAACCTTGTTTTCGCTGCCTCGCTCATTCCAATCCCTTCTGTATATCAAGGTCAAACTGTAAGTGTTCCCATGAGAGAGACAATTCCAAAATGTAAACAACCAGGCAACAGAGAGTCAAAACAAAATGTAGTTCCCAAGGAATTATAAATCCTAAATCCTCTAGGGGGAGTAATAAAGTTCAACCAAAGGAAAGAATTTTTTCCTTCTTTGCAGACCCAACAATCCACAAAGGAACAACAATCCAAAGTGAAACAACTGAAGTTCCAAGCAGACTTTTAGTTTCTTTTTAGCATTGAGCTTTTCCCAACTTAAAACAATGTTTCAGAAGTGGTGTAAGAAACAGTTTCTCTATATCTTCAATATTGTAGCCTTAATATGTAACACTTTCAACATTAAGAATAGTATCCACAATTTAGCAGTTTGACAGTTCTTTTTACACTGGCAGACCTCAGATTGGCTTCTTCTATTACTTATAAATCCCAAAGGAAGAAGCAAAGTCCAGTCAGAAAATCAGCATAAAAACTCCACAATTGACTCCTTTAATCCCAACCGATAGTTCTAACATCTGCACGAAATCCAAACTTTACAGTTCTTTTCACAGCGCTTCCCGCTTTTTGAAACTTTACTTTGATCTCTTAAGCACGGTGAGGAGACGGACTTCCTGGTTACATCTCCCGTTTTCAGCCAAATTAAAGTATTTTAGTCCCGCTAATTTTAGGTCCCCTTACTCACGGGTTGTGGTTGTAGATCTAATGTTCCAAGAAGAAAGGTCGGCGCTCATCAGCAGCAGCCGCGCGGCTTTGCTTCCCGCAGAAAGAGCGATGAACTCACAGCGCCGCTCCCCCTTTCACGTTCCAGAGCCCCTTACGAGGTCCCTTCTTCGTTTCTGGGGGGGCTTCTGGCGCCCGCCGAGTCCCACGGCCACGAGCTCGCTCTGCCCGTGGTTTTTCTGGATGGGTCGCCGCTATGCCGCAGCGAACGACCCTTTCCTGCAGAGCCCCTCTTCAGAGCGCAAAGAGGACCGCCATTGCTGTTTCGCGCCGCCTCCGGAAGACATTGGCGCTATACATTTAAAGCATTTGGATACATTTAAAGCATTTGGGATGGGGTATATCTTAAAAGTATGCACTGTGTACAAAACTGTGACCTTCTAAAGTACTGACATTTTTTCCTACCTAGTCCAGTTTGTTAGTGGATAAATTAAACAAGAGACAAGTCACATTAATGAGTCTTAGGGCAGAACAAGAAAGGGGAGGAGAGGGAATGGGTTCAATCTGGCACAGATGGTTTGGCATAAAGTTGCTTTAGGTATCTAAGCTTCATCATTCCAAGAATGTGTGCCTTCAGTTTACTGTTTGGATATAGACTTTGCCAGAAGAGGGTAGCTTAATCTGGGTTGACATATGCAGCCATGCAAGCTTAAAAGTGATGCTATGTATAGTATATAAATTTACAGTCACTTTAATTTTTAATGTTCCAGTAAAAATAACCTGCCAATTTGATTTTTGTTTCAAACATTTTCTAGACTTTGGCAATTATCCAAATTCTACTGTAACGCTTGTATTTACATGCAGTGTAAGCCAAGCTATATTTACCCAGAAGTAAGTTCTACTGGATGTTACTTTCCAGGAAGTTTGTACATAAAAAAATTGTTTTGTTTTTGATCACTCTGTCTAATAGCAAACCCACATAGTGAGTACCACTGGATTTGCAGCCAAAAGGGGGCAATAAAAAAGCAAGAGGATGTTGCAGTATGCTTGGGAGAACCCCAACACTTGCAGAGATAGACTCCAAATCATTAAAGGGGAAAAAAACCCCAGTGGTAATAAAACCCTCCAAAAGAGCCCAGGGAGGATTGGGCAAAGTGAGCATGCTCAGTAGCCACAAAGTATCATGTGACCATCAGACAGAAGAATGGGGAAGTGGAGAACCCTGGCTGTGGTTGGAACCCTGAACAGGAGCCCTCCTTTTAGGAGAGAGGATATTTTGTTGCAGGCTCCATTTTTGTAGCATCAGAAGTGGCAACCTCTTTTTTGGATATAGTTTACCGATTGGACAGAGTCCTAATCAAGAGGCTCCAAGACATTAATGAACTACTAAATAATCAACATTTTTATCAGTGAACCAGACAGAGGGCCTTCTTGGTAGTGGCGCCTGCCCAGTGGAATGCCCTCCCATCAGATGTCAAGGAAATAAACAACTATCTGACATTTAGAAGACATCTGAAGGCAGCCTGTTTAGGGAAGTTTTTAATGTTTGAAGTCCCCCCCCCCCCCCGTTTTTAGTGTTTTGTTGGGAGCCACCAGAGTGGCTGAGGAAACCCAGTCAGATGGGCGGGGTACAAATAATAAAATGATGATGATGATGATGATGATGATGATGATGATGATGATGATTTGGACAAAGGAAATGCAGGGATGCTCATCAGATCTGCAGGTGACACTAAACTGAGTGGGGTAGCCAGAATCTTAGAATACATAAAGATGACAAAAGTTGACCTTGACCGGATGGAGAACTGGGCCCAAAGTAACAGACATGAGATAAATGGGAAGTTCTGCATTTAGGTAGGAAAAAGCAACTGCACTACAGGATTAGTGACACCTGGTTTGACAGCAGTACAAGTGGAAAGGAACTAAGGATCAGCCATGTGATATGGGTGCAAAGAAGATGAAATCATTTCCGGGTTGCATCGACAGAAGTATAGGGTGGTAGCCAACATTTCTGTCCTGCTAGCACAAGAGACTTCCACTGGCAGGATGACCTTTCTCCTCCTCTTCCCTGCAGCCCTTAATTTGCCCCCAAAGTCATCTCCAGAGGGTCTGGGGGATCTTGGGTGGGGTGAATAGGCGGAGGACAGCATAGGTTACAACCTAAAATGTCTAGATCATTAGAAGTAATGGTACCAATTGTATTCAAGATTCCTGGCCATGGGCAAAGGAATCCCTCAATAATGTACTGCTATATTAAAGTGCAGTCTGGAATTGGGATTGCCATTTTAAATCCGCTTCCAGCTAATTGCAGAAAAAGCAATGCTTCAGCAGTGATAAAGCCTTTAGGGTAGGAGCAACCCTATAGACGAAATCTCCAAATAATGTATGGGTTATTGTGCATTCAGATATTGTATTTGATGCAGGAACCATTTAAGAATGTTTGCTTTGGTTGACAAAAGCTAGCGCAAAAAAGGAACTAGGATAAAACTGAAATATTTGTATAGTCTTTTCTTATATCCTCTGTTCAAAGCTGACCAAATCCGAAGGGATTCTCTTGGCAGAAACGCTATTGCAAATGGCAGATTTATTGGCACAAAGTAAAGCAACCTAAAACTATCTGTGCCTGCACATTATTTCCACTGTGCACTGAAAGCTCAGATTTGATTGTGTCTGATTACTTGAAATGATTTATGAAACTGCACTCTGGTTAAAGCTTTAGAAGAAGATAAGCTTCTTCTTTTTTTGCTCTGAATTCCCCTTCTGAAGTACAAGAACAGAAAAGTTGATTCAAATATCCCAGACAGCAGCCAACTCCTTTGTTGTGCTATTATGCTGCTACTGAACACTGGTACTGAGATCCAGAATCTTGACTTGCAATTGTAATAACAGCAGATTTGAGGAGGTGCATATGAGTCAGATTACTTACAGTCGGGATCCCCAATGCAGCACAGTGGCCCCTTCAGGTCCCTCCCATTTTTAAATTCTTTTTTTAAATTGAGTTTTTATTTACTGTATTTTTCCATGTATTTTGGGGGACTCCAAATTAAGAAAACACTCCTCACCACTACCCATGTATAAGCCAAGCTCCAATTTTATTTTATTTTTTTAAATATTTATTAAGAGTTTTTAATTACAATATTATTAAGAGTTTTTAATTACAATACAAATAAATAAAACACAATAATATATATCATAACACATTTTCTTGTCATCTTTGGACTTCCTCACGTCTCCCGTTTCTGCGTTCCCAGTTATAAAAAATTTAATCCAGCAATTTATCACCTTGTTTACATTCTTACTAACTAATTTTCCAATATTACATCACACATTTTAAATGAATTTGTTTTATATCTTGAAAAAATTTGGTTTAGCCTAATCATTGTCTAATTAAGTTTAACTTAACCTCATAATTCACCTCATCTGTTTTAATGGTGCCGAATTATTTATAATCTAGCATCCTGCTTAACATTCATACAATTTACAATATTTTTGTAGATAAATCTTATATTTCTTCCAGTCTTCTTCTACCGTCTCCTCTCCCAGGTCTCGGATTCTGCCAGTCATTTCAGCCAGTTCCATATAGTCTATCAGTTGCATCTGCCATTCTTCCAGCGTGGGTAAATCTTGGGTTTTCCAATACTTAGCGACGAGTATCCTTGCTGCTGTTGTTGCGTACATAAAAAATGTTCGGTCCTTCTTTAACACCTTCTGGCCGACAATACCCAGAAGGAAGGCCTCTGGTTTCTTGGTGAAGGTATACTTAAATACCTTTTTCAGAAGCCGAGCTCCAATTTTAAACCTAATTTTTTGGTTAAAAAAAAACCCCTAGTCTTATACATGGAAAAATACGGCATTCAATTTTTGGGTGGTTTGTTTGAGGGGGATTGTTTTCTTGCTTTTTATCATTTTTTTTGCTTGTTTGGGGGGAGATAATAATGTTTTGCCTGTTGAGATGGAGTATTCTGAGCAACACCAGTTTTTATTCTGTGAAATGGGCATTTTGTGGTTCCCACAGGAGGTTCTTAGAATGCCAAACCTGCCCCTCCACCAGCCCCCCCCCAAAATTGGGGGGCTCATAATGAATTGTCATCTGGACTTTTTAAAATTAAAAACAGTGACAAACTGATGTGGAAATGTGGACAACTGGCTGGAAATATAAAGAACTGGGGGAAACCAAAATAAGGAACTGAGGGAAACCCGTCTCTAGGACCAAACCCAGGTGCAGAACGAATTTTATCAGTCCTGCATTAGTACAGCGTTCTCATCATCATGAGTTCACATATTTTGTTGCTGCAACATAACTGAAATCTATTCCTTCTAGGGATGGTTTCTGAATTGCTTTTTTTACTTCTAGCATAGAGAAAATGGGAAACGCATTGGCAATAATTCACCATGTTCCATACTGTGAGCGCATGTTGACAAGACAGAAAGCAAGAGATTGAGATCAAAGAGTTTGTGCTGTGCTGTCTCTGTAATCCTGTCAATTGTGTGGCAATGGGAAGGAATCTTTTCAAGTAGCAAAGGCTTTAGTTAAAATAAGTTAGTGCTTTTTTCCTCTCATGCGCTTGATATTTTTGGCATCTGAAACTGAAGATGGATAGAACCTTTAAAAAGACCCCCCAAAAAAGCCACCCACCTTCATAACTTGGGTTCCAAACAGAGTTTCCTCTGACTGTTCCACCTTATGGTGGAGTTACCAGCCTTCTGTTGCAGCAATAGGAAATGTCAGGCCACTGGCATGGAACCACTTTGACATACATTGTTTTCCTCTTCTGAACCAAGGCTGAGATGCTCTTCCTTACTGTATCTGCAGGGTGTGACAATGTGTGCTTCTCTGGCATTTTCTTTCCCTGTTTCATAATGCTATTTTGGAAGGGGCACAACACATAATCTGCCATACAACTGGGCTGAACTTTTCAGCCGAATGAAACATTAACAAATATTTCAAGCCTGAATTCAAGATTTCAGCGTGCAAAGTCATATAAGCAAGCAGATTTTTGTCTTCTGTGTCTTCTGTTCTATTCTTTGTCAAAATAATTTAAAAACCCAAAGCATTCCTCCAGCCAGCTTCCATGGGGTTTGCACTAATCATGGGTTGCTTTGAGAGTCACTTCTGCAAAAGGCCAAACACTTTTTCTCCCCTTCCTCTCCCCAGACTGGATGACCTTTTTCGCCCTGTTCACTCAAGGAAAATTGGGAGAAATATGGTCTGTGAAATGGTGTGTTACCTTTTTTAAATGAGTTCATTTTCAGAATTTGTATACAACTACAGTGGTTCAGATATTTTGTCATTGTCCCCAGCTTTTGATTCAGGAAAGCTCAGGTGGCCTCCAAAGGGCTCCCCCTTCAGGCACAGAGTTGGACTTACACCCACTCTCAGCGCCAACAGAACACCCATTCCAGACAGTTAACAGCCTCTGGTCTACTACTATGGAACTTCTTCAGACATCTTATTGATTGCTCATTCATGACAATTTATGCTCAGGATGCTATCGGGACAGTTAGATGTGATTCCACTTTCAATACTGTTTGCTCTTGCAGAAGTTTCAGGGCAGACATACTGCATTGCTTCCAATCTGTGATTGTTCCATAGCTGGAGGGGTCCATGGGGACAGACTCAACTGGACAAGGCATGATGTCAAAGATTCATATTGCTACTGTGACCCAGCTTCAGGCTAGATCTATGATCAGACTTAGGGATGCAGGTGGCGCTGTGGTCTAAACCACAGAGCCTAGGACTTGCCGATCAGAAGGTTGGCGGTTCGAATCCCCACGACAGGGTGAGCTCCCGTTGCTCGGTCCCTGCTCCTGCCAACCTAGCAGTTCGAAAGCACGTCAGAGTGCAAGTAGATAAATAGGTGCCACTCCAGCGGGAAGGTAAACGGCGTTTCCGTGCGCTGCTCTGGTTCACCAGAAGTGGCTTAGTCATGCTGGCCACATGACCCGGGAGCTGTATGCCGGTTCCCTCAGCCAATAAAGCGAGATGAGCACCGCAACCCCAGAGTCATCCGCGACTGGACCTAATGGTCAGGGGTCCCTTTACTATGATCAGACTTTCTATCTCTTTAGTTTTTTGTTAGGTGATAGTGTGTGTGTGTGTGTGTGTGTGTGTGTGTGTGTGTGTGTGTAGTTTGGATCGGGACCATGGTTCTAGAAAAAGGGGTTCTAATCCTTAATTCCTATGCATGGAAGAAAAGAAGGGAATATGTGACTCTTCAGATGTTGTCAGACTACAACTCCCATCAGCCACTGGCAGTATGGCCAATGATCAGGGGAGATGGGACCTGTAGTTCAACAACATGTGGAGGGCCATAGGCTCCACACCCTTGTCCTGTAGCAAAGTTGCAAGGCATATTTCTCTATCACTATTTGGAATGCAGTCTGGGTGACTGGCGCTGGCAACTGTGTGCATTCCTGCTCTGTTCAGAAACATACCGAAGGCACTTCCAAACCTGCCCTCAAAGTGTTGCTTTCCCATGGAGCAACCCCTAGGATAAATCAAATTGCACTTGAGGATCCTGAGGAGCCGCTTTATCAACTCCAGATTTACAGTTCATTCCGTAACATCGGGTGAATGCAGCCATTCAGACGTTGGGAATTATTGGACATATGTCTAGGTATGGAACAGGAAACCTAAGACAGACACTTACACAAGAGTCCTGGCATCTGTGGGGTCGTTCCTCTATGGATCCTGAATGTGTGGGATTTTGTGTTGACCTTGCTTCTCACAAAATGCAAAGGAGTAAGGAGTCCTCCCTTCTTGTTCAGATGCTTGCCAATAAATTTTCGCAGGGCGTAATCCTTTCTTGTCAGTCGTCACAATTTTGCTGGTGGAGGAGTGAGATAATGAACTATGAAATTCTCTGTAGCACGCTAAGAAGGTGAACTAATCTCAGAATCCCTTCATCTTTCGCGTGAACCCTTGATGATGTCAGGTGGGGAGGGGGGAGTTGCAGCCGGCTCTGCATGCAGTGAAGAATGCATGGGAAATATCAGCCAATAACCTTTGCTTCACCCTTTGAAGGAAGTTAAGAGAATAACTCTCCCTTCCTCTGCTCTGACAAGAGGTTATTAGATAGAAAGGAAGGAAATGAGTTCAGATTGTCACCTGCTCTGCAGACTGCCAGAAATGCAGTTAAAGCCATCTTGGGGGGTGGGGGGTGGGCTGGGCTGAGCTGACAGATCCTGGAAACGAATCAACAGAAGAAAAATTGAACACTGGCATCCTTTATCACCTCCTGACTTTCCTGCAACACCTGGAAAGTCTTAGTTTGCTCCAAACCACATTCTACAAAGCAACTACATCTGCCACAAGATATTTCCAGGTGATAAGGAGCAGAGAAGGAAGACAATATTTGTATAAATGGCTCACTATCAGATTCTATCTCCAGGATTTAATTTTTCAAGAAATGTTAGATTAGATGGATGGAGGTCAAAATGCTAAATGAGAGTTAGGGCTGCAGGAAGAAATGCATTTAAGAAGCTTGCATTTAATGGAGAATATACTTAATTTCCACTTTCAAAAAGAATACTCAAACCAAACCACAACTTTCCTTTGAAATCTGCACTCTTCTGAATTCTGCAGCGCAATTGTCCAGCAAAGTAATGTGTACAGAAATGCATGTAATAAGGTAAAGTATACACACATACATACACACACACACACACACACAGAGAGAGAGAGAGAGAGAGAGAGAGAGAGAGAGAGAGAGAGAGAGAGAGAGATGCATTATATAAGAATAATTTGCTTTGCAAGAA
This sequence comes from Podarcis gaigeae, assembly GCF_964106915.1. Taxonomy (NCBI): domain Eukaryota; kingdom Metazoa; phylum Chordata; class Lepidosauria; order Squamata; family Lacertidae; genus Podarcis; species Podarcis gaigeae. Next base: position 102,948,588 of record NC_139678.1, on the reverse strand, counting down.
TGCATATATTAGGAGTATATTAACAAAACTTAAAGACTGGAGAAATGAGGAACTTAAATAGACAGATTCACCTGCCCCTAACGACAGGCGTAGGTGACTGTAGCATGCAAGCTCCGCCCCCCCTTTCTTGATCTTTGCAGTCTATTTGGGGAGAGGAAACTGAAAGGGAAGGCAAATAGGAAACGGCAAGGAACAGTTCCTTTGTATGCATGTGGTAACTCGGTAGACAGTGTTGACATATTTTGCGGACTGTCCTCTTTGGCATTACCATTTGCAAACTTTTTTCAGTATTTCATAGCATTAAACCTATTACTAGGGAATCTTGGATAGAGCCGCCTTGTCAGAGTACAAACTATTTAAATATACTAACTGATTTATCCTCACAAGCAGACCTTGAGGTAGGTTACGCTAAGAGGCTTGCTCAAGGCCACACAGAAGGCTTAACCGTGGATAAGAAAGGCCAGGATCTCACACATACGAAATGAATAATGCTTTTAGGTCAGCTTTCCCTAGCCTGTTGCTACTCCACATTTTTGTACTACAGCTACAGCTCCCATCAGTGTGGCTGATGTTTGGGAATGATTGAAAACAGTGCATCTTCTGGTTAAAATATTCAAAGAGCATAAAACCTCGGGGGGGGGGGGGCGGTCAACAGCCTATGGTTCATGGCCCACACAACGTCCTTGAACATGAGTGAATCTACACATAACCAAAGCTTGGGCTTTCCTTCCTTTGTTGTTATCAGGCCTCAGAGCTTGCTGTGCTGGAGTGGAAACCTACCATACGTTGCCTCCTTTTCTTTTCTTTTCTTTTCTTTCATCTTGCTGCTGTTTCAAGACTGAGCTGGTACGATGTTGTTGTGAGCCGCTGCTACTGATGCTTCTACAGCCACCACGCTACAGGGCCACTCAACTTTCTGTTGGACAGATCCCATTTCCCGTCGCCAGTTGGGGTCTTCTGAGGCAATTATTTAATCCCCCAGTCTGATTCCACACAACTTATAAACAATGGTCTCTACGCCAAGCCTGAGTATCTTCACTAACATATTTTTATTCATTGATGGGAAGCTCTATTTTTTTATTATTACTGCATCCAAGCACGATTAATCTTTTAATTAAAGGTGGGTTTGTTCTCCAGATACACATCTGGAATTTTTATTTTTATTTTACAACCGCTTTTGGTGGCCAAATCAGTGCTCTTGCTTCAGTCAGTGCTCTAGAGAGATAAGACAGAGAGATAATGGCTCTTCTGAGCACCTACACAAGTTTACAGTGTGGGTTTGCTGTTAGAAATTCTCTGCATGAGTTCATGGGCACTACACTCACAGTTCTTGAACAAACCCCCTTTGGCTGGCTGCAGTCCTCATAGCTTTTAAACCGTGAACTTGCTTTTCCTAATGCTATTCTTTCTCAGTAGTCACTTTTAATCCACCTCTCTCTGTGTGTATTGATTGAGGGAATAATGCCTTCCTTGTTAGTAACTGGTGTACAGTTCCTGAAAGGCTGGAAGGATCTAAATCAGGGGTGGTCAGCATGATGTGCTTCAGATATTGTTGGACTGGAACTCCCATCGTTCTTACCCAGTGGCTATGCTAGCTGAGGCAGATAAAAGATGACGTCAAACAGCATCAGGATGGCATCACATTGTCAACTCCAGATCTGAATCTGGATGTTGGTAAGTGTCCATGTTCCTTGGTTCAGAGTATGGATGCTTGAAGCAACTAATATTTGTGAAATTTGAAGCAACCTCATCCACACCCTTGGCAGATGTTCAGATCAGAACCTAAATTACCCACAAGTTCCTGCATCTCCCAAATGTTCTGACACGGTTCTTGGCTTAAAACCCAAAAAATCACTGGATTTGAATGAGGAAGTGTTCGTTGTTAAGCTGCCATGATAAAAAAATATATATACATCTGCTGAACAATTGCTTATCTTCTCTTTGGATATGTCTGCAATCTTTTAGGTGTGGTATGCCATCAGTTTCCAGTTTACTAAAAGGGCTGGATGATCCAGAGCAGCTGTATTGCCAAAAACACACGGTGAAACATTACCTCCCTGTCTGGCTGATTTAGGATTGAATTTATCCATATGAAAGTACTTTCTTCCTTTTCAATGTGTGTGGTATACAAAAAGAAGTTTTCATTCTGGTTCTGGGTTACTCTTAGGTAGTTCCATTAGTCATCCATTGAACAAATCCATTCCCTCCTTTTGGGTTTGTTTCCATGCCCAATCAACTGCACAACAGCTAGAGTCCATTGACTGTGATCTCCATTAATTGCAATATTTCCTGTTGTCCACAGTCCCACTCATAAAGAGGGACATAGATTAATCTTGTCCGCCTCTCTTTCTCCCCACTCTCTGCAGCCCCCTGAGAAATCTGCTCTGAAGTAGCCATGGATGAATCATGAAGTAATCATGGATGACTACTTGGCAGGGGATTGGACTCGATGGCCCTTGTGGTCTCTTCCAACTCTATGATTCTATGACCCAATTTGGATCAGTACCATGGCTACATAGAAAGTGGCTCAGAAGAAGATGAATCTCCATGGGGAAAAAAATCCCCCCCTCCCTTCTAGCCTCCCCTGGATCATCATCTTTTCCAGAAATGGATGGAGCCCTTGCATTCATGCAGGATCCAATCGTTTATAAATATAGTTTGCAAACTATGGCTGTGTGGAAACAGGGCAGATAAGGGGGTTAAGGTACGGGTTAATTGTTCATTCTATTGCTAGATCCTTGAGGACAGCTTTAATTTAATTTGCCAGTTGTGCATTTTCTTGTTTATAACTGGAAACACAATAAAAATATAAGAGAACAATCCAGGTTAATCTGGTGTCTCTCACACTAATTAACATGGATTAGAAACCACAGCTATGGAAAAGCCCTGGGCACTTTTCTTTCACCACATAAATTATATGAACTGAAGAGTGATTGAAATGCACTTAACTGGCAACTCAATTTGGATTAGTGGTCTTATGAACAATCCCCGAAGTACATTCTTGCTCTACGAAAGTTTTCAAGTCTGAGTGTTCCTGCTTCATGTCCAGGCACCTGGAAATATGATGAAGAGCCAAAGAAAAAAGCATCTGGATAGGGTCCTAGCCACATCATAAATGGCTTACAAGTTGTGGAAGCTAGCACACCTTCGCCATGTTCACTCAATGGGGTGGTGTGACTCAAGGGAGATACTGACATTAGGTGTATAATGTTATATTGATTTGAAGCCATCTGTCTCCTCATTGGTGAGCCTCTAAATTATAACCAGTGAATGCTAAGACAGTAGGAGGTGCATTATAAGGAAGCTTTCCTTTCCAGTTGGACCTACTTTCTTACATGAATATGAAAGAAAATTCTTTACAGACCATTAACACTATCATGAAACTTTATGCTCTTTTTTTTATTAAACTTTAGAATAGGTAATAAAAGGACACCATACAGTTCTCAAAATGCATCCATTTGTATCAGCTCCTGTGTCATCCTTACATTGTCAGTGAGCTTGCCATTTTGGCAACTCCCAAAACTGTTGGCTGCCACTCAGATTAGCAGAGGGCCTGAGGATTTTGCCATTGGTTTGCATTTGTAATTTTAGACATAGTTTTAAGCATTGTTCTTATTGGATCCATTTATATTCGCTTAGAAACTACATCATGATTAAAAAGAATCAAACTTTTCGTTTTCTCATTTCAGGTTGTGGGAGAAGGTGAAAACCCCACCCATTATTTTAACTGCTTCAGTACTTGCATATTTCCCTCGTGAACTAAGGTTCACACTACAGAATCAATAAGTACCCCATGTACTTATGGCCATCCACTTGGATGGCTGTAAAAGAGGACTGGACAAATCAATGGAGGATAAGGCTATCAGTGGTTGTTAGCTGTGATGGCTAAGCTGTCTCAGTGTTTGGAGGCAGTCATGCATCTGAATAAGGTAAACGTAAAGGACCCCTAGACAGTTAAGTCCAGTCAAAGGCGACGATGGGTTGTGGCGCTCATCTTGCTTGCAGGCTGAGAGAGCCGGTGTATGTCCACAGATAGCTTTCCAGGTCATGTGGCCAGCATGACTAAACCACTTCTGCTGCAACAGGACACTATGACAGAAACCAGAGCTCAAGGAAACACTGTTTACCTTCCTGCCACAGTGGTACCTATTTATCTACTTGCACTGTCATGCTTTAGAACTGTTAGGTTGGCAGGAGCTGGGACAGAGCAACAGGAGCTCACCCACTCACGGGGATTTGAACCACCAACCTTCTGATTGGCAAGTCCAAGAGGCTCAGTGGTTTAGACCACAGCGCCACCCGTGTCCCTTGCCATGCATCTGAGTACCAGTTGCTGAAAGCTACAGAAAGGTGGTCCTGCTCTTGTGTTTGGGTCCTGCTTGCTGGCTTCCCACAGGCATCTGGTTGGCCACTGTGGGAACAAGATGCTGGGCCAGACAGGCCATTGGCCTGATCCAGCTGGTTCTTATATCCTTTTGTATACATCCATGCACAAGCTCTATCTCCTAGGTGCTTCCTAATTATTTAATCATCAGTTTCCTCTGTGTTTTGCTTGGTGCTCCACAGTCTTTCCTCTTCTTTCTCCCCTCTCTTTACCTCGAGGATTAGGCTGGTCCTTTCCCCTCTTTCCCCGCTTGCGTTTGTGTGTTTTGTGGTGCCGTTTTGCACCTTTAGGTTCTCAGTTCACCATCTTAGCAGAAGTCCGATGTAATCATCAGGTGAAGCTGAATTGAGGGGCAGAGTGACGTTACCACACTGATGTGTTATTGGGCTAAGAATAAGACAGCTTTCTATACTATCCAATAGGGCTCTTGTTCTAAAAATTGCAAGAGTCATTCGCTACTTCATCATCTCATTGACATAACACCTATGTGCTCTAAGGATATTTTGATTACTGTGAACATTAAGAAACACTGATAGGGACAACATTTTTAAAAATCACAGTATTAATGTTCAGGTGGAGTATTAAGGTTGAGGTGGAGACACCTGTCTCTGCCCGCCTAGTAAGCGAAACAGCTCTAGATTGCATTTACTGTCGAAAACATCCAAAGCACATATTTTAAAAAGCCAATGTCACCCTTGTTGACTCAGAGGTCTTGCTTGAGCTGAACAGAATGTTATGACACAGGAACAAAGTTCATCAGATAAGGCATTGTGTATGATTGTGTGCATATAGTTCTTCTTTGGTAATTCATGTTATTTAAGGAATTGGTCTTTATTTTAGGATAAGGCATCCTGAGTGCAGTACTTTTCAATTTTGAATCCAAGGGGAACTGCTAAAAAGACATGATTGGAGGAGAATCAGGAAGCAGACTCCTTCTACCCATGTTTCAGAGTATTTATGATTATTCCCCAGGTGCAGATATAGCACTGGTGGGTTGTTGTTTTTTTTCCAGGGTGGGGGCACTGCTAATACAGTACATAATACATCCACGCCCAACAGGAAATATTATCAATGATTCCTCCTATTCGGTGCTCCAATCTATTTGGTTCCATAAATTTGCATTTTATTTTATTTCTGATTTAACATGCACCTAATTTTAACATATTTAACCCAACTAGGAAAATAAGAAGGAAAGTGGCTGGTTTTTAAATGGCCGACAAAGCTCAACAGTGTCACACATAGTAACGTGTCAAAATTCTTGGATCTGTTCACAGCTGAGCAGCTTCTCAATAAACTTAGCACACTTTGTTGCAAAGCACAGAATATCGCAGCACGCTCACACCTTGTCTGAAAACAAACCTGTTGCTTATAATGACTACCTTCTCCGTGTACTGCATTTCTTTACAACAGGTTTTTGCTGTTTTCCCTAACACTTCAAAAGAGGATTATCTTTTCAATGCAATTTCCCCGTCCAGTTGACCTTTAGGAAAGATGAGCATTTCCAAACAAGGAGGCCCCCAACTGACCTCCTCCATTTGAGACAAGACAAGTCACTTTGTTTAACTCCACTACAGTATTTTATTTTTTAAAAAAGCTTTTGTTAAACCATGGCTTAACATTTCAAAGCTAAGGACGTGGGAGTTAATTTTGAAATGTCACCACAAATAATAAACAGATTTAAACCTTCACTGCAAGACCCCTACGTTTGTGCTCTGAGCTGAAGATGAAATAAATGTTTGCAGGGATTCAGACAATTCAGATCCCCATTCCGAATTGCATTTGTGAAATTATATTGAAATATGCAGCCTCACATAGACTCCTGCGGACTAGGCTCCAGCTGCCCCATTAAATAGGAACAATCCTTAACGCCTGGCAAATGACTCTTCCTATTTTGCCTTTTTGGAGAAGCCTTGTAAAGCAATTATTAGTATGAAATCAGGGGCTGGATGTAGCACCAAACTGAGCAAGGTGGCAACTCAGATGACTGATGGTTTGATATTTAATTTACTAGTGTATTTTTACTGACAGAGAGAAGGTGTGGAAGAGCCAAGTGTCAAAACAACTTCACTGGCCTAGGTTACCATACATGATTAGGGTCTCAGCTAGATTGGTAAAGAAAAAGTGATTTATATGCATTGTATATGCAATATAACATTGTGCTACCAGACGGCACTGTGGAGCCCCATTTCTCTCTACCAGCTTTGTCTTTTTAAATTTCCAACATGTTGAACTGAAATGCTTCTTTGATGTGTCTAGATCCAGCCTTGGTCTAGTCCTGTGTGAGTTGCTAGTGTCATCTTCAGGGTTCAGCTCTATCCTCAGACCCCTAAGGCTGTGTACACACCATGCATTTAAATCACATATAAAACACCCACCCACACCCAAAAAAGAATTGTGGGACCTGTCATTTACCCAGAACCCTTAACAAAAAACAGCTCCCAGGATTCTTGGGGGAGTGCATTAAATGTGCCTTAAATCACATATAGGGTGATTGCAGCCTAAAAGTTGAATCTCTTAAGTGAGTGCATCTAGATCCGTTGTGGACATGTGGATAAATGTGCAGGAGCACTAAGGCATCATGCAGTATTCAGCCTCCCATTCCACACACTTTGGTTCCTGGAGAATGCTTTGATGATAGCAATGATGGGTTTTCTGGTATAGTCTGAAGAACTGCTACCCTCTTGGCTTTTCAATCAGTAGAAGACTAGGGCGGGAGGTGGGGGCAGATTGGCCTTCCCAATGTGCCTATGTTGCTCCTGCTTCTGTTGCAGTCTTGCAACAGGAAATGAAAAATAAATAAATATTCAAGATGACCCCTCCTTCTACGGTAGTTCATTTGTTATCCAGTTCACGTATTCCTTCAACAGCTCAACAACAACCTGCTCTACAAACATTTCTGTTCCAAATTTACTGAAATGAAAGCAATGAATGAAAACCTTGCACCCAATGTAGTGCAATGTGGCCGTTCTGTCAGTGCGTGGAATTATGCTTGTGCAGTGGGATTTTCTTCCTGTTCCCCTCAAATGTTCCTCATGCACTCCAGCAAACAGATTTAGGAAGTGGTTACTTTGCAGCAGGACACAGGTGGTGCTGTGGTGTACACCACTGAGCCTCTTGGGCTTGCCAGTCAGAAGGTCGGCAGTTCGAATCTCCACGACAGAGTCAGCTCCCGTTGTTTGGTCCCAGCTCCTGCCAACCTAGCAGTTCGAAAGCACGTCAAAGTGCAAGTAGATAAATAGGTACCGCTCTGGCGGGAAGGTAAACGCCGTTTCCGTGCGCTGCTCTGGTTTCGCCAGAAGAGGCTTAGTCATGCTGGCCACATGACCCGGAAAAACTGTCTGTGAACAAACACCGGATTCCTTGGCCAGTAAAGCAAGATGAGTGCCACAACCCCAGAGTCGTCTGCGACTGGACTGGACTTAACTGTCAGGGGTCCATTACCTTTACCTTTATTTTGCACCACATTGGATGCAATCCGCTAGATCAGAGGTGTCCAGCAGGTTGATCATCCGGCCACGCACCCTCGCTCTGTCTATCATTCATGGCCAGTTGTGAAGATGGAAGACAGACTTATCGTACTTGGCTAAGAAAGAAGTGTCCCCCCCCCCTAAAAAAGCTCAACAACTTTGGCTTGCTCTCCCTTAAAGAAATCTCAACAACTTTGGGTCCCCTTCCAAAAAAAATGGGTAGATCACTGCTAGTCCCCCCTCCTCCGGGAGTAGATCAGTCCCTTGGGAGTTTGACATCCCTGCACCAGATTAAGAAGTTTTGAGTTTTAACCAGCTCCATTTTTAAAACCTGCTCTTAGCTCCAGTGATAAGCCTTCTGAATAGGAACTGCATGAATTCTCTGTTGTGTACAGCACCTAGCACACATTCAGCACTAAATTGGTATGTTGTAGTTACAGATAGGTAGTCGTGTTGGTCTGCCATAGTCAAAACAAAAAAAATTCCTTCCAGTAGCACCTTAAAGACCAACTAAGTTAGTTCTTGGTATGAGCTTTCGTGTGCATGCACACGTCTTCAGATACACTGAAGACGTGTGCATCTGAAGAAGTGTGCATGCACATGAAAGCTCATACCAAGAACTAACTTAGTTGGTCTTTAAGGTGCTACTGGAAGGATTTTTTTTTGTTTTGGTATGTTGTAGTCACTGTAATGTTATTGCGGTCTCCAGACAGATGCCAGAGCCTTTGCTTGAATAATTATAACTACAGTCATACCTCATGTTGCGTCTGCTTCAGGTTACGTGTTTTCGTGTTGCGTCCCGTGGCAACCCGGAAGTACCGGAACGAGTTACGTCTGGGTTTTGCCGCTCGCGCATGTACAGAAGCGCTAAATCACACTACACGCGTACACAGATTCCGTGTTATGGACGGGCCTCCGGAATGGATCCTGTCCGTAACACGAGGTTCCACTGTATGTTCCTTCTGCTCATTGTAGTGGCCTCACTTCCATTATCGTCCACTTATTACCTGCTTGAACCTACAAAAGGTTATCTGTACTCCTGATAATTTACCTGCATTCTGATATCTTCAAGATTTAATACAGGGGCAGCTCCAGTTCTCTACATAAAGTAACCTCACACCTCATGAATTTAAACTGGGAAATCTAGTGCCTGTATTATCAAAGTGTATTCTGAATAACAGATGCAAGAAACATGCTGAAGGTTATCTAAGATGATTGCAATTAAGTGTGAAACTGAAGCCATCTCTACGGGCATCTCTACAGGCAACAAAATGCCTTCAGGACAAGGACAAATATTCCCATGTCATATAAAGTATAAAATAAATCAATGCTGCACCTCATTGAATTAGATGGGTGAAATGCTACTCTCCCAGCTTTGTGCATGCAGGGAGGAAAGGAAGAGAAAAGAACAAAGAGTTGGGCGCATGCCATTGTGTGAGCTTTAAATTTTATTTGTACTTGAAAATGGACAAACCGGTAAAATTTCAGCAAATTCAGAAATGGTTCCCATATGCTTTGCGTCAGTGCTTTCATAAATCTCCTTTCATTGTCTCTGTTCAGTATAACTTTATTAGATCGCCTGCCTAATTATTCCTCCGTGTGAGGGTAGGTTTCTCAGCCCTCCAGAGAGTAGCAAGGCATCAAATGATATCTAGCAGCTAGTCCCAGCTGTGCACATTACTAATTCCAGATGTGGTAATAAAATAAGGGTTGACAAGAGTGTGCTGCCCAAGATAAGGGGGAGGGGGTGGGTGACATGCACGGCCCGCTCCCCATTCCTAACTTCCATGCACATTGTTTTCGGTCACCCGAGCAACACAGTAAAATGAAGTAAAAATCAATATTTACATTTTAATCTGTGGTTAATTTTAAATATTACAGAATCAACTGGGTAGATAATGAAAACCAGTTTGGATGTTCTTTGAAGCCAGTCATACTTTTCTTTCTCTCTTTTTTGGAGAGAAAATTTAAGCAACTATGAGCATAATTTAGTCAAACCATGTTCTACCCCTCCCCTGTATAATGTCACAATCCTGTCCTGTCAGTCCCAGGGCATTTGTGGCCCTGTTTTCAATTTCAGCTGCACTTTCCAGTCACTTCAAGATGCTATTACCTGTGCAAAAAGAATGAAAACGTTTAGAAGGCTGCCCTCAGAGCACTGTTAAGTAAATTGCTTTTTACAGAAGAAAATAATAAACATTTAAAAGAAAATGCTATATCAATGTGCAAATGGTATGCACTGGACTTAAAAATAATAGGAAACAAAAAATCCAGCACAAAACAAATTTAGGTTGATCTCTCCATCCCTAACATTACCTGTTCAGCCCTGAATGGGTTTGATGAGGAAACTTGAATGACAGTCTTTCCCCCACATGATTCTGCCCACCCCAGGTCTTCAGAGGAGGCCCTGTTCCATATCTCGCCACTGACAGAAATTTGGTTAGCACGTATACAAGAGAGAGATGCCTCTGTTGTGCTGCTGAGACTCTGAGATACTTTGTCTTTAGAGACTTGGCTGCCCCTATCATTGATGGTTTTTGAAGCCTAATACTGTACTTTTTATTGTTTCCATACTTTTGGCCTAGAGATGAGATTCTTATTTTGCTCTTGTTCTCCCTGATAAAGTTGGGATGAATGAACCTGTTTTATTTTCGGGTTTGTGACACTATCGCATGTTTTTACTCAGAATTCTATTTCATTCCGTTTCTGCCTTCATCTGCAAATTGAAGTTTTATTTTTAAAAATGCTTCTCAAAATATTCATTTAAATACATATGTTAATACATACTTGAAGCATGCACCTCCCCTCATAATACATATTGATATGTTTAAACTTCCAAGGACTACACCGCAACATTCAGATAAATGAAAAATCAGTTTTGTTAGCATGCAACACAAATCTAGCTCTGTTGTTCGATAGGTAAGTTCCAATTCATGCATTAGTCTTTTCGATGGTTTTCCCTGTCACTTTCCTAACTGCAAAATGGAGCAAATCTAAATTTCCTACTGGGTATGGTTCCTCTTTGTTCTGTGTGTGGTATGTGTGCATGTTTGAGTGAACGGAAGCCTGTATGGTCTGATTTATCTTGCTGCAAGGTAGCTGTACTTATACGGTTTCTTTCTAATCAAAGGAAGCTATTTATCAGCCTACCTGTCTCTGTTGAGCACTGATTTAAGAGCAAAGCCACCTGATGCCTGAGGAAGTTCTCCAGCCCTTGGACCCACAGGTAAAGTGGAAGTAGTATAATCAATGTAACATATTTAATACAACAACATACAAAAGCTAAATGGATGCTGCTTGTATTGCCAGTTTAGGGACGGACAAATCACTCTATTTCTGGTTTGTGTCAGTTTCACATGTGTTCATTCACAAATCCATTCTATCCCATTTCCATATTAATCACCATTTTAAAAAAATCCACATGAAAATCCGTATTTTAAAAATGAAATTAAATACTTACTTTATTGGAAAGTAAATATATAATAAATAGCACACATTTCTAAAGGTACTTTACCTTAAAGCATCCATTTTCAAATACATTTTGATATTTCTGAACCATTTCCTGTTATCACGGTTAGAGAAGCATGAAATCCATTGGATTGTGTCCAAACTGTGTCTGTGTCTGAGATGTGTCAATTAGGTCAGTTTGCTTAAAAATGAAGAAGAAAGAATGTTTTCCTCCATCCCTATTAGCACCTTACACAGCAGGCTTTGATTCATATTTTTGACACATGTACACACAGATTTGCATTTGCTAGGGGGAATTTCCAATTTGTGTCCCCTCTCAAACAACAGCATGCACAATTTAGTTTATCATTGTTGACATATATCCATGTAAACTTGTTTTTCGTTCTTCCAAGTTCATAAAGAGAACCAATTCACCACTGTGAATTCAGTTCCTTCCTTTTATGCAGGTACACTCCATGTGTTCAGATCGTGTAATTCCACTTAACATATTGGATTATTCCCATTTTCCAATTTTAATAAATATTTCTGCAACTTTTTTTTTTAAAAAAAACATTTTTTCTTGCATTATACCACCTCCTCATTGCCATTTTAGTGTGGTCTGCTTTCTGTCATGAAGAAGCTGGCCCTGAATTTCACAGGAAATTCCTTGCAATCCTATGTGAAGGTGTTGGAATGGAATAATAAAAGAAAATGTGTATTGAGAGATGGGGGGGAAATGTATTTTTCTGCCAAACTTAACTTAAAATTACCCTATGTCAATATATGCCGAGAAATTTAAAAAGGGCTCAAGTTACCACCTTACATTGTTGGAGCAAACAAATCGATGTTTGCTCCCAACGGAGCGCTCTTCTAATTTCCCTCATTTCCCACAAAAAGTGGCTTTTTAGCCTGTTCGGCTGGGGATGTGTCAACACAGATCTGTTGGAAAGGGTCAGATAGATCTATAGCACATTGTGGTCGTGGCCTCGGGCAGATGGCAGGATACCATTATCATCTTACTCCTTGTCTGCCATTGATTTTTGCTGCTTCTGAGTCCTATTAAATATTGAAGGGTACTCCTGCATTTATTTGGTCGCAAAATAAGAAAGATTTCCCCGTCTCCAGACAGATTGCAGTCTTTTCAGTCCCATACTACCTGCAATCATGCTCTATTTAACATTAGCCGAGTGTGTTTAAAAAACAAGGCCTGCACACCAGATGCCTTTTGCCAAGTGTGTTGACAAGAGGCGACCTGTCTGTGTGCATTTGAGCCTTGTGTCCATATAAATGTCCCAGGTAATGCATGGCTGAGGTTGCTATGGTTATGGCCGAGAAATTATTGGTAAGGAGGCCAATTACAATACCATAGTGCACTGAGTCAAGTCGCCGGCACCAAGCTGAACACAGTGTCATCAAGATTCCTAGCGGGGCGGTTTTTGTTAGCTTACATATCTTCTCTAATTCAACAAAGGTAATATAATTCGATGCTGATCGAAGAAATCAAGCCTGCCTGCAAACAGAGGTCGAAACACTCATATAAATGGAGGCCTGGAATTAAAATGTATCAAGGAGAAACGGCACAATGTTTACTGTACAGTGGTACCTCAGGTTAAGAACTTAATTCGTTCCGGAGGTCCGTTCTTAACCTGAAACTGTTCTTAACCTGAAGCACCACTTTAGCTAATGAGGCCTCCCGCTGCCAATGTGCCGCCGTTGTGCAATTTCTGTTCTCATCCTGAAGCAAAGTTCTTAACCCGAGGTACTATTTCTGGAGTAGCGGAGTCTGTAACCTGAAGCGTCTGTAACCTGAAGTGTCTGTAACCCAAGGTACCACTGTATGACTAAGGTAATCTTTTCCCACTAGGACTTGAAACGATACCAAGCAAGACACAGCCTTTCAATGTGGCCTGCTGGGTTTGGAAGCATAGAGTCATAGAACTGTTGGAAGGGACCCTGAGAGTCATCGAGTCCAGCCCCCTGCAATGCAGGAATCTCAGCTATATCATACATGGCAGGTAGTCATCCAACATCTGCTTAAAAACTTCCAAGGAAGGAGAGTCCACCACCTCTCTTGGGAGTCTGTTCCACTACCGAAAGTATTTACTGTTAGAAAAGAATCTCCTTTCTTGTATTTTTGCAGTTCTAGGAAAGCAGCAAAATAAAGACTATCAACCCCTCAAAGGGCTGCGGGTAGGTCTGCCACTTTTAAAAAAAAGATAAAAAAGATAGAGGGCTTCTGAACATAGCAGCTTCAATGGATTCCAATTCCCCAAAAAAGAGCTTAAGAACTACCTAGCTTATTGTAGCAGCAGCACCTGAGCTGAATTTCAGCATAGCAATGTTTGTTGGCCTTGATGCACTGGCACTTCTCTCTGTGCAGCACAATTGTGCTCAACTGTGGTGCCCAGAGGACCACAGAGCCTAGGACTTGCCGATCAGAAGGTCGGAGGTTCGAATCCCCACGACGGGGTGAGCTGCCGTTGCTTGGTCCCAGCTCCTGCCCACCTAGCAGTTCGAAAGCACGTCAAAGTGCAAGTAGATAAATAGGTACCGCTCTCGCGGGAAGGTAAGCTGCGTTTCCGTGCACTGCTCTGGTTCGCCAGAAGCGGCTTAGTCATGCTGGCCACATGACCCGGAAGCTGTACGCCGGCTCCCTTGGCCAGTAAAGCGAGATGAGCGCCGCAAAGCCACTCCCAACCTAAAGAGGGGGGTTGCGGGCTCACGCCCCCGTCTACATTCTCGCGGGGCTGGCGTCAGCCCCGCGGGACTCAGGGATTCCCCAGTCTCATTAATATGCATCACCCTCGGTGCCAGCCAATCAGCTGGCGGTAGGGGCGGGCTTACCTAGGTGCTCTTAAGGTCGGGGCAGCCGCAACCCCAGAGTCGGCCAGGGGTCCCTTTACCTTTATCTTTATGGTGCCCAGAAAGTGCAAGATGAGCTCAAAAAACAAAATTTACTGTTCCTTGTCCAAACAAAAATTGAATATTCATTCTGTGTTACAGTAACACACCAGAAGCAAAGTACTCTCTCTTCAAAAACAAACAAGTCGGCTCTTAATTCACAGCCCCCCTGACTAAAATGTGTCTTTACTAATAACAGTCAGCCTTCACCACTTACATCTATTTGTCCCACTGAACCCCAGGTACCTTGCTTCCAGGTAAGTGAATATTGGATTGGAACTTGATCAGTTGAAGTTCTCATTGATTAATTTACTACAAATCTAAAGTAAATGTAATGCAAACTCTTAAAAACAACAGCAGCAACAGCAACAACCAACTTGAATCACACATTAATACTGTATACTAAAATTCTGAATCAATTGGTCTTTCCTAGGTTATATTGTTTGGCTTCCAGCTGCACTATTTTTCTGATTCTTTGAAAATACATTTCACTCTATTCTCACATAGCCTCCGAATATGGATTATTTACCTTAGAATTTGTTTAGAATAAATTGCTAGAGCATACATGACAGATGCTACAGTGAAGCTGCTTGTAATTAAATGATACCCAAACTCTGTCATACATAAAATGACAATATTACCAGCAGGACAAATACAACCCCCTTTAATTAATCTGGATGATATCACTGGCTCAATGCCAACTTTTAATTGCTGCACATTAGCTCGACTATTCAGGACAACTGAAGAACACTTTACCAACACATCAGCACGCATGCAGAAAATCAAGAATGGTCAAAGTCAGTTCATTACACTTCCTGATTTAGGACTTTGTGCGTTTATGAAAAGGAACCACAGAATGGTGGAATTGGAAGGGACAACCTCCAGGTTTCTATAGTCCTCGTCAATAGGAGCATGTGTGGTCGGGTGAAGCTGCAGAGCCACCTTTCCAACACCAGTGTTGCTGCTTATCTGGACACAGCTGGGGCAGACAGAGGCAAGCTCAGGGCTATATAGGAATTCCCCAAGACAGAAAATGCTCTCTAACAGGCTACTGTTTCCATGACCTTCTGAAGAAGGTGGAACTGCCAAGAGGGCCTAATCTGCTGATTTTAACACCCAAGAAGATCTGTATGGAGGGAGGCAGCCATATTCCTGGCACATCTCTGGGTATGATTGTAAATCCGGTCCAAGTCCAGTTAAAAGAGAGCCATCAGAAGGGAGAGAAGGGACTTGGGATGTTGATCTGGGCAGCAAACTGAGCAGCACATAGTTATTCCAGCTATGGTGAGATGTACTGTACTTCTATTTTAATTACAGCCATTACAGTCAGTGTGGTGTAGTGGTTAAGAGCGGTGGACTCGTAATCTGGTGAACCGGGTTTGTGTCTCCGCTCCTCCACATGCAGCTGCTGGGTGACCTTGGGCCAGTCACACTTCTTTGAAGTCTCTCAGCCCCACTCACCTCACAGAGTGTTTATTGTGGGGGAAGAAGGGAAAGGAGAATGCTAGCTGCTTTGAGACTCCTTCGGGTAGTGATAAAGCGGGATATCAAATCCAAACTCTTCTTCTTCTTCTTCTTCTTCTTCTTCTTCTTCTTCTTCTTCTTCTTCTTCTTCTTCATACCTCGGGTTACAGACGCTTCAGGTGGCACGTTTTTGGGTTGTGCACCAAACTGAACCCAGAAGTACCGGAACATGTTACTTCTGATTTCAGTGCTCGCGCATGCGCAGAAACGCTAAATCACGCTTTGCGCATGTGCAGAAGCGCCAAATCGTGACCCGCGTGTGTGCAGACATGGCGCTGCAGGTTGCGAACGCTGTGGGTTGCGAACGTGCCTCCTGCACGGATCACATTCGCAACCCAAGCGTCCACTGTATTTCTAAACGTACATGTGTACATATAAATTAGCACGCTCTCCATGTCCTCTTTGGACCCTTTTTTTTTTAAAAAAAAGTATTTTCTTTCATTTTGGCAATGGATAAGGAGCCACCCTACAGCAGCATCAGCTTTCAAAGGGTTAATGGCATGCAGCATCATTAGCATGTCTTTTATAAATGCTCGGAGTCAAGTGTTTGAAATGGATCCCAAGGACAATAGGAAGAGAGCCCACATTTTCACGGTTTCATGTCGTGTCTAAGAGAAGAGAAGGGAATGTCTTTTAAAAACACCACTTCATTGTAATGTTAATGAGCATTGCTGGTGAATTTCTTTCTCCTGCCTTTGGGCAAACTTTCCTACAGTACATTTCATAGCCTTTGCAATATTCAGCCTCGCTAACTCGTATTGAATTTTTTGGAACTCCAAGGGTTTCTATTAAAAAGGGGTTTTATTGATTCTAGCGCAGCATTAGCTGCATAAATAATTTTACATACACATAAAAATCACTGTCATAACTTCATCGCTATGCTTTCATTTGAACACTTGCAGTACTTTATGATTTCATTCGGGGTTGGTTTGTTTATTATTATTTTTAAAGAAAGATGGGTTGGAATTCCATATATGGCTCGGTTGATAGGACTGCACACTGTTCTTATGGCCGACAGCATTTCACTTCAAAATGGAACACACGGTATATATAAAATTACAAAGAAAATGCCCGCCAACATTTACCAGATGAAAACAGGGACCCATTTGTGCACTTGTCACGGCCCTCTCCACCCCTTCCATGTTGCTGAAAAGAATGCTACACATTGGACTTGTTTACCCTCTCCTGCCTCGGTTTCAGAAGCAAAGCGTATTAGTGTATATTTCTCCCCTCACATATAATTTCTCCATCAATATTTGTTTCACGTATGCAGATATCATCTAGTTCCTGGGAACTAGAACTGGGAAGAACGCTGTTGCACTCAGGTGCTTTTTGCAAGTTGCCCTCAGTTAGTCACTGTGAGAACAGGTTGCTGGACCAGATGAGCCTTTGCCCTGGTCCAGCAGAGCTCTTATATTCCTATATTCTCATGTATATGCAGTAGGAATAGGGAGGACATTTGATTCAGTTCACATTTAAAGGTGAACCTACCTAATTTACACTTTTTGAAACAGTATGCAAAAGAAAACACAGCCATCCCTCAAAATTTACACCTCTCTGAATTGGACTGCAATCCTCCGTCCAAGTATTGTGTAAAAAATGCATATACTAGGGTAAAGTGTATATAAAAATGCATATATTAGTGGAAATAATATACAGAAGTGGATTATATTAGGCAGGCACAGGCCAACTCGGCCCTCCAGATGTTTTGGGACTACAGTTCCCATCATCCCTGACACTGGTCCTGTTAGCTAGGGATGATGGGAGTTGTAGTCCCAAAACATCTGGAGGGCCGAGTTTGCCTTTGCCTGATATTAGGCTTTCCTCCCCTCAGAAATGCATTTAACTATCCATTAACCAAAATGCTTTTTCTCTAAAATAAACGAACAAATTATTTCAGAAAAAAAGACTGCCCAGTTGAGCCAGGGCACAGCAGAACATGTTTGAAAGGCGTGGCTCAGTCCTAGAAATGTGAGGCAATAATCTCTGCTCATGGACAGAGTACATCACACCAGACTAACCATAACCAGACTCTTTTGTCTGAGATTAGAGCAGATACCTTACAGGTTTGGGGAAGGATGTGGAATCAGTCAGTTCCAATGAAGCATATAAAACCTCATGCCCAACATCCCTTTCCAAAGCAAAATACAGATGGGTATTAGAAAACAGGGGTGCTCTGAGGCATTTGACTTTCCCTTGCTATAGTTGCCATAAGTTCAGAGCCTGCTTGTCCATTCAGGGGCAAATACTCTATCCTGTCCATCCACTCCATGAATATGCTTTTGCAGAGATGGAGCACGCATTTGAAGAGCAGTCTTGCTATAGCTATGACAATGCAACTTTAAAAAACCTGGCCAAATGAATCAAACCGGGGGTTTTTCCCCGCCATGCTTAGAATATGGAATTCGATTAAAAGGAGGATGCTGTTTAATTACATTTCAGGCACCCCCCACCAAGAGAGGCTTACTCTTGGTTGCCTGGCATTTTGTTAGCAGTAACACACAACAGGGAGTAGAACTGGGATGCCTTGTATCTCTCACAAAGTACCAGCAATGCACGTAGGAAGATGAGGCAGGTAGCTTGCCCTGCTGTGAAATAAGAAAAATTAAACCAAACGTCAGCAGGAAAATTATATGGCAGGCAAACAACAGCACACATACACATACCCAAAAGTTTGAATTTTGTGCTAAGCGAAAACTTTTAAAATATTCTTTCAGCTTCTCAGTAGCTTATTGAAAAACTACTTATGCAGCCTGATCCTACTTGCATTTTCTTGAAAGTAAATGGGACTGTATGTCTACGCAAGCAAAACACTTATTTGTTTCTTCCAGTTATTTCTAGCTTGCCCATCTACCCTAAAGTGTTGTCAAGGCAGCTTACAAATGAATAACAACTGCAACTCATAAAGACCTCATAAATTCTGACAGTGTTGACCATTGCAGCCCAGTGAAAGGGCCAGGGGACTGAGGGAGGGAGACATTAGCGTACGCAGTCAACCAATGTCAGGACTGGCCTCAGCCACCCTTGAGGACTGGCGGGATTGTCTGTCAAATTTCAAATTTAATCAGAGGCCTGGAAGTGGGGAGTGATGCTCCATCAATAGACATGGCTGGAGTACTCTTACATCAGGTCCACTTGTGGGACATGAAAGCTGGCTGTGCTGGTACCTGGGCCAGTTGAGAGGGGGCCGGATCCTGTGGCAGTAAAAGGCATTGGGTTGTATCCTTAGTCTTAGCTTGGGAGGTAGGTGTCCCACTCCCCCAATACAGGATAAAACTCAGGGTAAAGGGGTCCAAGGATCGGATTCTGTCCAAAAGCCCAGATTGGGGGGAGGGGGCTGACTGGCCATAGAACATTCTGGTGATTTCCTCATTAGATTTGCATCAATGGTGATATCCATTTGCCAGGATCAGCCCTGATGGAGATATCAGCCAGCAATCAGATCATGTACCCAATGCTATAGCAAAATCCGACTTACATCTTTAATCAATAAAGTTGTGGCCATTTTGACCCCAAGCTGGTGCCATATCTTTCTTAGTGCATACACCCTGTCAACCCCCTCCTTCGGTAGCCACTGGCCCTCTATGCTGTGGCCCACAAAGTACAGAATATAAGTAAGAATGAACAATAGCATCGTCACCTAAGAGACTTCAGTCATTATACTAATGTAAATATAAAAACCACATCCAAATTAAAGCAGCACATGGACTGCTAAAGAGCAAGATCTCTCTTGAAAGCCCAACATTGTCTAAGAAGGACAGAGCACAAGAGAGTGGAATTGGACCGTATTCTTGAAATAGGGATCAATCTGTTGCAGGCCTTTTCAACTCACCACTCAACAAACCAAGTACAGCCAGCCATTTACAAATACAGTGGTACCTCGGGTTACATATGCTTCAGGTTACATACTGTACGCTTTAGGTTACAGACTCTGCTAACCCAGAAATATTACCTTGGGTTAAGAACTTTGCTTCAGGGTGAGAACAGAAACCACGCGGCGGCGGTGTGGTGGCAGCAGCAGGCCCCATTAGCTAAAGTAGTGCTTCAGGTTAAGAACAGTTTCAGGTTAAGAACGGACCTCCGGAACGAATTAAGTACTTAACCCGAGGTACCACTGTAAAAGCTCCCCATGGACTCAATAAACGTCCTGTTTTCATTTGTAGGGTCTCCCTGGGATTGGAAAACAAAAGAACTACCAAGCACCTGGTAGAACATAATAAATGGTGAGTGTCCTGCCTTCAGCTTGGTCAGCCAGCAACTTTTGAGGCCTGATGCTTAGCAGGCCACTGCCATGAAGCTCCCTAGATGAGTCCATGAAGGGGAGACTCCAGAAAAAGCAGTTTGGAGGAGTGAAAGGGTGGCAAGATTTTTGCTGTATATTAGAGTTGCCCATCTGATGTTCTTGGGCGATAGCCCCCATCTCATCCCTGACCATTCACCATATTGGCTAGGGATGATAGGAATTGGAGTCCAACAACATCTGGAGAGCCACAGGTCATCCCTCCTGCTCTATGGACTATGTACTTTGATAGAAAGCTTGGAGAGTGAATGGGGTGGCAGGTAATATTTTAGGAGAGTGCCGCTACCCCTCATTACCCTTGGAGTTATCCTGAGTTGATTGCAGATTGAGTGTCCCTCATAAAAATACACACTATAAGAAAGAGGAGAAGATTGACATGACTCTGGAGGGCAGCCAATTCTTCTTGGAGCAATTGGTGGGTGTTTCCATGTACTTCATACAGTTTATTGTTGTGTACTCCAAAATAAATTGCTCCTGTGAATGGTTTTCTTTCTCAGATCTGACAGTTGAGAGCTCAAGAAAGTTTAGCTGCTCCCAAGTGTCAGGAGGACTAAATTTGGAAATAGAAATCCAAAACGCGGCACCACAATTATTCATGCTCGGCTGTCTCTTGGCTTCAGAACTCGTTAAAATGGGAATGTGAGTGATGTGACATCTGTGTTATGTCCAGATGATCTCCCTGCAGACTTGCAAAAAGGTGACACAATTTCAAAAGCCACCAGTTGGATCTGCTTCACTCTGAGGCCCTTGGCTGGGACAAATATTGCAGTGCTGCTATGGCTGTACAAGCTACTTCTAACCATGTGGAATAGTCCCACTGCCAATACAATCTACAGCTACTTCCCCACCCCCCACTGCCCACACATTCAGAAAAAGCTCTAGACACATCACAGCTTTGCCGGGGTCCTCTGAGTGCATACATTTGAACATACACAGAGTGCTTTCTGATGTGCTTCAAACGGGTAGGAGATGTGGCCAACAGGCACATCACTGGTGAAAGCCCACATAGCCCCACAATCTACTCATGCAGTCTCTCCACATGTGAAAGGCTGTGAACCCTTGCACACCAAATATGTTTTATCTGTACCCAAGAGAAAGTGTTGCAGTGCTTGATCTTCTTGCCCCCTGCCCCACACTGTGAATATACTGTACATTGCTAAGGAAATGAAGTTCTTAAATAAATCTGTATATATTGCTCCCAGTATCCCCAAACCAGCACATAACTCTATTTATAATATATTCCTCTTATTGTTTGCGGTTTTGGATAATAGCAGTTTAACTCTCTGGAGTGGAAATAAATAATGCCTGGTAACTTATTCCAGTGCCCTCCGCAGTCTGGCATCCTTTGAGTAACTTTGCACTCTTTTTTTCACTGTACAGGATTGATATCATCTCAAAACATGAGGGCTCCAGGAAGTAATGATCTAAGAGAGTTTCTGTGTTACAGCAATTTATTTTTCTTTGCTTATTGGTTCTGCATCTGCAATTTGTTCTGTTTAGTTATTTATGATAATGAAGGATAATAGTTGCCCACATCATCAGTCCTGGAATCAATTTATGGTAGTAATGATAAAAGTGGATAAGAATGCTGGCTATTACCACTACCCACAAATATTTGTGTATCCTCTTTGTTCTTTTTACACGTTTAATAGGAAAGGAAAGCAGGACTGAGTCAGACTATTGGTTCATCTAGCTACACTGGTTCATCTAGCTACACTAGCCCTCTTCTCTACACTGAGTAGCATTAGCTTTCTCAGGTTTCAGGCAGCGTCTCTGTCAGCCCTATCTGCAGATGAACCTGGGACCTTCTACATGCAAAGTACATACTGTGCCACTGACCTACTGACCTTTCCCTGATCTGACTGATAGAAAATCATTTATGGATTAGCTACAGGTAAAATGTATCTCTTGTGAGTAATTGTACCTGACTTCATTGATGTTGCATGAAAATAGAAGCACAATGAAAGCCAACCCCAAAGCTGTTTCATTTCCATCTTGGTTTCGTGGGTTTACCAAGTGTTCAGAATGAGACATAACCTGTCCATTATTACGTATATTCATGGATTTCGTAGTCATTTGCCTTCATTTTTCCCATATATCTCTAAAAACGATAAGATGAAACATGTAGAGGAAACTGAAATATTCTCTCCTCCTTCTGGGCTAGAATGTTGTCTGTTGTGCAAGACCTCCAAATCAGCTTTGAGTGACCTGAATTTGCTGGCATTTGTTTGAAGCTCACCTCCAAATGGTGACAGCCTGGAAGCACCCTCCGTTGATTATTTCAGTTCTGCATGCAAGTGCATTTTTAGGCACATGTAGCAGGGAGTAGGGTTGAGGCCTCTACCTGCCCTCAGCATATAGTCATCAGAACTTCTGAAAAGGCATATTTGCAGGCAGGCTCTGTACACCTGATGGGAGACCCTGCTCTTTGCAGGTATCCTAATGGTGCACACAGAACCTATGTACACACAGAACCTATGTACACATTACACCTAGTCAGGCATAATGCAGAAGGTGAACAGGGTTTAGGGACCCAGGGTCCTGCTCCACCATCTAGGTAGGGATTGCTCAGAGATAGTCCTCAGGCATCTTTAAGACTGTAAGCGTGGGAAGAAATGATTCAAATTCTGGCAGTAAAAAGTAATTCTTTTGGTAAAGAAGAAAATGAGATACTTAATTGCAGCATAACAATTCTGAAAAGCAGCACTCAAGCTGTATTCTGAACTTAGTTACTCATTCATGAGTCTAAAGGCATCTATTCATGCACAACCGATGGTAGGATTACATGATATTGCAATGTTTATCTGTGTGTCATCTTTTTTAAAACTAAAAAAAAATGGCTATTACTACACTCCAGCTGGGTTATTTTAGCAGGGGTCAACAGACTCATCCATTGCATCATCCACAAGAATGTTCCAAGTGGATTGCTTCATATTGTCCACAATGCAATAGACTCTGCGCTGTGACCTTTTCCCCTTGCCTCTTTCCATCCTCGTAGCATCATTTCCTTTTGTGCTTATTAATAGAGATCCTGGTTTTCTTTCCCCCTTCCCTTCCCTTTCCCATTGATCTTGCTGTTTAGCTGCCTGAACATGGTGACCTTGTCATTTGCATGCCATCTGCATGACTCTGTGGCAAAGCGGAAGCCTCAAGCCTGTGTGCAAGAGACCAGTGCAATGGTCTCTCACATTTAAACTCCACAGTGGAAGCTTTTCCAAAGCTTACTTTATAGATTTTATAGGAACTGATGCATTCCCCCCCCCCCAAAAAAAAATGCAATGCAATCAATTGTAATCTTAAAAAGACAACCACAACTTCATGGTTATGTCAGCAAAACCTTTAAAAAAATTAAAAATGTTTTGACTGCAAAAATCCCGCTGTGGTATCGTTGTGGATAGATTGTTGACATAGGAGCCAACTCCTAGGGGCCAAGGTCCTTCTGCTGGAGGAAACTCTTTCCCTTGGAGGAAAGGAATGTCTAGATCCAACACAAAATTACCGGCAGGTGGGGGTGAGCATAACAAAGTGAGAACTCAGTCTGATTGGGGTCCCAGCAAATCATCATCTTCTTCTTCTTCTTCTTCTTCTTCTTCTTCTTCTTCTTCTTCTTCTTCTTCTTCCTCTTCCTCTTCCTCTTCCTCTTCCTCTAGCAGCATGGAAATTGTTATGAACTGAAGTTCTCACCCTGAGCCAGCAGGGGGATACTGTAGATAGTTATGCAAATGAAGGATCGAAAGTGACGTTCAGTGATTGGATAGTTTTAGAAAGTTGTTACAGTAACGTGGTACTGGAGCTCTATATAAGCAGGCTGACTGAGCCCTTCAGTTCTGTCCTGTCCTGGCCTGTGAATAAACAAGAGCTGTTTGAAGAATCGCTGTGTCATCTGATATGTTCACCCACAACTTAACAGAAATCACTCACCCAGAGGCAGTGATGCCCGCAACTTGGATGGGCTTAGAAGATGGCAAGTCTATCAACTTCTACTAGCCACAATGGCTGTGTTCTGTCTCCATTGCCAGAGTCACACACACACACCCCTCTGAATATCAGTTCCTGGGAATCACAGGTGGAGCAGAGTGCTGTTGCACTCATGTCCAGCTTTCAGGTTTCCCACAGGCATCTGGTTGGCCACTGTGAGAACAAGATGTTAGACTAGATGGGACACTGGCCTGATCTAGCAGGCTTATCCTGCATTCTTATTTGCTACTGCTATTGCTGCATTCACAGCCTGCCTTTCTTCAAAAGAGCCCAAAGCAGCGGTTCTTCCCCTCCCCATTTAATCCCCACAATGACCCTGTGAGGTACATTTGGCTGAGAGACAGTGACTAGCCAAAGGGCTTCATGTCTGAATGGAGATTTGACACATGGTCTCCCACTTCCTGGTCCAGCACCCTAACCACTGCACTGCACTGTCTCTGGCACTAGCATGATCTGGTGTGATTATTGGTTCTTGCCTCTGCTGATTGGTGTGGCCTTGATGTGGCCAGCTGTGGAATGTAATTCAATCTCACACACCTCACACAATTCCTCAGTTGCTATGTGGTGCCATAGCTTGTAACTACTGCAAGACCTGTGTGACATGAAAGACTCTTATCTTATGGTGTGCATGGAATTTTTAGTGGACAATCTACAATCTTGTGTGGAAGAGGGGGAGCGGGGTGTAAAAATATGCATCTTATGAGGTTTTATACAATTACTTTATCTATGACTGTGGCGCTAATTTGAATGTAATCCAGTTTTCAAAGCAAAAATTTATCCATAATTAGATATAAAATATGTATCCTTGGTAATGCTGCATTTAAATAACATTGTCAAATATTTACTGATTGGTTATTATAATGGGAAAACATGAGCTACCATATACAAATCTTTTGACAGAAGCTGTCCGTCAAAAATAATGATCCTTTTAAGACTCATGAATAAATAATGATGCTGATCTCTTTTACATAAAATGTGCATTGGCTTACATTGTGTCCGCAGAAATGAAATATGGTTATTTAACATAATGATCTGGCGATGCTTAGCTAATGAGCCGTGATGCATTTGATGCCCACAATATTTTACACACTTGTGATTGGACTACTCAGATTAAAAGATTACATTCCTGGGCGCATTCCTGTTTACTCAGTGCCTCCTATGTGAATCTTATGTCAAGTGTGCTACTGTGAATAAGTACTCCTTTCCATTACCTTTATTACAGAGCAGACGGTAGCAATATGGGAAATTTGAAATAGCAGATAATTTGAGGTGTTTGGATATGTTCTGTATTTATTAAAATGGCAGTCTTGATTCGCTTCAATGGGCTCAATTATCTGCTAATTTTGACTTGCTTTTCTGGAAGTGTGGAAATATTTCTGCACATTTCTAAAGCCCTATTCAGGGATTCATATGGGTGTGCTCCCTGAATTTGCTCCATCCCACACTTCACCAT
Organism: Podarcis gaigeae; assembly: GCF_964106915.1. Lineage (NCBI taxonomy): Eukaryota > Metazoa > Chordata > Lepidosauria > Squamata > Lacertidae > Podarcis > Podarcis gaigeae. Next base: position 102,923,134 of record NC_139678.1, on the reverse strand, counting down.
CACAACCCTCTCACACACACCTCCTACGTTGGAGGCTAAACCTCTGCAGTCAGGAGCCTGATCTATCACTATTTTGAACCCTGGTAGTTCAGAGTTCCAAAGTCTGCAAGAAAAGGTTCCAGCAGTTCCATTGTTGTGGTGATGATGATGCTTTCTCTCCCATGAGAGTTGGGATGCCTGCCAGTGTGGTATGACTGCATGCATCAGGATACAGGCGGTTTAGGACATCAGGGACAGAAAGTTAAGAAAACTTTGCTTGGGAATTCCATTCCCACCTCAATTCATTTCAGCCGTAATCCGGAACAGAAAAATGAAAACAGTGTGACGAAATCGACAATGATCAAGTTAGCGCAATGTAGCACTTGGAGTGGGAGGTTCAAATGGGGGGAGCACTCAAGTTTTAAATCCCTGAGCTAAGAAGCCAGGTAACCTTCAGCTAATCAAAAGGTAAAAGTAAAGGACCTCTGGATGGTTAAGTCCAGTCAAAGGTGACTATGGAGTTGCGGCGCTCATCTCGCTTTCAGGCCAAGGGAGCCAGCATTTGTCCACAGACAGCTTTCCGGGTCATGTGACCTGCAGGACTAAACTGCTTCTGGCGCAACGAAACACCGTTAACAGAAGCCAGAGCACATGGAAACACTGTTTACCTTCCCGCTGCAGTGATACCTATTTATCTACTCGCACTGGTGTGCTTTTGAACTGCTAGGTTGGCAGGGTGTCCCACCACAGAGATTCCAACCGCCAACCTTCCGTTTGGCAAGCCCAAGAGGCTCAGTGGTTTAGACTACAGTGCCACAGGCCAATGCTCCATCTAGCCCAGCAGTGGCTGACCAGATGCTTATGGGAAACCTGAGCACAGCAGCACTCTCTCCTCCTGTTGTTTTCAGCAACTGGCATTTAGGAGCATTGCTGCCTCTGACTGTGAAGACAGAGTTCTCCTACCTCACAGAGATGTTGTGAAGGTAAAGATGAAGCTGTTTGCTGCCCTGACCTTCTGGGGGGGAAGCATGGGATAAAAATTGTTCCTCACTCTCAAGAAATAATATCACAATCTCTCTTCCAATTAGAATGCATGTTCTCAAAAATGTTATTGCGTTAAAACTGTATGCTCTCAGAGTTGTTGCTAGGCATTTTCTTGTATTGATTTCCTTCTTTTCTTTTGAGGCACTTCTTTCTACAGGTGTGTCTAATCTTTTCAAGGTCTCCTAGAAAGAGCCGCCTGAATTTTAATGAGCTCATATGCTTCAGATGAGAGTGTGTCCCCCCCCCCCCGCTTTCATTGTTCCAAATAAAAATTCTGATTATGTCACCGCTGAAAGCCCAGGCCCTTTCTTTCAAGGATACAGCTGAATTCTTTTAATTTCTTTTTAAGGTATACGAAGTTCCCAATGACAGGAGTTGTGTCCGGGCCAAATAATAAAGAGAGAGAGAGAGAGTTGGAGCTGGAGAGCCTGCACAATGGCAATGATATTAAGCATAATGCTACATTTTTGGAAGGGCAAAGTCTGAATTAAATGTAACTGCAGAATACGCAGAGCCAAAATTTGCATCCCCTTAAGCTCCTACACAATAAAAAAATAAAATGAGCCATACTGAGCAAGTCCAAAGGTCCATCTTATTCAGCATTCTCTTTCTCAATAGGAGTAGCCGGATGCTTCCCGGAAACTCACAGAGCCAGTGTGGTGTAGTGGTTAAGAGTGGTAGATTCGTAATCTGGTGAACCGGGTTCGCGTCTCCGCTCCTCCACGTGCAGCTGATGGGTGACCTTGGGCTAGTCACACTTCTCTGAAGTCTCTCAGCCCCGCTCACCTCACAGAGTATTTGTTGTGGGGGAGGAAGGGAAAGGAGAATGCTTTGAGACTCCTTCGGGTAGTGATAAAGCGGGATATCAAATCCAAACTCTTCTTCTTCTCACAAGCAGAGCTTGACGGCAATAGCCCTTTCCTATTGTTTGTCAACAACGTGTATTCAGAGGCATCGTTGCACCTGACAGATATGTGTGTGGGATCACAGTGAAGCCGTCTGGTTAAACCCCCTGCTTACTTGCCATTGCCCCGACTGAGCTCCCCATCCGCTGTTTGTAAAACAAAACAAAACAAGCTACCGAATGTCAAACTGCAATGATAAAAGTCACGTTATGTTTGGCGCTAAGTGAAAGAATTTAGTAAGCCAGCCAGGGGAATAACTCGGCGACACAAAGTGAAGGCACAGATTGATGGAACAGCTATCAGGATGTGACTCAGCACAACAGCACAGAGCAAGAGGAGGGGGAGCACACAGAGCATGCGAGTTTGAAGCTCTCTTGTTTAGTAAAAAGGCTTTGCTCATATAATTTCTGTCTCGTTCTTTACTGGCTGCAAACATCGCTTTGCTATTAGGGCCAGGGGAGGAATTCAGTTCAGTTGACATTTTAATGCTAGCCTATCTTTCCAACCTAGCAGTTCGAAAGCATGTCAAAGTGCAAGTAGATAAATAGGTACCGCTCTGGCAGGAAGGTAAACGGCGTTTCCGTACGCTGCTCTGGTTCGCCAGAAGTGGCTTAGTCATGCTGGCCACATGACCCGGAAGCTGTCTGCGGACAAACACCGGCTCCCTCTGCCTATAGAGTGAGATGAGCACCGCAACCCCCGAGTCGGTCACAACTGGACCTAATGGTCAGGGGTCCCTTTACCTTTACTATACAATTTGCACTTCCCATAAGCAACTCTATTTCTGAATTCGTGCTTGTACGAATTTTGCAATGCAGTTCTCCCACCCACCCCTTTGCAGAAAACTTCCCAACATAGTTGCCCCAGCCTCTATAGTTTCCATGCCAGTCCAGATATATGTAAATTCTACAAAGTTTGGCTTATTGACATGGTTTACAAACCATGCAAACAATGACCAAATGGAAATACTTCCAATTGCAACCCAGGTCAGGGGTATGGGCACCACCAGCAACATCTCAGCCTGCCCTCTCTGCTCCTGCCCTTTCTGTGCTGGACAAGCAAATTCTGAATGGGTTTATCTCCCAGCATTTGCAATCCTATTCACAATCAGGAACTTGGATAAAGAGAGGTTTCCCACCACACTGAGCCTTCAACTCACGTTTGCCATTTACCTTCTGCACTCGATGAGAGAAGGGCAAGGGCTGAGCAGACAGGGACATTAGGGATAGAGCCAGCATGCATAATCCGTGCCCCCTATAGCAATAAAGCCTGAACAGGACTTGCAATATTGAATATTTTGTTCTGTTGATTTCAAGAAATCTGTTATGTGCTTGGTCCTCCCTGTGATGTGTTATTCACTTCTCTGCATCTCAACAGCACCATCTAAAAGTATGCTCCTATCTGTTTGTTTACCCATTTATTCACCTCTTCAAAATGCACGCTTCCACTCCATGAAGGTTTGCGGTGAAATTTATTTAGATGACACTCAGTAAAACACAGTCTGAATGTATTGCACTGATGTTAACCAGTGTATGATATTATGCATGTAAAATATGCACATATTAACAGGATGGAAAACAGAGTTTAAATTAAATTTACTGAGCACTGCAGAGTTTCCTAGTACTGCTCTGCTGCCAAAAAAGATACAGAAACTAAATAGCATGTAATACCATGTCATATTTTAAAAATTGTCAGCTGATTTTATCCTTCGTTTCTTGCTACTGTATCCAGCCACAGGGTGTTGCATAGTATACTCAGGAATATACTCCCTGAGTATATTCAGTGAAATAGCCTCCTTAACATTGCGTGTTTGATGTGCAACTGTGGGTCCCATTTTAATATTGCTTGATATTATTCGATACAGGAAGCAAGGGGCTTCGCCCCATACACTTCGGCTCTCCTCTCTTAGCTAACCCTCAACTGTGCCCAAAAAGATTGCATGGGAATTTAGGGAAATACAGTACATTGGCTGGGTGAGAATTATTGCCAAGAGTCCCTATTAGATTTATAGATCCCTGCTCACTGATTCTGTTGCAAAATCAAGGGCATTTTTCAAAGCTGGCAATGGCCTGACTCCTCAAGGTTAAACTGTGCAATTGGCTTACACATTTAACAATACACACATCTCCCAGTGTACACACAGGAGGCTGCAGTCCTCTGGTTATTTGCTGAGAATGAACTGGTTTCACATGAAGAATGATTACCCTGCTTTACATTACTGAGATTAAAAAAAAAAGTCCCACTGCATGAGAAATGTTTTCCCTTATTTTATTTATAACCATTATTTACTTAACAGCAGCTTTGATTGCCTCACAGCCGACTAAAGTCAGCAATCAATAAGATCAGCTCTATTAGATCCTGGAGACTGGAAGAGACGTATGATAATTCCCTAAACCAGCTTTTCCAAGGGGTCTCCCAAGGGTACAGCCTTTGATTTGCCAATATCCTGTGCAGCTGATCTTCCTGCTTTTCAAAAGTCATAGGCAGAAAATGCCCCCTCTTACCAGGAGGAGGAACCTGAAATGGTAGGTTCTGCCTTACAACATTTCATGGCTGGCTGTGTATGACTCTCTTCTTCAAATTTTCAGTTTTTATTATGTATGACAACCTGTCACTCCTGTTTTCCATTTATTTGGGTGGGTGGGTGGGAATGCACATTGCCAGATTTTTCTATAGCTGGTGTTTCAGCATATTCAACAGGTTGTCCAATGTCCACATGGAAACTCCTCATTTAAATCTGTTGTCTCCCTTCCTGCCTTAGTAGAGGGAGGATATATCCACCAATACATGTTGTTTGCTTACATAATCACCGTCATCTTTATTATGAATTACTTGCCTTTCACTCTAAGGTTCTACAACATTAAAACACAATATTTAAAACAGTTTAAAACTACAGTCACACAAGTAAGGTGGGTCCTAAAAATATACTCTATGTCAAAAACCAGGGTAAAGGGGTACATCTTCAGCTTTCAGCTGTATAATGAATGTGCTGGACACATCTCTGTGGAGAGGTAGTTTCACAACTAAGAGGCTGCCACAGAGAATACCCTCTCCCACCTTGCTGCCACCACCACCCAAAGCCTCGGAGGGCAGAGGAACTGACTTCAGGGCCAGGCTCAGCTTGCAAAAGCAGTCCTAATCACACCCATTGCTCTACCCATGGCAGTGACATTAGGAATGGATGGATGGAAGGGCAGAGATGTGATGCTCTTCCAATGCTTCGCTCTCCCCACATTTAGGGCTTCCAAAAGGTGAGAAAATAGACTTCACAATTACCTCCTCCATCTTCAGCAGACTGCCTTTCTGGCCTCAATTATATGAGGCATGGAATCGGTTTTAAAAAGTCAGCCTTGAGCCCTCCGGCTGAGCCCCGGGTGCTGGCTGCTTAAATAAGCAAGGGGCAGATCCGAGGGAAGCCCACCGTCAGCTCCACCCCCCTACACACACACAGCCCAAGTCCCAGCCTGCATCACCATTTGCCAAAGCAGGGTGCAGACCTAGGATCCGGTTCCTGATAGGTAGAGGGGGCTTATGCCCTCTCCGCCCATCAGGAAGGGCCCAACCAGTTTGAATTCCCTCATCGGGACCCCAGTGAAGCCTCCTCCGTCCCGCAATGCCATCACACTTGAAAGGGTGAGCGGGCTTGTGCCCTTCTTTCTCCCACAGCAGTTATCTCAGGGAAGGACCGGAGAACAGACAGCAATGGGAACGGCCAGTACAAAATCATGTTCTCTTGCCTGCAGCTTGTATAAGTGCAAATTCTAACTATGAGGTGGGTAATGATCAAGAGTGATGAGAAAACACTCTGCACATGCTCACAGTTGCTTTCCTCTCTTATAACTTCACATGTTCTGAGGCTGTGCATTGGGTTCAGCTTCAGCCTTGATAAACACCTACAGTAATTAATTAAACATTGTCCTAATTACTGCTTGGATGCAGCAAGACCTGGTTCTGCCTGTCATTCCAAAGTCCGAGTGGGGGAAAATTCTGGGCCCTCTCTGACTCCTTCTGTGTATATATTTCCTTTTCAATGTACTTTCTTTTCTAGTTCTTTCTTTTCCTATTCTTTTTGCTTTCCAAATTCCTTATTTTGCTATAAAGAAGCATGCCTGAAAGCTGATTCTGTCCCTTTAAATTGGCTCTGGTATTTCAGGCAAAATCTTATGTAAGGGCTTGTGGTAGGCCAGTCACTGAGCAAATCTGAACAAGAATGACAAGGGACAGGAGTGCAGTGCTTTACAATAAATCACATTCCCTGGGCAGTATGAGGAAGAGTCAACAACAAAAGCCTATCAATAAACAGAATCATTTGTTTCATGTTCCTGTTCAGAATCTCCCAGTATGACTTATCTCAAAGCTGTCTTTCTGCCTTTATTCTTTGACATGATTTGAAAACAGTGCTTGATGGATAAAGCCACCAGGGATTTCAAGCACTGAATCAGACACACGCACACACACTTAAGAAGAAAAGTTCAGTACACAGTCATTTTCCATGTGATATTTTGGGAATGCAGGCAACAAGCTCTTTCAAAAGCAAATATTTTGTGATTTCCCAATTCTTATGGCAAGTGTTCAGAGTTCAACTTGGTTCTTGGAAAAGCTGGAAATGGGGATGGGAGCTTAGTCTGTTTTACTGTTCTATGCTTCCAACACCCCATCCATTCACACACTTCCATCCAAAATGCTAGAGACAGTTTATGTTTCTGCTCAGTTGAGATTATGTGATCCTGGAAAGCTCTTAAAGGGAGCAATCAGGGCTGGCCCACACATGAGGCAAGGTGAAGTGACCACCTCATGTTGAAGGATCCACAGGATCCTGATGTAGATCTTCACTCACCCCTTTTTCTCTGGTGGGGAGCGGGCACCATTTTGTGGTTCACCTCAGATGCCAAAATGTCTTGGGCCACTCCTAGGAGCAATGTTATATATGGGTTAATGAATAATATTTTTAATTAGGGATATATCAATGCAGTCTAGTGATGGGGAGGTATCTAAAAATGGTAAAGGGGGTTGATACTGGATAGCTGGAGCCGCCTTTCCCATCCTGGGCCATATTGAACCAGACCAGGATCTTCCAACTGCCATTGGAAGAGCAAAGGAACTTAGCAGTGAGGCTGACAAGCCTTTTCAGCTATGGTTCCACACCTGTGGACACTGGCAAAAGAAAGGGGGCGGGGGGAGTGCATCACCCCCAGCACCATTGGGGGAGGGGTACCATCGCAGCCACCACCCCAACACATGCCACGCACCCCCCACTGTGCCAACACCATGCCCCGGGATGCACACCACGCCCCCTGGGACACACACCAGCCATGCCCCTGCCTGCTCTCCGCTCCCGGGTGCCAGAGCATGCAACTCCACCACTGCCTGTGGAACTTTGTTTCAATGTAAATGCACAAGGCCCTATCATTGCAGCATCCTAAACAGGTCCTGGAGACCTATTTGTTTACAACTGCTTTCTTCTAAATAAGGATTTTATTAGTTTGCTCCATTGTTCTTACTCGGCAGAACAATGCTTGTGATTGTTAGGTTTTTAAATAATTAATTTATTGCCATGGATTTTTATGGGTTTCAATTGATTACTGATTATAGCAGCGGTTCTCAACCTGTGGGTCCCCAGATGTTGTTGGACTACATCTCCCATCATCCCTGAGCTCTAGCCTTGCTAGCTAGGGGTGATGGGAGTTGTAGTTCAACAACATCTGGGGACCCACAGGTTGAGAAAGGCTGGATTACAGAGTGTGAATCTGTGTGTAGAGTTGCAAAATAGAGGCCATGCATCACCAAAAAAGAGAGGACAAAAGAACCAAGGAACGCCTTCTGATTGGCTGCAGGAGCTTCCTGCACTCAAGCGGAAGCAGATAAAATTTGCATGTGCTAATTTATTCAGACGCATGCACATTAAAAAACTATTCCAAATACAGGTAACTCACATCTTAGCAAAGAACGAAAGAAATGGAGAGTGAAGGAAACCCAGCCTCCATTTACTGATTTTACCTTCCCCAACCTATGCAAAGCTGAGAACACAGGCTTACCCAGCTTTGAGAAGGCGGTGCAAGGGCTCTAGCAGCATCTCAGAGTCCACCTTCCCAAAGCCAGCCACGTGCTTACAGGACTTTGAGAATGAGGCAGGAGGGCTCTAGGACCCTGCCAGAGCCCTTCAGCAAATGCTTACTGAGCTTTGGGAAGGTCACACGAGATCTCTGGGACTCTGCCAGAGCCCCTGTGCCACCTAGGTGAGGTTCCAGGGGTTCCTAGTTTTACACATTTTTACACATATGCATGGATCCGCAGAACATAATCCCTGCATAAGATATGAGTTGTTGTTGTTGTTGTTTAGTCGTTTAGTCGTGTCCGACTCTTCATGACCCCATGAACCAGAGAACGCCAGGCACCTCTGTCCTCCACTGCCTCCCGCAGTTTGGTCAAACTCATGCTGGTAACCTCGAAAACACTATCCAACCATCTCATCCTCTGTCGCCCCCTTCTCCTTGTGCTCTCCATCTTTCCCAACATCAGGGTCTTTTCCAGGGAGTCTTCTCTTCTCAATGAGGTGGCCAAAGTACTGGAGCCTCAGCTTCACGATCTGTCCTTCCAGTGAGCAGTCGGGGCTGATTTCCTTCAGAATGGAGAGGTTTGATCTTCTTGCAGTCCATGGGACTCTCAAGAGTCTCCTCCAGCACCATAATTCAAAAGCATCAATTCTTCGGCGATCAGCCTTCTTGATGGTCCAGCTCTCACTTCCATACATCACTACTGGGAAAACCATAGCTTTAACTATACGAACTTTTGTTGGCAAGGTGATGTCTCTACTTCTCAAGATGCTGTCTAGGCCTGTCATTGCCCTTCTCCCAAGAAGCAGGCGTCTTTTAATTTCGTGGCTGCTGTCACCATCTGCAGTGATCATGGAGCCCAAGAAAGTAAAATCTCTCACTGCCTCCATTTCTTCCCCTTCTATTTGCCAGGAGGTGATAGGACCAGTGGCCATGATCTTCGTTTTTTTGATGTTGAGCTTCAGACCATATTTTGCGCTCTCCTCTTTCACCCTCATTAAAAGGTTCTTTAATTCCTCCTCACTTTCTGCCATCAAGGTTGTGTCATCTGCATATCTGAGGTTGTTGATATTTCTTCCGGCAATCTTAATTCCGGCATGGGATTCATCCAGCCCAGCCTTTCGCATGATGAATTCTGCATATAAGTTAAATAAGCAGGGAGACAAAATACAGCCTTGTCGTACTCCTTTCCCAATTTTGAACCAATCAGTTGTTCCATATCCAGTTCTATCTGTAGCTTCTTGTCCCACATAGATATTTCTCAGGAGACAGATGAGGTGATCTGGCACTCCCATTTCTTTAAGAACTTGCCATAGTTTGCCGTGGTCGACACAGTCAAAGATATGAGTTACCTGTACTTAAATAGCAACAGCAGGGAACAAATCCATGACCAGGTGAGCTGTGTGTGCCTTCCTACCAAGTCTGCTTTCCAACTGTGGATGGGCATCTTCGGTGCTTTTTTTCCTGGGGGTACGCAGGGGTACGCATACCCCTAAACATTTTGTGAATCTAAGTTTGGCCTCATTGAGGGGCAGTATTTCAATATGAGTAGGAAAATGAGAGTACTCCTAAACACTTTTTTTAAGAAAGAAAAAAAAGCACTGGGCATCTTTAAGACCCCTCCTGCTCTTTCTTCTTTGGGTTCTTCCATTTTAAAGCAAACTTGGGTGGGGCAGCCCTTTAAATAATGAAGTAAATGTGGCCACCTTATATATGTGGGATGCTGCCTTGAGAGTGTTCAGTCTTAAAGGTGTCCTACAAATAGTTTAGATAGATAGATTAGATAGCATCTTTGTTGTTCAGAATAAATCTGCTTACAAACCAGTTTAATTTCAGACAGACAGCCGAAATTTGCCCAAACATGCAACCTCTGCTATGAAAGGGCATGCAAGCAGGAATGTGGAACATTCATGTTTGAAGGAGGGGGCATCTGACACCCAAGAAAGCATGTAAAAACCAATGTGCTGGTAGTTGATGTTACTGCTGCTGCTGCTACTGCTGCTAGGATGACTGGCTATAAATAGGAGCTCTGCTCCTTGGTTATGTTTTTATCCTATTATTTCATAATAGGCTGTATCTGTTGTTGCTGAAAGCCAAAGGAAATCTCTAAATCTGTATACCAGTACCGTTTTCTTCACAGCCTGTTCTTTTTCCCAGTACCACTCTCAAGTTGTTCCTGTTTCTCAGCCTGAACACACTTTGCACCATTCCTTCAGCTACCTTATTCCCTTTCGGATGTTACTTGAACATTTGGAGGGGGGAGGGTGTAATAGCAGAATTCCACATACCCAACAGCTATTTGTTCTGGAAAAGCCCACCCCCATGCGTTGATAGATGCATGAAGGGATTTCTTCACCCCTACTTGAAAAATGTAGGCTGCCGGATGGCATGGAGAAATTCCTTTGGCACTGAATTTTTCAAGGTCAGTTATGCACAAAGCTATCCCTCCTCTACTAAAGTTAGGGCAGAAATTTGATTCAGTTTGCATTTCAAGAGGAACTTATCTAATTTGCACTTTCTGAAACTATACAAGAACCAAAAAAGCAGCCATCATTTGAAATTCTTCAAATTTTGCCATGCAGTTCTGCAGCCAAATATGGTTTATTAGGGAATAGTGTGTTGCAAAACATTAAATATTGGACAAAACTACATACAAACATTTGTATATTTAGAGGTGTTCACACTGAAATGCTGATGGGTCACAAACTGAAGGGGAAATGTGGAGAACAGAAAACTGGAAAAACAAGATAAAGATAGAAAACAAAAGTGACCACTTTGCCCATCCCTACTCTCTGCCTACTGATCAAAACCTCTTCCCAGTCCTTCAATATTCACCAAACCAGCTGAGCCAATTAGTCACCAGTGTTTTACAACCACAAGTGCAATACATTGTACATTTCCATCCCTGAAAGCTTTCTCCCTCCTCTGTGATGTCCTCTTCGTCTTTGCCCTTCTCCCCCCTGTCACCTTGGTATTTATTCAACTTAGTATACTAACAATTTTGAAATGTATAAATATGGAACATCTGACTTATTTCTAGCCAGAGTGGCAATCGTGAGCCAATTTTAGACTGCCATATTGCAATGCCCTGCAATATATGTATAATATTCTAGGAAATACAAGCCAAATCACCAGCATTTAACTCCTGTTTTTTGCACATTTAAGTGGAAATGCTTACATTTATCAACAGCAGTACATTTTCCATCCAGTTCCAACCTTTCAAGTTAAGCCTATTACCGTCAGCTGTTCTAAAAACATTACCCCCCAAAAGTATTGAATCTTATGTCTTCACTATGAGCAAAAGGATAATGCTGTTATTGTACTGGTGCAATGTCCCCAAGAATGGCAGAATTTGGATTTCTTTTTTCTTTACTCCTTTTCTTATTCATGGTGTTTCTATTGTTATGCTATTTTTGAATATGAATCAAACTTTATAGAAAAGGAAAAAATAGAATTGAATTTTAGTCATATCCTTAAAAAGCAGTCTGGTTTCTTCTTGCACAGAGTGCATTGGATCAGCCAGCTAAGAAATTATTAACTTTTAATAGTGAGCCAAACTCTGCAATTCTACTTCATGTTTCATCAGGTTGTCAATCATATTTTGGCACATCCTTTGGCAGCCCGGTCAGTACAACCTGTCACAGAACAAGCAAACACCTTGCACCATAACAGATGAAGAACAGCTTAATGGCCTTTTCTATGGACTGCTCTCTTGCTTAGATTCATTTGGATTTCCTCTTTCTGATTAGACGTTAAAGAGAAACCCTCAATCTCCGTAAAGTTTTAGCTTAGTACAAATCAGAAGCCAGAATTAGCAGCGCAAGGCACCAATATAATTTTACTGATGAGTTTGGTAGGCTGGTCTCAAAACACGGAAAGAATTCAGCTGACAGACTTCCTTTGTACACAGGCAAGTCACCACTAGCTCAGAAAAAATAGTCTTGCTGTAGGTGCTATGACAGAGTACAAAGGTACAGTTTGGATGATTCCATGGGCCAAGGATCCTGTTTCCATGGTGAAGCAGTGGGCATGTCTCCCTCTGTCACATGAAAGGGTGGTGCTTCACATCAATGTTCATAGGTGCATATGCCTCCAACAAAGATTGGGGGGATGGAGGGAGGTCATTGGGGTGGCCCATTTTGTTTTGCCACCTGAAGCGAAATGGGAAGGTGCCGCCTTTCCCCCCTGCTGCTGCCCACCCCTGCCCAAGCCTTATTTACCAGGGCTGTGTGGGTGCTGGGGTGGGGTGGGGGACACCTGTGGGGGCAGCACCTTCTGGGATTCCTCCACTCAAGGTGGCTGTTTGACTCTGCCTCAGGGCCGGATTTAGGTTTGAAGAGGCCCTAAGCTACTGAAGGCACTGGGGCCCTTTATATGTCCAGCTGTCCTTTGTCAACAACAGGTTGTCGCTGTTTTTTTGTGTTGAATATATTCTATACGGTAATTTATGGACCTAATAGGTATCTAAAGCCATTTGCACATAACACATAGGAGCCTACACAACACAAAACACTGTTGCTGTATGTAGGTTTCATTTTATTTGTTTTTTATCTTATATTTTGGAAATGTACATCTGCCTTATGTGTGGTTTGGCCTTGGAGAACATGCAGTTCAGCAGTACATGTGTATATCAAGTCTCTAGGTCAGCCTGTTGCTTTATAAGTATGGCTGTAACCCGACTCTCTTACACACGATTAGTGCCAGGCTGAGGAATGTCAGATTACATTCTCCCCAAACCAGAAGAATGTTTCATTGTTTAGCACATTCCCAGGAAAAGTTGGTGTTATTATGAGATCAAGCAGGATTTTTCCGATGTGAACCTAATTCCTGAGCTCTGAACTGTAGCTCCTTCTGCTGATACTTGACATCTACGGTGAAAGCAGGGTCAGGCCCTCTTTGCTGGTTCTTTGATTAGTAACTCTAATGTTTCCATTTTCCTTCTCATTCCCTTTCTCAGGCCGACTTGTAAGAGAAACTAAAAGGTCCTGGGGGGGGGGATGTAGAATAATCCCTGCCCAAGCTGAAGTTCCAACTCACATGTGATGATTCTGTCAACCCAGGGTCTTATTTATTGGTTTCAATGGAGAGGACAGATCTGGGCACAGAATCTGATGGATCCCTGTTTAATCAAAGTCCACTTAGGAAGCCGCAGAATATCCTCAGAGAAGTGTCTTGGAATAAATATAAAGACAGGAAGAAGAAGAAAAGCAGCAACTGCTTCACATTTCCTTTGCAGTAATTGGTACAGCTAGCCCCAAATTCATCTCCATGCTTCAAGCGAAATGTTGCAATATTAGTGCTTGTCAGCATAAGCATTTCCTCACAGAACGTGTGTGTTCTTCGGTATTGTTTATTCATGCTTACGGGGCAGAGTGCATTATCCTGCAAGGTCATCCAAAAAAGAGCAGAAACTAGTTTTCTTTTGTAAGATGCTGAGGAGACAGCAATGGCAAAGCTCTATTGATGCTAGGATGCGGCAGTGCATGTTGTACTGGGATTAAAGACATTGATTTTTGGCCCTAAAACAATCAAAAGATTTCCCTTCCCGATCAGTGTAATGGTTAATACACAATTTAACATTAAAGGTCATAGTACAAATGTACAAAACTGCTTACTAATCCTTTCAAGCTAATAAAAGAAAAATCTATTCTGAGACAGAAGAGTCTGCCTGCTTTCTTCTGTTAATATGTTCAAATTTTTAAAACAACAGATTAAAATCTTGCTTCTACTATTTATTTATTTATTTATTTATTTATTTATTTATTTATTTATTGCAGAATACAGTGGTACCTTGGGTTACATACGCTTCAGGTTAAAGACGCTTCAGGTTAGAGACTCCACTAACCCAGAAATAGTACCTCGGGTTAAGAACTTAGCTTCAGGATGAGAACAGAAATTGTGCTCCAGCGGCGTGGCGGCAGTGGGAGGCCCCATTAGCTAAAGTGGTGCTTCAGGTTAAGAACAGTTTCAGGTTAAGAACGGACCTCCGGAACGAATTAAGTTCTTAACCCGAGGTACCACTGTATTTTTTAGCCTGGCCGATTACATCCCAAGATCTCAGGGTGGGTTATAGTGCTTAAAATAACAAATCAAATCAAATAAGCAGGTAAAAATGAAAAAAATTAAATTACAGTGTGAGTAGTGGACAAATATTCCATTAAAAATGGGCAAAATGGTAGCCTGGTGATGGAAGCTTTGGTGTCTGGAAGAGTACTGATACATATTTTGAGTCAAGAACTCCATCAGAGTGCCCACCCATGGGTCTGGCCTGGTATAAGGCTGCTTCTTAGGTTCCTAAGAGGTTGGAGAAGAAGAATATAAGTAATATGCCCTTTCTTTTCTCCTCTCCTTGCTTGTTTCTGCAAAGTGGCGTAAATCCAGAACTCCCTGTTATGTTCTCTAGGTTCTTTATTGCATATAATTGTGACAGCTGCCTTGAACATTTTCATGGAAAAGTAGGATGTAAATATAAGTAAATAAATAAAAGACATATAGGGTGGTATCCAAAGCTACATGTGCTTAGTTCCACTGTTGGAATGGGACTTTCATTTTCTACTCCTACTCCTACTCCACATGGCCCCAGAATCTGATTCAGAGGGTCCCCCAACCTTCTGGAGGTAATTATGCAGGCATGTGACTGACTGGAGAGGACAGAATAGGAATAGGAAGTTCTGTTGAATGCATAGAAGTCTGTTGCACCAGCAGAGATGCAAAATTGGATACCACCTACAGAACCAAAGCGCTCCAGGCCATAGATTGCTATGCAACATGTGATTGGCTGCACTGACATTTCCATTGTATTGATGTTGCCACCACACCCTTCGCCCTTTCCGTCCATCTATAGACTGAGGTCAGGGGAATGGGTTAGCCCCACCAAGTCATCTGCTGCTGATTCACAAATCTCTGTAGAGTTTTCTGAACATAGAAAAAATAACCTAAAGCAGCAGTACTCAGTAAAGGTACTTATGTAATGGATCTTTAACGGGGAGGAAAACTCAAAGTACAATAAAGAACAGCTCATCTCCATGGTTTTATGGGCCAGAATAATTACTTTGGCAAGATGAATATGGATATGCAAACAATAATGATTTATCATAAACCTGGAAGACGTGGGTTCTTACTTTTAATAAGTTCAAGATGGTAGGTGGGAAGGTGTGTTAAAATTTTATAATGTGATTCACTATTTTATTTTAAGACTTGGTGTTCGGTCGTGTTAGCTCAGCCTCTTTTTCTTGAAACAAAAGGGGTTATTAATCTGACATTCTTCACCCAGTAGAAAATACTCAGAAATGCTGATGACTTAGATGCATGAAGTATAGTCCAGAAGGCCAGTTCTTCCAGGAAAAGTGAGAGAGGGAGGCAAGCAGACGCTATGATCTCCCTGCTCACTTTGCAATAACGCCTTCTTGATAATTGTAAGAATGCTGTCTTAGCAGCAGATCCATGACTCCTAGCAATGTCTACTTTGCTGGTCTGCTAGAAATCAGAACACTGCTGAAGTGTTCAAAGAAGTCCTTCCTCCTACACATTGTGGCTGCATTTCACCAGCTTGGGTGGCCCACTGCTAGGGTCTAGAATGGGACACCAGTAATGGAACAATAAATAAGACTACTGTTGTGTGTGTGTAGAATACCTTGTCATCACCCCTAAAGAGAAGCATGCATTTCGAAGTAGGAATGAGCTTAAAATGAGGGAGAGGAAGAGTTCCATACTGACTTGGTCCGAGGCATCTCTCAGTTTAGATCTGAGGTGCCATTTTTTTACCCGTCACCTTTTTCCATCAGCATTATTATATTGTGGTCTAGAGGCTGCTAGTTAAATGGAGTCCATCAAGCTAAATGAAGCCAACCTAAGCCTTAGCAAGCAGCTGACATGAGGGTTTTCTTGAAAAAAATTATTAGATTTTCCACAATGATAACAAAAACCACAAAGCAGAATGATACACAAAAACAGAAAAAAGAAAATACATCAATGAATGAAAAAGGGGGGAAACAAACAAAAAAAGGAACAATAAACAGTTAAACAATAACAACAAACTTAATTCTTCACAAATCCAACCTTTTAAACATCTTGGTTGACTTCTTCAAGTCCCTCCCTTCTGAGTTTCCTTGTAGTTAAAAGTAACAGCTTTCCAATATCATTATTAAACTAAAACAATTTCCAATTAGAGTCCAACTTATTCACTTTTCTTAACATTCTAAATCCCATTTATTTAATTATAACTTAGTTTAATCCTAGGCCTATTTGTTTCTTTCAAGTAATTTCTAATTTTTTATATTACAATATGTATTCAAATAGTCCTTAAATTTCCTCCAGTCCTCTTGAAACTCCTCTTCTTTCTGGTCGTGAATTAGCAGACATGAGATTTAACATGCTTTTAGTGAGCTGCTCTAGGTGGCTGGTTGGCTATGTTTGATTTGGCGGGTCATAACACATGACTCGTAGGTTCCTTCTGTCAAGTGAGACTGCAGTGCTTTTCTCCTATTAAGCTTTTGCTGAACACCAAACTATTCTGCTACCCAGTTTATCTTTCAGAGCTCCAGATGTATCTGAACGTCATACTGAGTGTGTCTATCAGAAGCCAGGGATAGGAGACCAAAATAATAGCTTAGCATGCTGGAGAAGAAGAAGCAAAGCAGCTGTGATCTCCTCTCCAGGAGTTCGCACATTCATGCAATCACACTAAGCTATGGTTTGGCTTAGTGTTATCTGAAAACTTACCGCTATCACAAATTTTCAAAATGGCTTTTGTATGTATTTGACTGAACAGACATGGAAGCTTAGTGAATAACCATTATGATCATAATGTCTTGTTAACTCAGTTTCTTACTGGTTTGTGATAATCTCCAATCTGCCCTACAAACCAGGGGAACCTGTTTCTAGCTTTATTTCCTTTTGTCACCCAGGGTTTGCTTGTTTTTCCCACAAGGTTAGTTTCAGCCCCACAGGAACAAAGAGAAAGGAATAATTGTTGAGTGCAAAAGAAGCAACATCCCAAGATCAGCTTGGCATGGTGTGCTGGAAGAAACTTTTCTTTTTCTTTACCAAGAGGCAGCTGACAGTGTCAAGTGTTAACAACGATAATCTGCACACAAGTATTAAGAAAACTTTGCTTTCCTAATCGGGCCATTTCTTAAGCAGCTTAGATTTTTCTTTGTCTATGATATTCCAATAAATAGGCCACTCACTGCTTTAGCATAACAAGTGTCTTAAAGGTGCTTAGTGGGTAGACAGGTGTGCCCTAGTTCAAAAGCCCTAGGCAGATGCTCGAAGTGTGTGCAATGAACGCATGTAATCAAGCACTATTTCTGAAGTATGCTAAACCTATGACTAGTAATACATTTATTAAATTATTTATTTAAATGCTTCTGTTCCCACTTTATAGCCCCTAAATTCTCTCAGAGTGGCTCACGGAATATTTTCACACCATGTAAAGATATTAAATAAGAAGGGGGGAAGATTATTGATTTAAAATTCCAATTGGGGTTGAACTGTTGCTTGAGTTTGGAATTTTATTTCATTTTCAGGATCTTGAATGTGATTTTCAGTTGTTGTATTTCTCACTTACTGTATATGCACTCCTTGTCGAACAACATCATTAACTTTCTACAAACGGTTTGTTGTTGTTTTTTAATAACAGGCAGCTGCTGAAAATCCAGAATTCTCTGAAGGAGGGAACAAAGTGTTATTTTTTCTGATTCTTATTATAAAAGAATGTCTTCAAAAATTGTCCTTGAAGAGCTTTCTCCAGCATATGGAAATAATGGTAAGAACTGCACTTCTCTGCCTCACTTTCTTCTTGGTGCAAGGTTAAAAAAAAAGTTTACGATCTTGCTATACCAAGGTTTCCTTGTGGTCCCCCAGAGTTCTGACAACTGTTCTTCTACCATGGCCTTGTGTTCATAAAGACATTAGGACCACATAAAGCCAAGGACAAAGGAGGCCTGTTGTAGGCTACAGCGCCTCAAGAGAACTGTCCCATTATCCTGGAAGCTGAAGCAAATATGTGATTCCAGCTCTAGAGAGGAAGTTCAGAGAAAGGAGTCAGATACAGATGAACTGTATCTGTAGGCCAGCCAGACGCTTCCTGAGTAAATAAGATTTCTTAGCTTTAGGGAACTGTTGAACCCATGACAAGAAGACAAAGGGGGGAAGGCAGGATATATTTTCCACTGTTTCCACAACAGCAAAAACTTTCCTGCCAATTCCTAGGTTTGAAGGACAAGTTATATGATTCTACTTGATGACAACCCAGTTCTTTGAAAATTCCTATTCAGGTTCATTTCATCAGATTGTTCCCAGAATTCTTAAATCCTTTTCAATGGGTCTGTTTCAGTGGCTTGTTCTTCTGGCAGACTAGCTGGACGCTGTGGGAACAGAATGCTTGGCTAGTGGGCCATTCATCTGATTCAGCAGGTCTCTTTTAATGTTATTAATCTATTGTAAATGACATACAAAAATGACTAGTGTTTAATTGAGCAGTTTATTATTATTATACTTTTCTAAAATCTGAATTTCCTTTGGTTTGTTTCTGCAAGTACGGTTGACGAAGCCAATTTCTTCCCCTTAAAGATTACATGGCACCAGTTCTGCTTTGAGGCAGAGCCTGTAATTTGGCTGCTAGGAATATCTGAACTGTTAGAATCTGGCTGACACTCTGTACAGACCTGTATTATCACAGGAAACAGCAGCCCTGGACTGCCCATGCCCTCTCTACACACACACACCTTACATCAGAATTAGAGCTCTCCTGCTATTCTACAAAACGTACAGTTTCTTAGAAATCTTCTTCAGAGTGCTAAAAGGCTTGTCTTTTTAGGTGAAGACCAGGAACCTAGTATGAAAAGTTGTTTTGATATTCCTAGCTGGAAATCCTTGCTGAACAACGCATTTGATAATCATACAAGGTCTCATAGCTTCCTACACTCATGCCCATCTGTCAAGATGGCACTGTGCCGGCTTTCCAGATGGCTTCCCAATTTCAGAAGGGCAGAGGTGCTAGAAAAAGATGGGTTTCTGTAACATTGTTAACACCACCTTTTTTGCATTCCTTCCGCCCTGACAGCTTAGATAAATTGACACTGCCACAAAGTATACAGGGCATTTTTGAAAACTGCAGGAATCAGAAATGGGGGTGGGAGTGGGGGGAATGTCAGTGCAGATGACCTATCTCCTCGCTAGAGCCCGATCATCACTCTAAACTCCTCAAATATGACTACTGCATTGCAAAAGAGAAAAGTGGCCTGATCCCAGATGCACAGTTGCCATAAACCAAGCTAGGGTTTAGGGCTTGCATGTAGGAAACACTGGGACCATATGGGCTGTCAGAAAGTGTGATGCAAGAATTCGACCTGTAGGCAATCTATATGCAAGCGCATATCTTCCGTGTGATATTCTTAGGAGGGGATTTGAAGCAAGCCCTAATGAGGGTCGTTTCCAAGATATTGTATAACCTATGCAAGCTGTTCCCAGAACGTGTTCCCTGTTGAAACAGCTCCTGTATATTCATGCAAATTGACATGGGAGGCGCCCATTGCGTTTGGTATTACGTCATCCAGTAAGGTAGGTTAACAGCTTTAGTCCACACTTTAGTGACATAGAGGCTGTGGGAAAGAATAGAAGCAAAGACTTCAAAGAGACCAGCTGAAATATATTAATAGAAAAAGCTACATATGAATAGACCTGGTCACATTAACTTCTCCTATGGTTGCCAATTCTGCATTTTTAAAAAATATAATCAGTGAAAAGAATCATCTTGCTAGATCAGATAAAAGTTATGTCTAGTCCATAATTCTGTGTGATGATGTCCCAAAGTCTGGTTGTGGTTGTACTTTGAAGGGTGTGTGTGTGGAAAAAAGAGAGAACTGGATATTTTGAACTGAATTACTTGCCCTGGTCCAGCAAATGACATCACAATCCTAAAAAGGTAAAGGTAAAGGTACCCCTGCCCGTACGGGCCAGTCTTGACAGACTCTGGGGTTGTGCGCCCATCTCACTCAAGAGGCCAGGGGCCAGCGCTGTCCGGAGACACTTCCGGGTCACGTGGCCAGCGTGACAAAGCTGCATCTGGCGAGCCAGAGCCGCACACGGAAACGCCGTTTACCTTCCCGCTGGTAAGCGGTCCCTATTTATCTACTTGCACCCGGAGGTGCTTTCGAACTGCTAGGTTGGCAGGCGCTGGGACTGAGCAGCGGGAGCGCACCCCGCCGCAGGGATTCGAACCGCCGACCTTTTGATCGGCAAGTCCTAGGCGCTGAGGCTTTAACCCACAGCGCCACCTGCGTCCCACATCACAATCCTATGCACACATAATTAAAGTGTATGCACATCATCACTAATCGCACGTGACTAGTTACCCATTACTACAGCTAATTTGGGTCCCACTGTCTATCTCTTTTGTCACCCGGCAGCAGCCATTCTCCCTGGCTGCTGCAGCAGAAGTAGAGGTGAGAAGCAAAACCATGATATTGGCTGTGCTGAGAAACACAGCCCAGCCCCCTCAAAAAATACATTGTGGGTAACAAAACTGCCTCAGCCCCTAGAAGTTGGCACACATAGACCTTAAGATAAAGTAACAGTCCTCCCAGTTGAACAGGCTCCCAATATTCTGAAAAACTTCCTTTCAGAGCCTCACATTCTGTCTATCTGCTATTTCTCAGGCAAAGAACATCAAGCCACTAGCATGCCCAGATAGAAACTGCATCCTCTGTTGCCACCATGTCTCCTGCCTACACATTTTCTGCAGCTCTAAGGGAATCAGAAACAGCATTTTCCCCACAATGTTCTCAGTTTGGCCCAACCTACATAGACTCTGGCATTAAGCATCCTGGCAGTTAGCTGTATCACTTTTTCTTTTTTTTTAAACTCCACTAGTAGAATTGGCTCCTCTGATGTTGCACATGCACCTCTGGCCCTTTGAGAGAAGACTAATGCAACATCCATTTCCATTAGGCCTCCCTCTTCCTTCCTTCCTCTCAAGCACATCGTGTCCAGGTAGCCTTGACAGCAATGGGAATTGTCATTGTCTGTGCATACAAGCTATTTGATTGTTTAAGTATGAGGCTTCTGAAGACTGTCATTCTCCGGTTCAATGATCCGATCCAGGTTTGTCAGGAGACAGAGAGGATTCAGAGCTCCAAGGAAGGTTTCTGGCTTACAAAAGTGCAGCGTTATTTGCTAAGAACCCCATCAAAGGCCTGGTGACCTCATTTTCTTTCTTCCACAACAAAAACAAGCCTGAAGCAAGAGAGACAGAAGGAAACCAATGGTCTTTGCTTCCTTTGTGAAGGGCAAAAGGACATCTAATGGGACCAAATGCCCTTCAGACATGATGCTCAGTTACATGTAATTTCCTTTAAGGAAAAAAAAATTGTGAGAGAACACAGGAGGCTTTCCCCTTTGACCATTTTACTGCCCCAAATTCAAGCCTCCCAGTTGTTTCTCTCGCTGAGGAGGAAATGATATGGGAATCGCTCTTTTTTTACCCATGGGGAAGCCTTTATGGGTTGTATTCAATGCTTGTCCTACTCAGAGTTAGACCCACTGAAATTAATAGACACGATAAACAAGTCTACAGTGAGTTGGAATAGCATTGCTGTGACCCTATGTGGACAAATGGCAGGAATGGAATCCCACACTTGAATTTAACACAAGAGCATAGCTTCCTGAAGCTTATTTCCCCCTTTGGGGGGGGGGGGATAAAACCCATGGGAAATTTCCACAGAAGTGTTATTTGTCATTTCATACTTAGTAGCTGCTCTTCTACTATGTCTTGTTGACCCCAGGCTTAGAAGCAGTGAAAAATGCATGCTGAAGGAGGTTTTTCAAACAGCTCTTTCCCTGAATAGTTTAATTTCTTCTTGAAATCTCTCTCATGCTATTTCTTAAATACCATTAATTTATATATGAGACACTCCATGTGGAATTTCACACAGAGATCTCAGAGCTATGGGTTCTGTCTATCATAATATAATTAGCAACTGCATATATATATATATATATATATATATATATATATATATATATATAATCTCCTTGGTGAGTTTCCTACTTACTATTCTTTGGCTGATAAATTATTCAGCTTGTGAAACTTGGAACACCAAAGTTTTGCAAGAGAAGTGAATTTCTGTCACTTCTTCCTTAAGAGTTAAGAACCATTGAAATTGCTTTACTAACAGTTTTCAATGAAACCTCTTTTGGTTGAAGATCAGAACCTTCCCATGATCCACTGTGCCTAGATGCTCTGGAAACCAGAGTTACTAGGAGGCAAAGGAGAACAGGGGTTAGGCTCCTTCAACAGTTGCAGGAATGAGAAAGTGTCCCAGTAGAGCAGGCATGGCCAAACCTGGCCTTCCAGCTCTTTTGGGACTACAGTTCCCATCATCCCTGACCACTGGTCCTGTTAACTAGGGATGATGGGATTTGTAGTCCCAAAACATCTGGAGGGCCGAGTTTGGCCATGCCTGCTGTGGAGGAAATGCTGGCAGCTGCAAGCTGACTTGGGGGGGGGGTTAAGAAAAGCTTCCCCCCTTGTTGACATTTGCTGTTTCCTCAGAAGTTCAGAATAGCCTCACACAACCACCCAGCTAAGGTTGGTTCGGTTACAATTGAGTGTGTCCAAAGCCACCTAGTGAGGTCATTGGCTGACCCTGCTGGGAGTATGAGACTCCTGACAGCATTGCTCGCAAGGGTCATAGGAACATATAAGTCCACTCACCACGACAAGGTGATGATCCAGTGAGTGATCACCTTGCGTTGAAGTGATGATTCTTCAACATCAACTTTGTTGGACTGGTCATGTTGTGCGGATGCCTGATGATCGTCTTCCAAAGCAACTACTCTATTCCAAACTTAAAAATGGAAAGTGTGACTGTCAACAAAAGAGGTTTAAAGAGTGTCTCAAGGCAAATCTAAAAAAAAGTAGTATAAACACCAACAACTGGGAAAGACTGGCCTGCGAGTGCTCCAATCGTAGAACAGACTTTACCAAAGGTGTCATGGACTTTGAAGACCTTCGAACTCAGGACGAAACATGCTAAGAGGAAGGCACGCTTGGCAGACCCTCACCATGATCAACTCCTGCCTGGAAACCTATGCCCCCACTGTGGAAGGATGTGTGGATCCAAAACTGGCCACCACAGTCACTTAAAAACCCACTGTTAAAACCATGTTCATGGAAAACAATCTTACTCAGCTACAAGTGATCTCCAAGGAAGAAGAAGAAGAAGAAGTGAGATCACTGTGCAGCATCACAACTTGTTGGCATTATACTGCACTCAGAATACTGATAAATACTGATAAAGCAGGGTATCCTTTTCTGTGGATACTGAGCACACCTCCTTTTGTACACATTTGACTCCTTGTCATCCAAGTCCAAGCACAAAAGGTTCTCTATGGGACATTCATTGGTTGGTTTTTCTCCACTTAGCAGCTTTTCACCCTAAAGTATTTTTGTACTTCTGCAATCTTGGGATTCTCCCAGTCCTGTTTATATCTCCCTCTTATGCATGAATGCTGTCATTTTGCCTACTTAGGCAACAGTCATGACTGAACACCAGAAAGTATAAGGAATTATATCAAAACAGAAAACACTTTTAAAAAATGTGCTCCTTTTCATGGCAGTAGCTAATAAAATGGTCCAGAAATTCAGAACATTAAAAACATTCCATCGCATAGATGGAAGCGACAAGAGTTCTTTTCAGCTTCACTGAAGTGCCCCTTCGGGGCAAGTATTCTATGAGCAATCAGAAGTTCATCAGGATAAAAGGAGGTAAAAAAAAAAAAATACATTGCATTACAGCACACAGAGAAGCCTGGGTGACTAGCCACAATTTAATCTGTGAAGTTCTGCCAATCTATGTATTCAAAAACAAAAACAGGAAAGGCCAACTTTGCATTTACAAAAACTGAGCTGCCTGGCACAACACAGAAGAAATAATATCTGGATCCAATAATCTATCATGGCATTAAATGTGCCAAGGAAATTATGGGTGTTACATATCTCAGCTAAAAGAGTAAAAGATTTTAAAAGTACATTATAAGCAGGAAACCAATAATATTTCACTAGGTTAGCAGATATACAGGCCAGTGTCGTATCTCTGGTTATTTAGAAATGGTTGAGTGAACTGGAGGGGTGGGGTTGAGACTAATGAAAGAAATAAACAAGCTATAAAATCAGGTGGGGGCACACCTCCTACAGGCCATATCAACAGAGGTGGTTCTTGGTAGTTCCACCACTCTCAGATATGACTCTCAGACAAGGCATTCTCTGTGACAGCCCCCAAGCTCTGGGGCTTTCTTGTCACAGTGGTACATGTGACACCTTCATTATGTAGTGTCTGTTCTATGCCCTGAGACCTTATGGCGAAGGGCAGGTAAGAAATTGAAACAGCAGCAGCAACATCAGACCATGTACATCTAGGAAGTAGAATAGCTGATTTGTTAATATGACCTGTATTAGGTTCCATGACAGTCACTTCATGACCAGGCCCTTGGAAAACGGGACAAGACTAGAATACAGGTAATCTAACAGTGGAATCATTTGTTTGTCCTTGCAGAAATAAGCTCCACTGAGTTCAGCTGGACTTCCTCCTAGATTTCATTCATAGGATTCAGTTCATAGGATTGCAGCCTAAAGTGACTAAATGCCAACCTAAATTTAAGTCATTTTCACTTTTAAATCTTCCTTCAATTATCTTTTTTTTTTACTTCTAATTTGGAGTTTCTGAACATCACTATGGATTGTGAATTCTCACCTAGCAATAAATACAACTATGTATCTAATATCAAGCATGCAAATAATTGTAATGATTCTTCTCACATGCCTGTAGCTTAGAAGGGGTCACCGAAACTCTCAACTATTTGAAAAGAGCAAATCCTCACCTCACCACACTTTAAGCATGTAATACGACCACTTTAAAGTCCTAAATTTTATTCAGTTGGGCTCTTAAAATAGTACTTCTCTGTAAGAGCCCTTTCTGTAGCCCCTCCTTTAAAAAAATTCACCGCAGAAAAAGCCAGTAAAACACCTATAACCTTGTCACCTCATAAAATAACACATTGATCCTGTTCTACGTGTTACCTCATACCAAAATCCCTCTCCATGTGGGATGGGAGTTTGCCAATTTCCTTTGTACATTCTGAAGTAGTATAGTCACACATCAGAGGACTGTACCATAATCATTTGAATCAGTTATTAGCCAAAGGCAGGCAGGAGCAACCTAATCACAATACCTCAAAACCTCACAATACAGTGGTACCTCTGGTTACGAACGCTTCTAGTTATGAACGCTTTGGGTTATGAACTCTGCTAACCCGGAAGCAGCTGCTCCTGGTTGCGAACTTTGCCCCAGGATGCAAACGGAAATCGTGCACTAGAGGCATGCGTGCAGCAGGAGGCCCCATTAACAAAAGTGTGCCTTAGGATACGAATGGTTTCAGCTTAAGAATGGACCTCCAGAACAAATTAAGTTCGTAACCAGAGGTACCACTGAATGTTGACATGTTGCCCGATAGCCATCACTCATTTTTAATGCTAGCTGTCAGATTGATCTCCAGATTCAATGCGAACATCACTCTTATATCGACGCAGACAACAAAGATGACAAATAAGTTTTAGTCTTAGAACTGCAATTGCATTTTTTATTGTGCATACTCAGTAAAAGGTTTTTGTCTACTTTCATGTGGGTTTCTTGGTTTTTTAACTTTGAGCAGAGACTGTTGAGTGTTGTGTGATTTAACATTATGTAAAGTGGTCCAGAATGGAAGGACAGAGAAGAATTTCTTAGAAAAATGCATAAAAACAAAGCCTGCACTTAGGAGAAGTGGATAAAATCAGGAAATCATTTCCTGGAAGCCAGGACTATATGGCTAGTCATTTTGCTTAGTACACCTCAACAGAGGCCAAATTAGGACTCCAATTATCCATTAGCCAAAGCCAATCTTTCTCCTGCTTCCTCTGAGAAGATCCTTTGAGATTTCCTGCAACTTAAAACAGGTCAACTGCTTTCATCGTATAACAGGGAAGTAAAAGATATATATATACTAGTCTATGGGGAAAGTTTAAAATCCATGAGAACTAAGTTTACGGTACGTTTATCATCACTGAAATATAGATGAGAGGAAGACTCCCTGTGTATTTGGATGTCTGCATTTATGCTTTATGTGGCATCATTTAACCACCAGAACTTTAGATTGACCAGATGCTCACTGGAGTAAAATGAATAGGGTATCAAAGGGCTCATTGCAACCATAATATAATTATTGGCATTGGGTTATTTTGATTATTTTAATTATTAAACATTTATTTAACAAAATTTATATACTTCTTGATTGAAGGGGGGGAGACCACTAAGTGGAGTCCGTTACCCTATATACTCCTGGACCTGATTGTTACAAGAGAAAGCAGGACAGGTGGCCCATATTAAGTGTGTGAATTTGATTCTTGATACGCAGGATAAACTGTGCACCAGCCATCCTGCTGCCTAACCAACTCTTTGACTAAGCTGGTGTAGGTTGCCTTGATCATCATGTTGAGGTTCCCCAGGTTTATTGTTCCATGCCAAGATTTCAACAGGTGCTGCTCAAGTAGTTATTGGTCCAACATGACAATGATATCATAATCTAAGTCTAGCTGCACATATACTGCAGGTGATACAATCTTGTTCTTTTTATTGCAGAGAGGTGGTTGGTGATCAGTTAGTGATTCTGTTGTCAGAGACAGATGAGTGTCTGGTTCAGTCTACAGCAGCTACAAATGTGGTGGACCAAGTTAAGCTACTCAGATCTCAACAGTTGTAGATCTAAATGGTTTCCAGATAGCTTTGGGGTATTCTGTAGCTGATTTGGGTCACATGTCCTTCTCCCAGAACCCTAACTGAATAAGGAATCACTTGCACAGTTGTCGTAAAAGCTCCTACGAATCCTTCCAATTGTCACTATTTAGTTCAGTTCTTCCTATGTTTTACAAGGAGGGACTGAAGGTAATGTTTTACAATGAGGGACACTAGGCATGACAACCTTTGCACAAGTAGATGAAAACTTATGGTAAATACTTCCATATGCACTTCCTTGAAACAATGAGGCCCATAAGCACTAATCTTGTCAATGCAGTCTAGAAGGATGCAGACACTTTTGGGACTCTAGATTGTCCTCAACTATGAAAAGAGTTCTCCGCTGCTGCCCTTTGTTTATGGAAGGTATTGCTGCTTAATATTTTTTGGCTTTGAGAACATTGGCTCTTTAGATGTGCTATTAAGATTCTTCCTTTTATGTAGGCTTTTAACCTTTGAGTGTGATAGAACTTGATTTAATTTGGTTTGTTCTTCTAGCTGCTAATTTAGTTTGTTTATTGTTTTTCTTTTGCTTTTCAATATATTTTTGGCAGATTTAATATTGTTCTGTGCTTTGAGAATTCATTAGTCTTGAACAGCAGATTATAAATCCTAATGTAAATAAAAGTGTTCCAGGTTGCTGGTATTGTTATAAAACAAAGTGGATTTAATGGCAATTCCCAGTTGCCATTAGAACTAATTGCCTTTGGGCTAGCTGAGTGTACATTTGAGGTGGGTGGCAAGTCGCTGTAGAGTCTACTAGATATCCCTTCTGGTCTTTCAAAGGTCCAGTTGAGATGCACCACCAAGTGTGGATTACAAAAACCTCTGACTTCCAGGAGACCTTCCAATAGCCTGCTCCCACTTTTAAGATCAGATACTAAGTTGGTTATCCCTGCATATGACTTTCCTGATGGAAGTCCAGTTGGCATGCTGTGATCTTGGGCAAGTCATTCTCAGCTGTAGGTTTCCATTTAGAATATGGACATAATGGTGACCGTCCTTACCAGGTTGATATAATGGCGATACTTGGGTCAGATGACCCTTGGAATCCCCTCCTACTCTACTATTCTATGATTCAATGAAAAAGTGGAGGCATATAGTAGCATTCATTATATTAGCAAGATGCATAATCATAAGAGCAACCTAACGGATCAGCCCAATGGCCCATTTAGTTTTGCACCCTTTTCTCACAGTGGCCAACCGGAAGCCTATGGGAAATCCACAGCAGGATTTGAGCACAAGAGTACTCGCCCTTCTGGTGTTTTTCAGAAATTTGTATGAGGACCTTGTCTGCCCCTTAAGCCATCTTAGCCATTGTAGCTAAAGTACAACTGTTCTCCCTAACCACAGTGATAGTCAAACTAATGCCATCTCTGATATTCTGAGAACAATGATCACTCTCCACATCAAACGCCCTTTGCATGCCCACACACAGCACCCTCGATCCAATGTGACTCCCAGCCAAGCACTCCTGGACCGCCTCCCCAAGTCACAAACCTTGAGGTTCCTGCCAAACCTCAGTCCTAAGAACCAATTGCGACTGGGGAGGAGTAGCCAGGCGAATGGACCAAGTAAGGGTTGGGTCTGCTCTTTAAGCATAAAAGGGGGTGGCGCCTACCTGGGATATTCTGAGAACAAAGCAGGAAGTAAAGTAAAGCCAAGTGCTTTGCATTTTCCTCCTAATGCAGTGAGGATGACAGAGTATCACCCAAGATGCTTGAAAGATACAAAGCTCAATGTAGCTAAGGGAGTTCTGTGGTCTTCCTCAGTTATCATTCAGAGGGGGGATTCAGGACTCAGCGTTACAGGATGGTGCACAAAACACTTAAGCTGCCATGGTTGTGCTTCAAAGTGCCCCCAGTCTCCTCTAAATCAACAGGGCTAAACCCTTTTAAGATCTGCCTGCTAGATTAAGTGGGTTGTTATTGCAAGCTCAAAAGTACTGCCAGACTGATGAGGCCTATCTGCTAAAAGTTAGAAAAGCCAGGCTGGGAGGCATCTTCCCTGAAGCTGCAGAGATACATTTATTGCACCGGGCTTCCTTATGAGCTCCATATAGTTTTTACCGAGCTGTAACAGCTGATCATTGTAAAACTCACCGAGGCCACCATGGCGCGGAGTCGATTAACTAAATGATGACAGATGGTTCTAAGTATAAGCTGCACAAACTTGCAAGTCAGAGGTCAGTCCCGGGGCTCTATCAAAACAACAAATTGTTAAACATTGCCCAATGTGTTTATAGAATATGGGAAACAATTTTCTTTTGCATTTGCAGTTATCACAACCTTCTGCAGCCTTTGGGTGGGTTTTAAAAGAAGAAGAAAAGGAATCAGTTGCTTTGAGTTGCTGCAGGAGGCTATGTGTTGTTAACATACTGCAGGCAGCTAGAATGACATGGGATTATTTCCTTTACAATCCTTCCCCAGCCATGGAGAGAGGCTATTAACTTCCCTGACCATCCAACTTGGCTATCCTTGAGGGAGAAACCTTCCACCAGCACCACAGTTGCTGCAGAGCTCTGGGAAATCAGACTACCTCCTCCAAAGCTGGAAGACCAGAGAAACCTTTTAAAAAAGCCTACAGACAAATCATCTTGGTACCCATTACATTATCCATTGCATTGGTAGTGGCTGTCCCTTCTCGGGCTGGAAATGCATGACCACATGATGACACATTGAAGCATTTGCTTGTGTTTTCTGTAGTCCTTTAATGTGTGTTGTCCCGTAAGAGGACATCCTTACACTCACGTTTTGCAATTCCACAACCTTTATAATGATCTAGATGACTGTTAGCTGATATGGGGGGGCAGGTTTTATTCCACCTTTGTTATCCTCTCATTCAGTTCTTTGGTTGAGTAAGCTTCATTATCAACCAAATGAGGCTAGCATCTGAAGAAGCAATCATTACAGCAGGATGCTCTGCCATCAGTCTCAATGGTGCTGCACATACTTCATTTTTCAACATGTATGTACTTGGAACAATGGATGTTACAGGACTACACACTGGTCTCCCACCTGCTTTTTGTCCAGTCGTTAACACTTGCACAACCAAATAGTCTACATGTGTCGAAGAACCTACGCAACCCCTAGAAAGCTGTATACAATATGTACAATATGTATGTTTCTTCACTCAGGCAGAAAAATGCCTTCAGGCAGACCTGTGCTGTTCAGTAGCTATGTTGAGGCACTTTATAAAAAATAAATATTTGCTTTTATCACAGGGCTTAAGTAGGAATTCAACCTGTTGCAATCCTGATGTTTGGGGGGACAATTTTGGCTGACTGGGGTTGATGGGAGTTTTAGTCCAAAACATTTAGAGGAGGCCAGGTTCTGAAAGCCTGGTTTAAGGGTTCACATATACATAACTGTGATATTTGTAGAAGTGCGGGTGCTCATATGTGTAAGACAGAATTAAATAACACTGTTCTTTATTGCCATGCCCATGAAGATGCTGAAGATCAACTTAGGAGTGTGCAGTTGATCTGAAAGTTAAGGTCCATCTACACCATATATGCTCCTCTGAGCCCCACTGAACTGGCTGTAATGTACATAAGATGCACATCACCAGCCACAGCTACCACATGTTTCACGTTCCTTATGTGGGTTTGACCCCGGTGGCCTCTAAGCACAACTTTGCACTAATATAATCTAGCAGCTGTAAAGGAAAGGTGATAGTTGTATTGCTATATCTACGCTGGTCAATAGAAGACTGATGCAGCAGGTGAACAGTGAGGGATAGATAATGAAAAATGCCCTAAGCAACAGCAACCACAGTGGCAGAAATCTCACTGATTCTGCAATGCTGCTGTTATTTGAAGATGTTTTTGAAGTGCTTGCAAGGCTTGAAAGTTGCCTGACAGGCTTGGTTTATCTAACTCATACCCCAGATAGTCAATTAATTCTCTTCTCTGAAAACAACATTGAGTTCCTTACAGTCTGAGCAATTTCCTGCTTTATCCCCCTGATAAACAGAAATTTGGCAAAGGTGTTGCTGAAGCGAGCTTTGCTCAGTTGCCGAAAGCAGTGACATTTGTATCCACAGCCCGGTGGAGCTTAGAGTTATTTCACGTTTCTCTCTTTCCTTAAGCATCACATGTGCTTTGAATGGATTAACAGGAGGGGGATTTAAAGTGTTTAATTGGGAAAACATGCACGGGTTTCTCTCTGTGAGAGATCTCCTCCCGCTGATGCCAACGCAAATCAGGAACCAGTCTACAAGAGTTCAAAGATCTATTCCTGGAAAAAAATCAACATTTTATGTGCTGGCCAGAAAAGAAAAAGAAAGCTATGTGGGAGAAATTCACAAGGCCCAGGCCAAACAGGGAAATAAACACTGGGGGGAATCTTAAGTGGCAAAGAATTCCCCCAAAGTACATGCAGCTACAAACTGAGTCCAATTCAGTGGGTGGCTCTGTCATCTCCCTAAGTATTACAGAATGTTGGATTTTACACAGCAGCATTTCATGTGAATGGATTTGTAGCTTGCCTCCACTACTTCTAACATGGTGGGCTATAATGTATTTCTTGTCAATAAATAATTGATGTGGCATGAGCAAATTTTTATTCTGAAAGTGTAACCCAGAGGGGGGGAAAGCTTGAGAACCACTGGTCTACAGAACTATCTTTCCAAGGGGTCATTGAAAGGATTTACCAGCATGGAGTGATATTAGTCACAGCAGTAATAGACTAAAGGGGAACACGACTTCAATCATTCACTTCTTTCTGCAGAAGAAGTTGCGGGTGGTATCTATGGAGGTGGTGAATAATAATTGCGTTATAAATGGTACAATATTAACCACAGTAACCACAGTATCATGCATGCCAAGTCAATGTGACTTGGATTCATCAACGTTCATGTTGAAAGGGGCTTGCTCATTCTGTCAGAGCAGTATTTCTAGTAGTGATGGAGAGGCAGTGATATTTTTGCAATCTTTATGGAATTGAGAGTCAGATATTATTATTCCTCTCTAGATGCACAAGAAACTTCAGGATGTTTCGGATGCACTTCTTTACTGGCTTTCTTGAGATCTTCACAGGTTCTCAAGCTTCCCATTGAACTTCACCAACCAAATACAGTTGTCCTTTCTCTGTGTATGGGTCCATTTGCACAAGGATAAATAATATGTGCCACATCATGGCCATTTAAGTTACATATATATTGGAGCACTGCTGAAGGTACCATCTCACCTCATCCTAACAGAAAGGTGAAGAACCCTGTTCAAACTACAGGTGGCCAGATGGGGCCAACATTCTGTGATGTTCCCTTAGCTACTGTTTTTAGAAGTCTATAGAGAGGAGCATGATTTGGTTAAAACAGGGAGAAGTCATGAGGTAGAAACCTCTGCCTTGCCCCTCACAGTTTGAGCCCTGGACAGAGAAAGTACACCAAGAAAGAATCAAGTGGAATCAAGACCATTCCTTCACAGATCAAAACCTACAGAAAGCTAGCTGACTTGTATCAGTACAAGTGGAAGGAAGTACAGTATGATCCCTTTGCCAGCACAAATAGGATTCATCTTAGCCCTTCTTAAATGAAAGATCTTGTTGAAATGACAGCTGGTGTTTGAGTTCAAAACCATTGGTGTTTCTCCATGAATTTCTCAGAAATGGCATAATTCAACCCAGTTTCTTACATAACATATACATCTTTGAAGTGCAGCCCAAAATTGATGAATATCCTGACAGGCTTGTTCACATATTTTTGGTTAGTTGAAACATCTTACCACATGAAGTTAATTTCATTTCAAATGTTATAGAACATATATAAAAAATCTCTTTCTTCCCAAACACAAGAATGAGGAAAAACCACTTGGGTTGGTGGTGATGTATACATTCTGCGAGACCACACAGACACACAAACACAGAAGACCGATATGATCCTGAAAGCACTGAATTGGCACATAAATTACAGAACCATTCTCACTTAAGGTTGTCACAATCCAAGAAGTAAGAACAGAAGTTGGCAGGATTGTTTTGAAAAGGCCAAATGCATAAGAATTGCCTTTGCCAAGGAGGGGGGGAGAGATGGTAGAAAGAGGGGATCTCATATGTATACCAGATGTTTAAGAAATGCCCTGTGTACTTTAAAGAAATGCCCCACATACTTTTAACAGGACTCCAGCACATCTTATCAGATTCATTTTAAATTTTATTTTAGAAGAAAAGCAAGTTCAGACTTTTCAATCTGAACTGAGATCCCATGAACATGAATTTCCATTCCAATATACAGCAGTGCAGCCTTCTTTACTACTCACCAGCTTGTAAACCTGGATTTTTTCTGAATCAGTTGTTAAAAGCTTCCTCTCTTTGATGTTGTAACAAAATGCACTGTTTGTTACAATTGCAATAAAAATGTCCATGAGTGGCACGGCATGCAGATGTCTGTAGAGGTTGAGAAACAATGTTCATATTGTGATCCCAAAATTCTTAGAAGACCAAACGTATCTGCCTGTAGCCAAAAAGAAGCAAAACATGCCTTTATTAAGTATACTGTACTTGACGGCAGGGCTGCATTTCATCAGGAATGTAAATCTTGATGCACGGCGGCTGTGTTTCATTGTGTATATTGTTTCAGAAAGTATGAATTCAGTAAGTCTGCTTTTCAATGTGAACTGAATTACTACTTGCACATATGGGCAACCTGCAGCCCTGGGTCCTCATGTGGCCCTTGCTCTAATTTTGTGCACATGCAGGAAATGACATAAGCCACTGGGCGGAGCCAAGGAGGGGGCCTCCAGGCTTCAAGTCAGAAACACAGCCAGTATTTCCTAAAAGGCCATTTCCTAGAATAAACATTAGGCAGAGGTTTTGCATGTTCAAGAAGACATGCACACTGTGTGCTTTAATTTGTAACAGCACGGCATAAGGATAAAAAGATTTCGTGCCATTTTCCTTATGGCCCCGTTTAACACAAAATATATCTGTAGGCTTTTCCGTATTCATTTTATTTAGCCATGCAAAAGTTTGAAACTGGGATTAGTTCACTATATGAGGGCAAATACCACACATAGTTATGTTGAAAGGATTAAAATTCCTCAGCCAGTGAGTTGTGCCTGTTTTTAGCTTTATAAGATTAGATTAAAAAAAAGAGAAACAAGGGGGGGGGACCTGTGGAACTAGCCACAATGAACTTATTTTCACATAAGCACGAGAGGGGGGAAATGGTGGTTAGATTCATTTCAGTACAGTGGTACCTCGGGTTACATATGCTTCAGGTTACATACGTTTCAGGTTACAGACTCCGCTAACCCAGAAATAGTGCTTCAGGTTAAGAACTTTGCTTCAGGATGACAACAGAAATTGTGCTCCGACGGCGCGGCGGCAGCAGGAGGCCCCATTAGCTAAAGTGGTCCTTCAGGTTAAGAGCAGTTTCAGGTTAAGTACGGACCTCTGGAACGAATTAAGTACTTAACCCGAGGTACCACTGTACAGTGGAAGCAACTGTTGACAACACTGGGGAAATATTCCAAGGCTACTATAAATTATGATGCTTGCATTGGATGAATGGAATGGTAAACGTGGTTGCAGAGGACTCCATCCCTCCTGTGGCAAGGCAATGCTTCTTGCTACCTTGCAACAAGGAAACTTTGGGGCTGAGTTATGGGAAAGGTCTGCCATAGGCCTACCAGACACAACACTACACTGATTTTTAGAGCAGGCTTCAGTAGCTATATGGAATCCTTTTCGCAACTTGGAGCAGGGCTGGCAGAATGTCATGTGGGTGGGACTGGGGCAGCCCTGTTTTTATGGCAACAGGCTTTTTAAAAATCTACACCGCACTGGAACTGGGTCCAGGCATTTGCCCAACCATGCTGCATGGTGGCACCATGGCTAACCCAGAGCTATAACTAACATCACAAGGGCCCATTAACAGCATTTCTGGGAAGCAGCAGGTGCTGGAATGGGAATTCTCCATGTCAGGCAGCGAAATGACGCCATGGCTATTCATAGGAACATAAGAAACATAACTCAGTATTGTCTACAGTGACTGGCAGATAGGATGTCTTTTCCAGCCCCAAGTGGAGATTGAACCTGAATTTTTTGGCATGCAAAGCATGTTCTCAACCAAACCAATGAGCTATGGCCTCTTCCCACACTTTTACAATTAATATAGTGCAAATCTTCATTATTTAGGGTGCTGAGATATATATATGGGACATGGGTGGCGCTGTGGGTTAAACCACAGAGCCTAGGGCTTGCCGATCAGAAGGTTGGCGGTCTCCTTGCCTGATGGAATGATCTGCCCATTCCCCCACCTGCACATTGTTTTATTGGGGGGGGTTTCTCCTGATCCCTCTCCCCCAGCTAATTTAGGGGACTGCAGTGGGAGAAGAAGCAGGAAAGCTCCACTGCATTAGCGGAAGTCTTTACATGGGCTTCCACTGGTGGGACTAGTTAGCTGAATTCAGTCCATGATGTCTGTTTTTATCCATATGTTCTGTAACAAATTGTGTTTCTCATATGTCATGTTAATAACCTAGTTCAACCCATCACTTAGAAAAATAGACTGGTACAGCTGGAAGGAAAACCTGATGGTTATCTAGTTCAAGCCCCTGCAATGCAAAAACATGCAGCTGTTCTACAGGGGGATTGAACTTACAACCTTGGCATTATCAGCACCATGCTCTAACCAACTGAGCTATCCATCTCATGTCTTGCCTCTTGATTGCCAGGGTCCCCTTTCAAAAGTCCATCCTCAGCTCTGTTCCATTGAAATCAGTGGCACTTAAAAGAACATAGCTAGCTAGCTCACAGCCTAGATTTTTAATTTAGTGAGCAGCACAAGGAAAAATGCAGGGTATAAAGGAAAAAAGCCCAAACTTATATCATGATTTTGTTTTAACGAGGGTGAATAAAAAGTAAAATATCCTTGACTATGAAAGTAGTATTTATATAGTAGTAGTAGTAATAATAATAATACAAGAAGAAGAAGAAAAGTATTATACACTGCAGCAACAGGTGAAAAATGATGATTTTGACAGCTGAAGTCTATCATTATCTAAGGAATCACTTAAAATAATTAGGTAAAAGTGAAAAAGTAGAATAATGAAGATAGAAAACTTTCAGACACTTTGAACTTTGACCCTCTTTGTCTGGTTTTCAAGTGGATTTAACCTTCGTATTCAAAAAGAATATCATTTTGGCACCTTCCTGAGAACACAATGACAGGTAATGCTATCTACTTACTGCACAATTTCATATCTATTATAGAAGATGTTGATTTCTTCAGCCACTGCTCTCCTTCCATACTTCAATCACAAAGGAATTAGGGAAGCTTCTTCTGTCAAAGAGCCAGATAAAATGACAGGCCATCTTAATTTTGAAATCTCAGAAATGTGATACAGTTGTCATGCTTCTTTGATGATTGCAACTTGTTTCTTAAAGCAACCTTTTGCAATTATAAATGAGCCCATGAAAATGAATTTGAAGAACTCAACAAAATTATGGAGCTCTTACCAAAAAGGGGAGTAAATCTTTTGAAGAATCTCCAATTCTCAGCAATATGAAAATCAAATTCTTATACATGATGTCCTACTTTCAAATGATGATATCACTTTTAAAACTGCATATGTTTCATAGATATTTAATGTCAAACTTTCGGAAGACAGAGAAGACTGACAGTTATTGCTTACAACATAGAATGCATAGCTTAAAACCTAAAAGGCACAGGCCAAATAATAAACTGTGTACTTTAGGATTATCTCTCATTACATAGAAACACCAACCATATGTGTTCATAAATGAAGACCATATTTGATCAAAGTCTTTTCTTCTAATTTTGATTTTCTAGGTCACCCTGCATCTCTCAAGCAGGGTTCTTAACCCATCTTTAAAACACAATTTCTCTGTCAGTTTGAAGGTAACACAAACAGAAGGGTAGACTAGGAAAAGGAGGCAAAATCACAAGCTGTGTTTAGTAAGCAAACATGGAAAAATTGGGTGGATTTTTGGGTTTCTAGGCCAGAAGGACAATCAGCCTGAGTTCCATTTAAGTGATCTAATTGAACCCACATTTTTTTAAAAATCAGAAGATGTCTTCCTTAAATGTAAAGCTTGTGGTTGTATTTACAAATACTTTCTTCAGACATGTCTAATACTGACACAATGGACTTCAGATCAATATGGAAGCAGGATATACCACAGCCACTTTGAGTACCTCAGGTTTGATCCTGGAATGTCCTGTTTTTCCTTGGGACGTCCATATTTTCATCAGAGACAGGTTGGAGGGTATGTGATTGCTCAATAAACAGGTCATCTGGGAAAGCAACCAGAATACCAGCATTGCCTATGGACCCTTTCATAACTGGGAGGCTGGCAAGGCAAACACAAACCTTCTTAAAGCATGGAATACAACTCTTTTTTCTCTGCCAAGGGCCCACAGTCCAGTTGACTTCCTCCTTCTCTTCACCCTGGCAAACTTCTTGCTTGTTCACCGACCTTTCGCTCTGGCCCAGACCATGGTGGCTGTGAGAAAAAGGAAGAGGAGCCACCACTGCCTGCTGTTTCATTAGCTGTCTGCCAAGAAAGCAAACCAGAACGCTGTTGTGGTACCATGTGTGGTCCAATACCTCACTGGTGAAAATCAAAGCAAAAGGAAGCAGGAAATGTGGATTTGAGGCTTGCCCTAGGGCAGGGATTGGGAATCTCCTAGGGCAAGGATTAGGCTCACAGAGCTAATTAGGTCCTCCACACAAGCACCCCTATTTGGACCTTGAGGCCATTTTAGACCAAGCCCACCTTTCCTATACTCCACATAGTCCCAAGTTCCATTGGAGAAATGTTGGAGAGTATGATATGATGTCAGGTGTGGGTCAGGTAAAGATGCAGCTGAGCCAACAAGGGGTTACAGGTACTGCCAGTCAGTTGATTAGTGGCACCTGCAAAGCCCTGTGCACAGTGCTGTGCAAGTGTCACTAATCAGCTGTTTGCTGAGGCTTGCATGGCTTAGTCCCTGGCACTGTGCAAGCCCCAATGGTCTGCTGATTGTAGGGACTTCCATAGTTCCATGACAAAACAAGCTCAAACAGTCCACTGGTTGACAGGGCGTGGCACTTTGCACTTGGAGCTGTGCAAGCCTTGAAGACCAGAACCCAGAGAAACAAGGTAAACCTTCCTAATCTGGGTAAAGCTTCCTATATGCACCAAATTAAGTTTAGATGGGAAAGAGAAAGGCAACTGATAGGGCTTCTGCTCCAGTAACTTAAAATTAGTCTATGTAGGCCAATTCTCCTTTTGCTTCTAAGGAGTTCAAGTTTTAGATATCATAGGAAAGTATTTTCTTGCTACTCCCCCTTCCTGCTAGGTCAATGAGATACATTATTTAATGTAATTTCTGGAACAGAACTGGGTTTCACAAGTATTAATGTGATGCTGAACTCAAAGCACACTCCTGCCACTTGACACTATTTCACCGACAGTTCTCTCCTCATGTCTTCCAGTAATTAAAAAGGAAAAAGAAAATTCGTAAACAAGAACACACAAAAGTATAACTATTTTCACCAGGGAATTACAGTGGTACCTTGGATTACATATGCTTCAGGTTACAGGTGCTTCAGGTTACAGACTCCACTAACCCAGAAATAGTACCTCGGGTTAAGAACTTTGCTTCAGGACAGAAATTGTGCTCCGACGGCGTGGCGGCAGCAGGAGGCCCCATTAGCTAAAGTGATCCTTCAGATTAAGAACAGTTTCAGGTTAAGAACGGACCTCCGGAACAAATTAAGTACTTAACCTGAGGTACCACTGTACTGCTTTGATAATGCTGTTTTCTCAATTCAAACATCAGCTCGTGACTAGAAGGTAGAAATACTCCCGCTTGAAGCAACTTCCTGGTTCAAACCATCAAAAACTCCAAGGACACTTCTGGCTTGGAAAAAAATAACTTCTGCAAGCGAAACAGAACTGAAAACATGTCACAAATGAGGAGAAGTGCTGTTGTACCTGGCTCCTGTTGTTGTACCTAGCTCCTGTTTGCAAGCTGCCTGTTGACATCTGGTAGACCACTATGAGAACAGGATGTTGGACTAGATGGGCTTGAATCTGATCCAGAAGTGCTATTTTTATGTTCCGGAGGAAATGGCTGACATAAGTCAATAGGCTAAACCTGTTGGTTTCCAAAGGCATTTCATTGTTTGAAAAAAATAATGAGCAGTTAATTTCAATCTACTTCCTCGGACAGCAGTGGGGGACCATTTCTGGCCTGAGAGCCAGATCTTTATCTCCCTCCACCTGTGATAGGCCAAAGTTGACAGGTTGGTGGTGTCATCCATCTGTCAATTACCTGACACCATAGTATTAATGGGGATAGGATTGAAGACTTTCTCTCCTTCTTTTAAGGTGTCAGGGGCTTCTTAAAGACTAACAAATTATATGAGTTCAGAATGGAGTGTGACTAGATTGTCAATAATGAATTTATACGCTCCTGGGTGGCCTTCCTGCAAGTCATAGTAGATAAAGATGAGCATGAGGAAAGATACTTGTGCACCTACTGTTCTGTTAGGCAAAGTAAGGAGTCAAAGCTCCC
The DNA here is from genome assembly GCF_964106915.1 of Podarcis gaigeae. Lineage (NCBI taxonomy): Eukaryota > Metazoa > Chordata > Lepidosauria > Squamata > Lacertidae > Podarcis > Podarcis gaigeae. Next base: position 102,883,798 of record NC_139678.1, on the reverse strand, counting down.
CTACAATCGAAATTGTGCATATGTGTCTACCACAAAATTTCTCCTTTGGGTTGCTGTTCAAACCACCAATAGATACTCCTGCAAGAGATTAACACTGCTTAATTTTCTCTATGTGGGGCAAGAAGCTACAGTTAGAACTGGTTATGGAACAACTGATTGGTTCAAAATTGGGAAAGGAGTACGACAAGGCTGTATTTTGTCTCCCTGCTTATTTAATTTATATGCAGAATTCATCATGCGAAAGGCTGGGCTGGATGAATCCCAAGCTGGAATTAAGATTGCCGGAAGAAATATCAACAAGCTCAGATATGCAGATGACACAACCGACAGAGGGGCGACAGAGGACGAGATGGTTGGATAGTGTTTTCGAGGTTACCAGCATGAGTTTGACCAAACTGCAGGAGGTAGTGGAGGACAGAGGTGCCTGGCGTGCTCTGGTCCATGGGGTCATGAAGAGTCGGACACGACTAAACGACTAAACAACAACAATTTTCACATATATAAGTGACAGTGAGATAAATAACAAGAGTGCTCTTTGAATACAATTTGAAACTAAGGATGCTTAGAGATAAAGCTATGAGAAAAGGAGTTGTTGGTTTTTTAGAAGCTAGGATTGTCCATCAGCTGCAAACATTTGCAGTCCCTCAAACAGCAGAATCTTGTTGTCCACATTAGTGCACAGCAGGCTATCTCAGATCTTTAAAATATAGACAATATCTCAGAATAAACATACTTTGATTCAAAATCATATGAGACTGCATAAGATCATAGGAAGCTCCCTTATACCGAGTCAGACCATTGGTCCATCTAGTTTACTGTTGTCCACACTGACTGGCAGCGACTCTCTGGCTGCTCAGACTAGAGTCTCTCCCAGCTTGAGCTGGGAGATACTGATGACTGAACCTGAGACCTTCTGCATGCAAAGCAGATACTCTTCTTCTGTGTGTCACTAAGTCTGTGAAGCTGTGAATCTAGATGGATACACACAGAACACCTTGATGGAAGCCAGAGCGGTACCTATTTATCTACTTGTACTGGTATGCTTTCAAACAGCTAGGTTGGCAGAAGCTGGGACAACGGGAGCTCACCCCGTTACGCACATTCAAACTGCTGACCTTCCGATCAGCAAGCCCAAGAGTGGTTTAGACCACAGCACAACATATTATGTGAAACCTGCCAGAGAAATACTTGGCACAGAGTTTTTCAAATTTCCTACCTTCAGAGAATAGTTTCCATGTTGACTTGATTGTCATGGATCTTAGGCTTTATGGAGAATTCTGTGGAATATTCTGGGATGGACACTCAGCTTACCAGGGCACTGTTTGGCTTCACTGTCATCCTCTGCATACCAAACATAAAAGTGTAAGAAGAGCCTTCTGAATTAGGCCAAAGGCCCATCTAGTCCAACATACTGTTTTCAACTAGATGCCGGTTAGAAACACATGGGCAGCACCTGAGTACAATAGAGCTCTCCCCCCCTGTTCTTCCCAGCAAGTGCTATTATTCAGAAGCATACTCCCTCCAAAAATAGAGATAGAAGCAGGCCATTGTTGCTAGTAGCCATTCATTGATAGCCATATTCTCCATGAATTTGTCTAACCCTCTTCTGAAATCATTCATGTTATTGGCCACCACTACCAATAGTGAATTAACTATGTGCTGCATGAAGAAATACTTTATTTTATTTTTATAATCATTTTTATTAGTTTTCAATTGCAATCATCCAATGGTAGACTCATTATAACAATGCCATAATACAATTACTAATCCCAATCATTCATATGCCAAATTATATTGTTTAGGTAGCCTCCCGCATGCTAGAATTGATGGTCTGGTGATTTACTTTATTTCTGAGTTCCAAAATCTTATTCATCTCAATTACACTCCAGTCAAAATAACAATCCCTTATACAACAACTGCAATATTAACAACAACCATTCATATTGACAAATAAGAAATATTTTGATACTGAGAGTGTGTCAATACCTCCTTGTGGATTGCAGTGAAAGCTGGGGAGACATAGATTGCCCTATATAAGAATTTTGCCTCCTTCCTGGTCATCACATGGAAACTTTGTGGGAAAGTTGTGCATCATGACCAATCATCTCTGAGGAGTCCCACACTCAGTTAAGCTTCAGATCAGCTCCAGAGTTGCCTGGAACGCAACCTGACAACCACAGCCTCAAGGTTACATCCATACCTAGCAGGCAATAGCTATAATTATGACAGAGGAGGGAAAGAATTCTAGCACTTGGTGACAAAGGCTAGCTTAATCTTCAACTCTTATTAAAGTGTTGTACAATATGGGCCTGCTTAGCACTGGAAGATCCAATGTTGCCCTGGTGGTTGTTTCACTTCAAGAAAAGCACTTGCAGATCTCATTATTTCCAGCCTCCTTTGGCACATATTTTTTAGAAGCGAGTCAGAGAAGTCTCCGTAACAACACTTTGGGGTCTAATTTGTTGCTGCTGCCAGTGCATGTCTGTAGCTGCCATTGCGATTAACTGGAAAGGGCTGTCAACACTTGTGGGAGATTAAAGCTGCAAACTAAGGATGTTGAAAAGAAAACGAAGAATTTTCTTTGTAGCTTCCTTTTAACAACTTCCATTATGAATGACTCCTTTCCCGTGACATAGGAAAGCCTCTTAAAGTTTGTAGTCTCTTAAGTGTTTAGGATTAAACTGAGGAAAAATTAATGTGAAAACAAATGGCACTTGAATCCGGTTGTCCTCAGAACAGCAGAATTACCATTAAATAGAAAACAGGCCTGTGAGCAAATATGTTAGTAACATATTCCTCATAATTGCCCCCCAGAAAACACATTCTTACACTGTGATTCTGAAAACCTTTCTTGGAATTAACCGGAATTACTGCCAAATTGTGAGAAGTAATCCTGTATGCTATGATAATGAGCAGATTGGAACTGACAGCGTTCGCCCATTCCAAGGGTATATCAAATGAGAGACCGGAGTGGTGTTTCATAACCTTCCAAGAATGTATTATTAAGCAGCCAAAAACAAAGAGGTATCAGCAGGATCGTGGGAACTCTATTGTTGCAAAAAAAGAAGAAGAAAGAAACCAAATTAGGAGGAGAACCCCAAAAAACACCCTAGTGGAGATTGAGCATGCTCAGTGGCCAATGGAATTCAGAAGGACTGTTGTGGGGGTTGTGCCCACAGCTTGATGGAAATGTAGGATTGGAGGAGGTCTTTGAAGGAAGGAAAAGAGGTTGCGTTCTGGGAAGTAGGTCTGGGTTTAAGATCTGAGGGATTTTATACTTTTAGGGCAGGTAAGAGTTTTCATAAGAGTAACAAGATTTCTTGTGAGAAAGTGACTTGCATCTCTACGCTGGTGCAAGTTGGCTGGAACAGGAGGACTGTATTCTAGGAAACAGGGAGCCTTCCACTGAACCAATTACTTGAGTTGGCCTCTAGTATAATAGTTGGCTAGCCATTTGCTGTGAGCGTAATAAATAATAGTTTTGTGTAAAATAAATAAAGCTCACTGATGGATGTCCTTTGGCAGGTAAGTCGGCACATCTGCTGATGTATTACAATCTCTTTGACAGTCATGATAACATGTCCATTATTACAGTCATGCTCACATGCCTCCTCAACTTCAAAAGCATGGGTTTTGACATCACATTCACTTTTCTATGTGCCAAATCCCATGATTTTGAAGGTGGTGCTGTACAATCCTTCTACAAGGCCATTCATCATGGAAATGTCTTGGGAAGCCCGCTCAAAGAAGAAGACTTACCTGTCAAAGATCATCCATCTAGGAGAGTTTTCACATGTAACTACAGGATTTATTATTTCTCTGGTTGATGGTAACAGTTCTTAGCATCCCATTGCTGGAAGGACACTTCATATGATGAAATTGCAGGAGTGCAGTGGAGGTGTGTGTTAAACACAAAGATGCATTGAATCTCCCTTTTCAACACTTCCTGAAATCCATAGCCTCTTCATGCCTATCCTAATGGTGGACATTTTGCTGATTACTTAGGACTCCACCAGATGACCTATTTAATGCGCATTCATCCTGAGTTGCTTCCACAGAGGTTGGATCACAGCCAGTCTTTACTGAGCATACTAATCTGCTTGTAGGGAGGTTATACAACAATGAACATTCATCCTGAATTCAACCTGATTTGCTCATGGAGTGTTTATGCATCTTCCCATGAAGCATTCGTTCATTCCACACTTTTCAATGCATTCCCCCATTTGTTGTGTTTCAGTGTACTTCAATTGCTCCAACCTAAATTTCTCAGTTTGCACTTAAACCCCTCCTGCAAAATACTAACAATCTGGAGGCTCCCTTACACATGTCACATTTGTATTCTACCCTTCTTTCAAGCAGCTAGTTGGTACATCACTACTACAGGCATAATATTACCTTGAAATCCAAGGCATGTCTACTCAGAGGTAAGTCCTACTAAGTTCAATAGGACTTATCCTTAGGTAACTGTGTATAGTACTGTATACTAATAAAGTATATATGGTGTTGCCTTGTTTTATCTTCTTAAAAGGCATGGGATAAAGCTTTAACTAAAAGCCACCAAAGAAGCTTTCTAGGGTGAATGGGGATTTAAACCTTAGCTTTTCAACATCCAAACCCATCCACTTGGGTATTAATTAGGTTCTCAAAACACAGTTCTATAAACTCCTGGAATCAAATAATGGGATTTGTACTCTAGCCATTGTCACACTGAATTGGGTGGAAGCGCATAGTCTTGAGTTTCCATTAGCCAGTAGCTGGATCATTTTGTTGAATTTGTTCTGCTCTTCTGCTACCATCCTTTCCTCGGCCTTCATTTCTTTCTCTCTCTCTCTCTCTCTCTCTCTCTCTCTGTGTGTGTGTGTTTCCATCTACTTGCCAAGTTACTTTCTGAAAGCGATTTCTCCCCCACTATTGGTTTCATTTCTTAAATGACCTATTTCTTGTCTATTTTTCTAATTTTTCTGTTAATTTTCTCTTTCCCTCTAGTATTTTCTCTTAAGTATACTCCCAAAGTATTTGCTTTCATCTATATTTTGCTGGGAGTTAAAACAATTGACACCAAGCCTACTTCAACTAGTTATGCGTTTATTATTTGTGGAGCTTGATCTTAACATTCATGAGTCATAAGAAAATAGGGATTTCTCTTTGTTTAAAAAATGAAAAGAAAATTTCTAGCACAGCAGGAACCCAGAAGAAGCTGTTGAATGAGCAAAATAGCTAATAGTTCCCACTTAAATGTCACATAGAAAATCTGAAAATAATTCTTATGAACATCTTTTCTGCTCTATCAAGCCATTTCTATTTTCTCCCCGGGTTAATGTCTCAAATGGTGATCTGGGAACTAATAAACCTTATTTTTTATTATCTGGAATAAGTGGGCAAATCAATGATGTGCTATTTAATATTTTACATCTGATGTATGAATGCATAGTTGCTTTTTATGACCTGGATTCTAATTTAACTAACTTATAAAAAAAGGTGTCTGCTACATATAGCCAGCCAAGGAGAACAAGAAGTTCTTGAAAGACATTGATAGCATTTTCATATAGTCTGCAGCAATTAAAAGAGCACTGAAAACATTTTTCTTTTCCACCTTGTTTCTCATGACTGGCCATAAGCATGGCAATATTAAGGTAAGTTATACTAAAGAATAAGAAAGGGGAATGAAGAAGAAGACCAAGCTTTTATCTTTTGATGAGCATATTTGTATTATTAATTTATTTGTTAAATTTATATCCCACCTTTCCTCCCAAAAGGAGCCTTTCATCATGGCTAAACTTCACTGCTTCTGTTCTGCTCACAGCACAGCATTTAATCCTACAAATGTCTCCACTAATGTAAGAGGAAGCTTGTTTCCCCCACCACCACCACCACCAATGATTCATGATTTTAAAAGTCTAAAGTCGGTGAGAGCTCTGGGTAAGTAATACTTATACTTGAACACCCCATAATAAATGGTGTTCCACCTTGTATAAAAGGCAGACATTCAATCTAACTGTGCATCTTTTTCTTTTCTTAAAACCTAAAGGTAAAGCACCCCTGACAGTTATGTCCAGTCGTGATCAACTCTGGGGTTGCTGTGCTCATCTCGCTTTACAGGCCGAAGGAGCCGGCGTTTGTCCGCAGACAGTTTTTCCAGGTCATGTGGCCAGCATGACTAAGCTGCTTCTGGCAAAACCAGAGCAGTGCACGGAAATGCCGTTTACCTTCCCGCTGAAGTGGTACCTATTTATCTACTTGCACTTTGATGTGCTTTCGAACTGCTAGGTTGGCAGGAGCAGAGACCGAGCAACGGGAGCTCACCCCGTCACGGGGATTTGAACTGCCAACCTTTCGATTGGCAAGCCCTAGGCTCAGTGGTTTAGACTACAGTGCCACCCGTGTCTTGCTTATTAAGAACTACAACTATGAAAACTAGGAATTCATTTTCAGTGGAACCCTAGAGGAGGAATCTAGCCATCCATTATATGCTCCTTGCATCTTCAATTTAGAAATTTATAATATTAATAATGCTCTTATTAATGTAGTACATCTTCCTGCAAAGGAGCCAAGGTGACAAACGTGTCAATGCTAAAACAATACAATCTTTAACTGTTTTTTTAAGTTTTGACTATATAGTTATCTCAAACTCAGACAGGAAAGGAGGAGTGGATCACTAGTTAGCCCATCGTTGCACTCAAGGTAAATTTCTACCTTACAGAAAGATATATGGGCGAGCATGGCATGCATGCTAATAGAAGTGGGCTAGCTCAGAATTACTAGTTTGTGAAATTCATAGTGCCCTGTATTACAAATCAAGCACCATTTTGTCCAATAATTCTGAATGTAATGAAAGTCTGAACATCTCTATTTGGATCGCTTCCGATGGTTTCTTGCAAACTATATGTGCTTATTGTCCCCCATTCCAGATCCAAAAGCCTTTTTTTAACGTCTCTTGTTTGGGGGAAGAGGTCAATATAATTCCAAGTGGCTCTCTGCCAAAGCTGGTGCTAGGAACTCCAAGTTCATGTGTTGATTCTAATAAGGCATCTGAATGCACTGTCACCATGATGAGCCGGGAGGAGACTCTTGGAAAACAGATGAGCTTTCTTCCCAAAGCTTGTTGAGAAAACTTGTAATTACTGGTCCAATTTCAAGTTGAGTTTCAGGGCAGTACAAGAGTGGCACCATGTCACACTTGCAATCTAACTTGAGGCACATGTGTCACAAAGGTTGGCCACCACTGAATTATACTATGTATGAACTAGATTTTTGTCAGGTTGTTTTTTTAACCAAACTTTTGTTCCATCACTGGGAAAATGGTATAGTTGGGGATTTAAATGTATGCCTTTGGCTAGTGTTGTCATTTGCATGTGAGTGATGTGACATGCTATGGACGCAATCACTTGTTTAATTTTTGAAGAAAAGAAATCGCTATAAAGTTTTGTTATTATCTTTCAGTACAATGGAAAACTTCCAGATCAAGAACGCTGACATACTAAATTATATGATAGTTTAAAAGAGGCAAACCATGATGTAATCATTTCAGAAACTTGCAAGATTATAGGGTTTAGGTAGAAAGTAAATGAAAGTACACTAAAGCTACTGTACACACCTATAGTTTTGTACAGTACATTAATTGGCCTCAAAATCTCAGGCCCACCCAACAGCGCCAAGAGAGGTGGAAATAGTTGCTAGGGAAAACACAAACTCTCCCAGGAGTCTTCCCAGGCTGAAAGAAAGTTCTATCTCGTGACATTTAAGCATGCGTTAGGGTAAAAAGATACTCCCTCACCTAGCCCCTCTCTTTTTTGTGATCACCTTGTCTCCAGGTCAAGGGCAAAATGAGGCATTGCCAAAAGACTGGTCTTTATGTTGTCCCGGTTACACTCAAAGAGACTCAACCACTTGCCTCCCTCAGTTAGGAAATAGGTTTGCTGTGATGATGCTTGAAGACAGTCACCTGTTAGGGATGCTGTAATTGTTCTGTCCAGCACTGTAGGATCCTGCAGTCAGCAAGGGATTCAACTAGATTACCTCCAAGACCCTTCCCAGTTCTGAAATTCTATGTTTCTATGATCCTCCACAACTGCATCAAAAGATGCAGCAACTCCAGCTGAAAGCTGAATTCAATTGACGTAATGAATCGGATCTAGCAGATCAGTGTACTAATAAATTGAGTGAATCTTCTTTGCTATATTGGTGAAACAGAGTAGCATGGTGTGAGGTGTTTTTTTAAATTATTCTTTTTTATGCAAATACTGTTTCTACAAAACTCATTACACTCCAATCTATCATTTAGATCAGTAGAAAATGCCTACAACCCTCCAGCCAAATACAGGCCTTATATTAGACCTCAGGGGGGGGGGGTTTCAACAGGTACTCATGGAACCAGTTGCTGTCTGTTTGATAGCTGAGTTATGCAACTGAACTAGATAAAAACATTGTTCTTCCAATATACTGAGGTTGCCGGTACCTTTAAGAACTGTCTGTTCTTGCTGCTTAGGGTGGGGGATTCTTTTCTTTTTCTTTCTTTCTTCCCACTGAATTTCCCTTTGTTAAGAGGGTTGAATACCTCATGTTGACACAATCCATTTTCCCTGATCAAGTGCAAATAGACAGAAAATTGTGTCTGGGGATGACAAGGCAACCGAGACAGCTCATCATCAGCATCTCATCTTGCAAGAGGCTCGTTGTCTGAGTTCCTTGCCAAGAAAAAAACAACCAGGGAAATGATATATATTTGTTCTGGTAAATATCTTTGGCAGCTTCCCACTCTGCTCCAAGAAGAGTGAGTCCTAAGCAGCCAGGTGTCTGCCTCACACTGCATCCCAGGCATTTCTGATTATCTAGGCAAGTAAAATTCTGCCTAAAACTATCATAAGGTGATGGAGTACGTTTCTAAGGAAAGCAGAAAGAGAAGTGTAGTTACAGGGTTAATAGGTTCTTTCTCAGTTCTCCTTCCAGGGGTTTTCCTGAAGATACTTTACGTAGCATGTATAGGTAGCTGCTGTCTGTAGAGCTGCTGTACAAAGACCAGAAGATAGTAAGGTCTCTAAAGATGTGGCCCAGTTCATACTGGGCATTTAGTGCCACCAGCCCTACCATGTGCAATGCTCTTCTCATGGAGGCTAAGCAGGCAACCTCCCTACTAATTTTCAGATACCTTTTAAAGATCCTTCAGTGTCAAAAGGCCTATTCAGTTGTTTAAACTTCTTCAAGATGAGCCAGTCATTTTTATGCCTTAAAAAAACCCACAATGTTTTTTAAAACAGAAATAAGCAATGAACCCCTGTTATATGGTATTTTATGTTTTCATTACACTTCCAGTTTTTGTTGCAAGTATATGCAGTCCAATGAAAGATAACTGAAATAACTGGGATCTGATATACATGTGCACTGTCTCTTCCAGGCTGAAGCTATATTGGGGTGGGATTCAGTCAGATTCAGTCAGATTACAGCAATTCAGGTTACACAATGAAAGCTTAGTTGAAGCTCTAAACCACTTCCCCAAATAATCAGGGGTGTTTGTTTGTTTTTCTAAATACGGAAATGGATAACACTTGCTTTGACGCAACGTCATCCCCTCCACACAAACAAATCAGAGGGGATGTTCATAAAAGAGTAAAGAAAATCTATTCTGCAAACTGCAGAGGTTGTCTGGAAGCACCCCATCTGGTAAAAACGCATCCAGTTACTATTTACCAGACGCATTTCTGACTTCCTCCCAAAACTGATTCCCCATCTATTTTCGCTTGAGCTCATGAAACAGTTGCAGGATGATGGTATGCGCATGTGATGTGCCCAACCCAAGTAATGCCATGATGAAGCATGGGAAAGATATCTTTATCCCGCTGCTGCTGCCGCTGCTGCCACCGCCACCACCTTCTCCCTACTCTGAAGCATCCCACCATGTTCATGTTCCAGCATAAAATGAGTCTGGAAATGTGTTGCCTTATTTCATTATTCAGGAACGGTGGAAGAGGCAGGGAGGCATGAAGGAGCACAGAAAGTTACAGGCTGATGAATGTTTGGAAAAATACGGTATGTATTGTCTGACAATGGGAGATTGTTCCTAATGAGAACAACTCGGCTATTATCTGTTTCCATTATTCTGTGTCTGCCTGGAAGGAAATTTACCCGGGAGATTCCAGGCAGGTTAAACCATGAATTAAGAGGCAGCAAATGCTTATTAGCAGTGGCCCAGCAAACAACAACATCCTCCCGCCACAAAAGCCAATCCTACAATGCTAGTTTGCACACATATCACATATAAGAGCTGGGTCCAGCTCCCACTGAGGTGGCATCAACTTATACTACTTCAGATTTCAGGTAGTCAATCTCATGACTGAATGTTTCTCAACACAAGAGATTCCAGGCACATAGAAAATTAGCATGCAACTGGGTTTGGAGAAGATTCTTGATTAGTGTTCCTCTAATCTAATCTCACTTTCTATTTGTTGGGAATGCCATATGCTGAGGAACATGCAGTCGTATTTTAAAAATCCCAACTGCAGGCTGAAGTAGTATGCATTAAGCTAAATGTGTGCTAGCAACTATGTATGGGGGCTATATTTCATGCTAAATAATGTTTAGTAATAGTGGTCGGTATTCAGCTAACGAGATCCATGAGCGCAAAATTTTCTGCTTGCACAACAGAACTTCCTTTCTGTCTCCCTTCCCCATGCTCCACCCACCCTCCAGAAATCTGCTCTGAGTGATTGGAGGAACCCCCAGAAATTATTTGGGACAGGATGTGCAAGGAGACGAGAAGGAGGGGGGAGTTCCTTTGCACAGCGCTAAGTCCTTGCACTACTGGATCTATTTAGTATAGGGTTGCCATATTTCAAAAACTGAATATCTGGACACAAAAGGATTTTTTATTTGCAAAATCTAAACAAAAAGTTTCCGAGCTATTCATAAGGAAATTTGCTGAAAAATCAACACTTCTGAATTCTAACATGTATTGCCATGTGCCCAGGTTTTCTAGACATTTTTGCCACTCTTCAGAAATTCTGCTGGACACAATTTCCGACAGACAAATCCCAGACATGTGGCAGCCCTAATTTAGTTTGCTACTGCCCAGTATTTAATAAAGAAATGATAATATTTAGTAGTGAAAATGTTCAATATTAGATGTTGGGTGATTTTTATCAGGACTGCAGTGCATAGGGGTTCCTCCCCATCTGCGATCCTAACAACATTCTCCCTCCAAGCACTGTAATTAGTCTAAGAGTGCAGGAGAGGAAAGGATTTTCATCAGTACTGCAGCAGCAGAAGCAACGGTTAGATCTCTACAACATGGCTCAGTCCTGAGAAATATCAGCCCGCTGCCCATAGTATTAAGAAACCCTCCATTTCTGCCTATATATTTAGCATGTCCAATTTGACCCCTGACACACAGGTTTACCACCTCAGTCAAAATTAAGCCCTAGTAAATGTAGGTCACTGGAAGGACAGATCGTGAAGCTGAGGCTCCAATACTTTGGCCACCTCATGAGAAGAGAAGACTGCCTGGAAAAGACCCTGATGTTGGGAAAGATGGAGGGCACAAGGAGAAGGGGATGACAGAGGACGAGATGGTTGGACAGTGTTCTCGAAGCTACCAGCATGAGTTTGACCATGAGGGAGGCAGTGGAAGACAGGAGTGCCTGGCATGCTCTGGTCCATGGGGTCACGAAGAGTCGGACATGACTAAACGACTAAACAACAACAACAACAACAACAACAACAAATGTAGGTTTTTACTGTAGTTGATTTTCAATTGTTATGTTCTAGTTGATATTTTAAAATAGGTTGTTTTATAAACTGCTTAGAGATTCTTTGGGGGGGGACATAAAGCAGTATAGAAATTATTTAAATTTTAAAAAAATGTGCTACTAGGCTAGTAGTCGTTTGGTCAGCAATTGACTGCCCTCACCAATAATTCTAAAGTAATCCTGGCTCTGTAAGGAGAGAGAGAGAGAGAGAGAGAGAGATACATCTGTATGTTGTTTATTGTGATTTATATTGTTGGGAGCTACCCCAAGTTCATACGCGATGAGGGACGGGATATAAATTCTGTAAATAAACAAGTAAATAAAACACCTGACAGTCTGTGATAAATAAGGAACATGTGCAATATAAACCATAAAGAGGATAATTTCAAGGACAGTCGACGGTGGATTGCTTTTCCTGCTGAACTTCATATCCCTTAACGGCTAAGGGTTTAACTCATCCAGGGATAATTTGTTGTATACATTTCTTGAAATACTCTATAGGAGTAATTTACGTGAACTATAAATTTGTACTCCAGATTTATTTCGCGTACTGGTGAAAGCTGGAAAAATATGTGAATCGTTTGTGTGTTTGGGGGGGGGGGACTCTTCTTCATCACATGCCTGAGTGCTTTCATTACACTTGCAATTAAGATTGCTCCTCAAAAAAACATCAAACCTCCTCTGGCAAGTGAACCAGTAGGCAGTTCAATTACAATGCCTTCCCAAGGTACTGGGGGGGGGGGGGCGTTGCTATGCTGAAGAGAAATCAGGTTCCTAACAATGCCATGGGATTTCTTCTGAAAACAGAATTTACCAGGACAGAGTTGTGATGTCCTGTGTGGGGAAAGGAGAGACAGAGAGCAAGTAAAGAAAAGGCTGGCAAGCAAATTTTGTGAGAATATAGGAGCTGCAAATTACTCCCTCAACCTGGAGGGGGCCCTTGTCCTACCTTCTGGATTTTAGAAAACAGGATTTGTCCCCTTCTATGTGACAGCCTTTCAGCTACCATATTGGCCTGAATACAAGCCGCACCTTTAAAATTGGAGGGGGGGGGAGAAGAAAAGGGGGGGAAATACCCAAATATAAGCCGCTTCATTCCACACTGCTCCTGACTGCTTACTGGTCATGCAGGGGGAGAGCTGCGCTGCGTTGTCGACAGCCTTTTCCCTTCCTTGCTCTCTCCCTTCCCGGCCTTGGGGGAGAGGATGGGGGACTACGCACGGGTGGGCACTGCTTTGCTGTTTGCCCCACGCTCCTGGCTGCATACCGTAAGGTCGTGAATATAAGCCACACTTTAACTTTTCATGGTCGGAATTTCGGGGGGAAGTGAGGCTTATATTCAGGCCAATATGGTATTTGAAGAGTATTATCATGTCTCTCTTCAGCCTCCTCTTCCTCAAGCCAAATGCTGTACACCCAGTTCCTCCAACTTTTCCTTGTAAGACTTGTTTTCGAGACCACTGTCCATCTTCATTGCAAAAGTGGGGCTTGCTGTAAGTGCAAATATACCTCAGCACTAACAACAGTATACAACAGCGGTAACAAGCAGTATACAACAGCAGCAACGCAAAAGATAACCCCTGTGGGTAATCCTCAAAAATACTCTCTTTTTTTTAGTTTGGGTCACCTGACATTATGAAGTTGGTGATTGACATGGAGAAGGCCCTGTCAATATGGCCCACAGGAAGGGAGGGACATTAGAATATGGCCCACTGACCATATCCTGTTCCCCACCCCATTCTAACTCAAGCTCGTTACATTTGTTCAGTAATGATGTCTTAGCCTAACTACCTATTTTAGCTCTAGACATGAGGCTTGCTACACAAAGACCTTGTAGATCATTTTACAGTTTTATTTTTTGTGTAAATCTAGCATGGCAGCAAAACAGGGAAACAAATGCCACCTGCAATGAATATGCAAATGTGACTTCGCAACTGACCACCTCCAGTCCCAATGACCAATTACAGCTGACATCTACCATTTAACAATAAGAGACGTTCCCTACCCTCAAGAACCTACCCCCTAACCTAAAATTAGACGTGTTGTATCAGTTAATTGTTTTAAGATATTCCTCTGCAGATCACTGAAATAATGATGGAAGCTTTATCTTTCTCCAGGGAACATCATGTCCAGAATCAAACAAAGACACAAAGAGAGAGTCTGGGTGGTTCCACCTAATTAGACAGCTGGTGCCTAATTAAACACATACACACTGCAACAGTGTCTCAGGGCAGTTGTTTCATTGTGGGGTGAGTTTTCAAATCTTTAGTCACGCAGTCAGATTCAATCGCAAACCAAGATCAGATTTTCTCTCCAAAATGCCATTGTGGTTAGAGGTATGTCTTGGCCATTGCTGGAATAAAAATTAAGAAAACTGAACATGGCCCTTTCCCTGCACACACAGGAAACTTCGCTTGCTCACAATGGCCTTCCGTTAAGAATACCAATAAATCATCTTCAATAAGAAATGGCCAAATCTATAAGCCTATTTTAGAGTGATCATGTGTCATGGAATCCTGTCAACTCTTCTGGCACTCAGCATGTTCTTTTTGGCACTGATCCCCTCAGTGGTCATAAACTGAAATAATGCTCTTTAAGTTAATAGGAATCAAATCAGATTAGAACTGTTCGGCATTTCACTTGGAGGTAGGGGTGGAATTCAAGGGTATGTTTTATTTTGTTTCTAAAAAGTCACAGGATTTATGAGTTCATGGGATACAGCCTTAACACTAGGTTGCAATTCAGGTTACGGGTCAAGGAGATGGGTGTTTGGAGTGACCGCTGCCGCTGCCCAAGAAGTCTATCTTCGTCGCACTTTGTCTACTTTTGTTTATTCATTTGAAATGCTTCCAAACTGCTTAATATTTTAAAAGCCCCAAACGGTATTCAAAATAATACAACACATGTGATTGTTTCTGAAGCTTCGTGAGCCATCTTTGCGATGTGGTGGTGGGCAGTTTCAACCCAGCACTCTGCTGTCTGCCCAAGTTGTGCTGTTGGACTCTATTCCTGATTCTGTGTCTTGAGGGGGGGGGGAATACGAGACAAAAAAGAACTCTGCCAGTTCTAATTATTGATCCACCATCACAGACCCATTTAGCATTTGGAGCTACTTGCAGTGCCTCTTGTTCTTTCTCCTTCTCACTTGACTGCCAGACACTCTTAGAAGTAACTAGGTGTCTGCCCACATTAGCATCTTGTAATGTGCTGCCTATTTTTACAGCTTTCGTTGCATGTGACATGTGGGACTGGAAACAAAAATCTCTCCCACTGCAATGTGTGCGTCTCAGCAAGCGCCACTTCACTTTATTCATTTTTCCGCTACATTGTGCTTCTACATTCTCTCTCATAAAAAAAAAAATCTTTCAGAAAGAGTGCTGTTCTTATGGCTCAAATATGTGTTTTAAGCGGCCTGATAGCACAATAGACAATGTGCACCTTAGGGATGGGAGTGGCGAGTTGATTCAGTTCACATTTAAGAGTGAACATGCCCAGTTCACAATTTTCAAAACAATACTTGAACTGCAATGCAGCCAACCTTCAAAATTCAGGTTTCTCTGAATTTTGTGATGCAACTTTCCAAAGCCAAGTAATGTGTACAAAAATGCATGTGCTGGGGTGAGGTGCACATAAAGATGTATATTTTAGTGCAAATGACATACAAAAGCACATTGTACTAGGGGGAAATGCACAGAAAAATGTGGAAGAAGAACGAGGAAGAACAGGGAATGCAATCAAGTGAAATGCACAAGTATCTATATTTATGTTGCACCTCCTGCACCTCCTTAAAAGTATTAGACAGACCAATAAGTGTCTCTATTTCTCTGGACTTGTCTGTTATTAAACTCACAGTAAGCATCAGGCAACTCCAAGTTTCCCTCCTCTCTTACTGGATTGCCACTTTATAAGAAGGAAGGCAGAAAAGTTATATTCAGTGGGGTGAGTTAAGTGTGTTTCTGCTTTCTTTCAATGGAAATTAGGAGTGCATCCAAAGGATAATAAAAACTTAAAAAGTTCCATGCCTTTAATGCAATTTTCTCTTTCTAAAAGGATTTTTCTCATTCCTTTTTTCTTTCCATACAAAGCCAGAGTAGCCTAATACAGAATAATGCAGCCCATATAAACTCAAATGTGTCCTTCAGATACAAATACTTCACTTCCTAGAAAACAGTAATAATAAAGACATAGTAATAAAGATAATTGTGAAAATCTCCACCAATAATTTTTCCTATATTTTCCTTAGAGAAATGAGGGTACCTTATTCTCGGGTCCGATGAACCATACTGGTCAAATCATATCAGTGAAACCTTAGCAGTCAAATGTTTAGACATTTGGTATTACATTTCATCATTAAGTGCCTTTTCAATATTTGACTGTCAGAATCATGGCAAATGTCCCTCCTACTAGAAACAGCCAGCTAAACCACTTGTCAGTCAACTTTCGCTTGAGTTCTACTTCAGTAATAAGAGGATGTGCTTGGACTGACTGAAAAACAATTCCATTCCTAGCCTCAAAAATGCTTGGGATTTCAAGTGACTGAGGCAATGCTTCTTAATACGGCCTCAGGGCCAAATGATATGAACACAAGAAGGAACATAGAAAGCTGTCTTATACTGTCAGACATTGGTCCATCTAGCTCAGTATTGTCTATGCAGTGACTCTTCGAGATTTCAAAAAAGAGTCTCTCCCAGTTCTGCCTAGAGATCTGTGGGTAGAGCGTGGTATAATAATAATAATAATAATAATAATAATAATAATAATAATATGCATACAAAGCAAGTTCTCTGCCACTGAGTTATGGCCCTTCTTCAACATCTTGTAGACTGTCAACTTCTTTGTTAAAATAGTTCTCTATTTATTCAACTATTAACTATGAAACATGTCAATGTGGTTTTTATACAGAACTTCTAGGCAGTCTGCCCCATCCTAAAGTTGTTGTAAGATACTTCAGGAAAACTGGGGTCTAAAAGGTCCACATTACAAGTTATAGGAAAGATAATCCTGTTTAATTTTTTATATAAAATTGTTGTTTGTCTCCTGTACTTTTTAGGAGAAAGAATATAAATTATCTTAATTTTTTTTAAAAAAAAACTATAAATAAATTGGGTTGTATCCAACTAAAACATTACTCAGAATAAAGGTAAAGGTAAAGGTACCCCTGCCCGTACGGGTCAGTCTTGACAGACTCTAGGGTTGTGCTGAGGTCCAGCTCCGAGGGCCTTCTGGCAGTTCCCTCACTGCGAGAGGCCAAGTTACAGGGAACCAGGCAGAGGGCCTTCTCGGTAGTGGCGCCCGCCCTGTGGAATGCCCTCCCATCAGATGTCAAAGCGATAAACAACTACCTGACATTCAGAAGACATCTGAAGGCAGCCCTGTTCAGGGAAGTTTTTAATATGTGACATTTTAGTGTATTTTTCATCTCTGTTGGAAGCCGCCCAGAGTGGCTGGGGAAACCCAGCCAGATGGGCGGGGTACAAATAATAAATTATTATTATTATTATTATTATTATTATTATTATTATTATTATGCGCTCATATCACTCTAGAGGCCGGGAGCCAGCGCTGTCCGCAGACACTTCTGGGTCACATGGCCAGCGTGACGAAGCTGCTCTGGCGAGCCAGAGCAGCACACGGAGACGCCGTTTACCTTCCCGCTAGTAAGCGGTCCCTATTTATCTACTTGCACCCGGGGGTGCTTTCGAACTGCTAGGTTGGCAGGCGCTGGGACCGAGCAACGGGAGCGCACCCCGCCGCGGGGATTCGAACCGCCGAGCATACGATCGGCAAGTCCTAGGCGCTGAGATTTTACCCACCTTTGTTACTCAGAATAGACCCACTCAAATTAATGGACATGTCACAAATCCACAGATAAAGGGAGGCAGACAAAAATCAGTACAAGTCTGGTCTCTTGCCGCTTTCATTTGTTGGAATATTTTTCCCCATAATGAGGACATGTGGAATATTTTCGCAATCCTTTTGAACTGAATGTTTTTCTCCTTTTCTCCCTTAGCTGAGATACATTCCACAGGGATGGAGCCTTTTCTATCCTCCCCGTGCTATTTGGAACCCTGGAACATACCAAAGGCTACCTGCTTCAGAAGTTATTCCCATTTACATGAGGGACCAGGAAGATCCATGATGGAGCACATCCTACATACTCACTGTCTCTTTGTGTAACTAACCCATGAAGAGAGTTTGTTTTATCTGGCAGGGTAAAACTAACCCTTTTTCTCTGCCCAAATTTTACCATGTTATGTGGATTTCCTAAACGATTTGTCACAAGCAAATGGTACCACAAACCTCATGGTTACTACAGAGAATGAAGATATGAAATATTGTTCTCAGAATTCAGCCATGCTGCAGCCAAAGAAGATGCATGTTCTACCTCCACAGTCAGAAGTGGTTGCTGGGAATCGCAAGTATTGTGTTCAGGGCCTGCTTTTCTGTTTCCCATGGTGGTCTGGTTATTCACTGTGAGAACAGAATGCTGGATTAGATGGGCCATGGGCCTGAGCTAACCATCTCTGTTTATGTTAGGAAGAAACAACAACCATATGAAAGGTATGAATTGGCCTTAAAAATAATAATATTGAAATCAGCCTAAATTTATTTTATTCCCCCCCCCTTTGTTTTTCAGAGCTGTCCTGTTTTGCTCTCTAACATCCCTTTCATGATGTTTGGGCTCAACAGTCTTATCAGAGTGATGTGCTTAGCCCCAGTTATGCTGCATGCATGAGATAAAAGACCAGATGATGATCTCTCATTGGTGGCAATCAGGAGGAGAAGCACTCCATTTGATCATGGATGGCACCGGTTTAAGTGCTGGAGAATAAAATCAGGCTCCATCAATGTTATTCAGCATGACAGCCTGCCAGCAGAAGAGAACCTGATGAATCGTCAGCAAGACGTGCTAAAGTTATTTAGCCAGAAAATGTCTCCTGTGCGGTAACCGACATTGTAACTAATGCAATCCTAACTCCCTTAAACCCAGCTGGAATCTTGCCATTTGTATCAATGAAACCAACCCCATCAATCTGTTCTTGTAATTCATTTTTAGAGAAAGATGAGAATGTTAACATAATTCCCTCAAGTTTTATCTGGTGGGGCTTAAAAAAATTAAACACTATTTACAGGGGACATTATTCCACTGTTGATCCATATTAGATTCCACTAACCTTTCTTAGAGACTGTCGTGTTTTTGTGTTTACTGGTGTTGGCATGGTAATGCTTAGATTCCTTTCCCGCCCCAATTTCTGCACTGTGGGTAATGTTGTTTATTTATTTTATTAAAGAATTTGTAGTGTATTCCTTGCATCAAAAACTCAGAGCAGAGAATCATTTTCAAATTATTTAAACATGCTAGGGATAAATATAATATGCAATTAAAAAGAAGAAGTGCATGTCCAACCAGGAATTGCCAGTACAATTCCTTATAGCACCATATTGGACCTGGGCTCTGAACACTGACAGTAAGATACACTGCACAATCTTGCCATGCCCTGTTGAGTATGCACACTGAGTATGCACACCGAGCCACACTGGAACAAGACGTTGCATAGCAGTCCACTTGAAACCAATGGAACTAAAGGCTTCAACTCACTTACCAGAGAGCAAGGGCTCACCCACAGTTCTGAGCAGCTTTCTAGGCATGGGTCTGAGTGGTTTTTCCCTTGCCCCCCCCCCCACTTGTCCCAGGAAAACCCACTCTTTAGAGTTAAAACAAAGGAAACATCAATCCAGAGAAAACCCATTTGAGGTTTGCTCCATTTCATTAGCAAAGATTGGGTTCCCCCAGGGAAAATCAGTGGGGCAAGGACAAGTCTGAGTTACCTTACATCTCTTGAACACTTCATAAACCCAAACAAAGACAGGTAACCATCCCTGAGGCTCTTGCCTCCCCAACCCACAACACCCTGGCTGACCCTGGTTGCTGTGGCCTGCTTAACGGCTGCACTCAGTATAGGGACACCCAAGGGGCAAAATCAGTGGCACAAGCTTTTCCTGCATGTTTTCCTCCACCAAGGAAAACACCAGCATTTCTTCAGGCGCTGGCTGCTCCTCTTGCATGTTCATATGCACCTCCACCTCTTCTTCTGGCATCTCCAAAGCCATCGATACTTCCTGCACCCCTTATTTCACAGCAGTCTCCCAGGGAGGGGAGAAAACAATCAAAAGCAGCTCCTCAGCTCCAGTCAGCTCACCTTTCTCCGAGGCCTTGTCTTCCCACTTGCCTTCAGCTACGGACTGCATCTCTTCCCAGTTGCAGCCCCTTCACTTTCCATCTACACTCTCAATCTCCTTGGCCACCACTTCCACCTGGTCACTTTCAACTCCCTGTAGCATCTCACCAGGTAGGGTCCTCCCCTCACATGGAGTCACCCTTTTGTCTGCAAAGTGGCTTCTCACACTGTGCTTGCAGCTGCTCCACTTCACTGAACCACTGGTTCTGGTTCTGCTGCTCCAGCTACTGCTGGATTTGCTGCTGCTGCAGCATCAACTTGAACTGCTCCAGAAATGCTGCTGTTCCTCCCTCCATTTCAGCTCAGGCACACCTCGCTCACAGGTCCTCCTCCAGGAAACATGAATCCCACTTCAGTGGTGTCTTTATGAGATATGGTTTATTTACTCATATATACAACCCCAGCCTAGGTTGGAAGGATTCCCAGCACTGACACCCCAAGATAGTCTTGCGTCTCCCATAGCCACAGCCTTGGATTCCAGCAGAAATCAGGCATGGCTCTCTCTCTCTCTCTCTCTCTCTCTCTCTCTCTCTCTCTCTCTCTTTCTCTCTCCCTTTCTAGCCTACAGCTTTGCTTCCAACTTCTTGGCTGCAACTCTCCTTTCCACTCTGGCCATTTGTCTTTCTAACTAACAGTTGAGGGAGGGAGACCCATCTATTTGACCTCTGGCATAGGGGCAGGAGCAGAGAAAGTGGGGTGCAGTGGGGGATGGGCCACCCCGGGTGTCACCAATGAGGGGGTGACAAATGTCGGGCAGCACTCACCCCAGGGCCTGCAGCGCACCCATGCCACACGTCTCGCATGGTGGCTTGGGCATGCGCAGGCTCCGCTCTGCCCTAACAGCCTGCCTGCTTAGGGCGGCTGAGTGGGAGGAGGCAGGCCAACTCTTTGGAGACCCCGCAAAGCTTCCTGCCCCAGCTGGTCCCGCTCCATGGGTGGCTGGCCCTACCCCCATGGGCAGCTGGCCCTACCCCCGCAGGCAGCTGGTCCTGCTCCTGGGTGCAGGGCATGTGTGCCGCCCCAGGCACTCAATCGGCTTTCTCCGCCACTGTACAGGGGCACTCCCTTTGTTACCTTAATAACCCATATTTAGCAGGCCATTACCAAGCTAGCCAGAGCTATTCCAGCAATTGAATCAGTAAAAAAGTCAATAGCGTGACTTTAGAAACTTACCCAAAATTTCCAGTCTTGAGGCAGGTATGCTATTCTTTTTTCTGTGATGATTCAATGCATTTGATCTGGATCTTGACAAGTCACATTGAGGCTGTGCCAATCCCTAATTGCGTGTACCACACAAGATCAATCAGAGCGAGATGGTTCAAAACATGCTGTGATGCAAGCCTCCCCCCCCCCCCCACATTAGCTGACACTTCTTCCTTAAGGAAAAAGGAACATTTCCGTTTTCTGACTTAGTGTTAGAGTACCAAATGAGCCACAGGAAAACAACCATCTGGACACTGCTTGAAAAAAAAATTAAAAACCAACTTCAGAACTTTCTGACAAACACAGTTGAAAGTAGAACGTTACAGTTCAAGTCCTTGAAAAAGAACAATCAACTCACTGGAGAGGCTGACTTTGGACAGCTCAGGAAGCTGTCATGCTAAATTACCCCCAATATGTTTCTGAAAGTTACATTCACAGTCCATGTAACATCAGGCCAGAGAGTTAACTTTAGAACAAGTTAGCTTGGGATGCTACTTTTTTTTAGTGTTTCTTTACGTTATTATGTATGGGGTTAAGCTGTGATATGAGGCCAACAGACAGTGCTGGAGAGCTATTCGTTTTCATAGAATCAGAGTTGGAAGAGACCCCAAGGATCATCTAGTCCAACCTCCAACAATGCAGGAATCTCAGCTACAGCATCCATGACAAATGGCCATCCAACCTCTGCTTAAAAGCCTCCAAGGAAGAAGAGTCCACAACCTCCCAAGGGAGACTGTTGCAGAATCAAACAGCTCTTACTGTCAGAAAGTTTTTCCGTATGTTTAGTTGGAATCCCCTTTCTTCAAACTGGAAGCCATTGGTTTGAGTCAATACCCCCCAGAGCAGGAGAAAACAATCTTGTTCCCACTTCCATGTGACAGCCCTTGAGATATTTGAAGATGGCTATCATATCTCCTCTCAGTCTCCTCTTTTCCAGGCTAAAAGAGTTCCTGAGAACTGAAGTTTTACCCATGGTGCAGTTCCCAGCACCCTGAAATCCATGTGCCAGGATACTTTGGAGAAAATCCTGTGCTTTAAATGTATGGTGTGTACACAACCTAAGTTTAATGTTCTTTATCTTCTTGATTATCACCATAAAAGACAGCAAGCTGCACAAAAGCATCATCCATATTTCAGACTTCTGGCAAGATGAAACTAAATGCTACATGCCACAAGATGTGTGACCAGTGTGGTGTAGTGGTTAAGAGTGGAAGACTCGCAATCTGGTGAACCGGGTTCACGTCTCTACTCGTCCACATGCAGCTGCTGGGTGACCTTGGGCTAGTCAAACTTCTTTGAAGTCTCTCAGCCCCACTCACCTCACAGAGTGTTTGTTGTGGGGGAGGAAGGGAAAGGAGAATGTTAGCCACTTTGAGACTCTTTTGGGTAGTGATAAAGCGGGATATCAAATCCAAACTTTTCTTCTTCTTCTTCTTCTTCTTCTTCTTCTTCTTCTTCTTCTTCCCCCCCCCCGCCCCCGAGAAAAGAGTAAGCTGCTTGACAAAGGATATTCATCTTCTCCCAAACACTATCATCTCACACCTTCATTTGCCATGGTAAAGGAGAGAAAAACCATAAACATGGCAGAAAAACTGTGTCCAATTCACACACACACACATTAATACCATATCAAGCCTTCTGTTGGTAGGAAAATACTTTCACACATTCTTATCAAATAAGGGCAAAAGCACTCCTAATGAGCGAAAATCAATTAGCGCAGCAGCAAAATGGATTTATTTGTGCTGTCAGCACAAAGATATTTGCATGGCAGTTTGCAGTGTGTGTGTGTGTGTGTGTGTAAAGGAGATGCTGCAGTCTGTAGTTCAGTTAATGAGGAGTTTTTGCTTGAAGGTGTGATGGAGTGGGGGATAGCAACTCAAAGAGATTTTTCTGCCAGCAGCAACTTCTCCTGTGGCAGCAGCTGACACTCTCAAGGCTGGGCGCATCAAAGAGGCATTGTTGGGAGTTTGTGAATTTTAACTCCACTTAATAACTGAAATCCAGAAGTAATTAAATAACAAAGGCCCATATGCTCCATCTTATGTAAATGCACAGGGAGGGGGTATCTCGCTGTGATAACTCTCTGAGGTTGCACAGAGCAAAAACGCTAAATCTGTATCTTATCCTCCCTGCTGATCTCAAAAGCCAGAGTCAGAGACACGGATCATGGATACCTTCGGGATTATCAGTTCATCCCTGTCTTCAGGAAGCACAATCTTCCTAATGCTGCAGAATGCTGCTGTCTGTAGAAGCCAGAAAATCATCTTCTGAAAGCTGTTCTTATAGTGTTTTGACCCCTTGTAAAAGGTAAAGGACCCCTGACAGTTAAGTCCAGCCACGAATGACTCTGGGGTTGGGGCGCTCATCTCGCTTTACTGGCCGAGGGAGCCGATGTTTGTCCACAGACAGCTTTTCCAAGTCATGTGGCCAGCATCACTAAGCCGCTTCTGGCGAAACCAGAGCAGCACACGGAAACGCCGTTTACCTTCCCACCGGAGCAGTACCTATTTATCTACTTGCACTTTGATGTGCTTTCAAACTGCTAGGCTGGCAGGAGCTGGGACCGAGCAACGGGAGCTCACCCCGTCGTGGGGATTCAAACCACTGACCTTCCGATAAGCAAGCCCTAGGCTCAGTGGTTTACACCACAGCGCCACCCGCGTCCCATTTGACCCCTGTAAGATACCATAAAGATGCAGTATTGCAAAAAGAGTGAGAGAGGGAGAATCCAAGGCAAAGGAACTGCTAGATCCAATGCTTTATTGGGCCTGTGCTGGCTAGACAGAAACTATGTCCTTCCCAAGGCCAATTTAAGATGAAAGTAATGCAATCACATTTGTAAGGTCTTCATACAAAAGAGTAGGGTAACTCAGTAGGCATGGAGATATTCATTTGCAGAGGACATGCATGGCCTTCAGAAGCTCCCCTGTTCTATGCCTGACATCTCCAGTTAAGAGAATCAGTTAGCAGGTGGTATGAAATGCCTCTGCTTGAGATTCTGCAACGCCAATGAAAGTCCAAATTGGGTTGTGCCAAAATCTGTCTGCCAACTTCTCAAACATTTTCTTCCCCTTTCCTCCCTCTTGCTGTCAGTTTGTATTTTTAAAAGAAAGAAAGAAAGAAAGAAAGAAAGAAAGAAAGAAAGAAAGAAAGAAAGAAAGAAACCCCACCACCACCACCACCACTGGTCCTATACAGGATTGCACCCTAGGAGTTTTTGGCTAATGCAGATAAGTAGCATGCTATATCTTTCAGGCACCCTGAACTTCTCAGTTCAAAGTATGCAATTATGAACAATCTGACATAGATGATCATGAAGATGTAGACATACATCACACTCCTCATCCAGTCTTCATTAAATTCTGCCAATTTCAATAGGAGTTACTCTCGTGTAATTTTGTACCATACAGCAGCCTAAATTAGTTGCACCAGGCCCTATGAAGACAAGTTAGGTCATGACTTAAGTTCCACTGATTTCAGTGGGAATTCAATGCAACTAACTGAGTCTGGATCCAACCCATTAACTATTTCTAGAGCATGGGTAGGCAAACTAAGGCCCGGGGGCCAGATCTAGCCCAATCACCTTCTAAAGCCGGCCTGCGATTGGTCCAGGAATCAGTTGTTTTTACATGAGTAGAATGTGTCATTTTATTTAAAATGCATCTCTGGGATAGATAGATAGATAGATAGATAGATAGATAGATAGATGATAGATAGATAGATAGATAGATAGATAGATAGATGATAGATAGATAGATAGATAGATAGATAGATAGATAGATAGATAATAGATAGATAGATAGATAGATGATAGATAGATAGATAGATGATAGATAGATAGATGGATAGATAGATAGATAGATAGATAGATAGATAGATAGATAGATAGATTAGATAGATAGATAGATGATAGATAGATAGATAGATGATAGATAGATAGATGATAGATAGATGATAGATAGATAGATAGATAGATAGATAGATGATAGATAGATGATAGATAGATAGATAGATGATAGATAGATAGCCCAGCCCGCCACAAAGTCTGAGAGACAGTGGACCAGCCCCCTGCTGACCCCTGTTCTAGAGTGTGTTCACTCTTTCCATTGGCAATTGTGCAGGATATTATTGTGCTATTATAACCTTTATGCTACTGCTTTGCTATAGAAGGAAACAATATACACTGATTTATTTAAAGAAGCAGAAACTCGAAGTCCATGAAGAGTGTGGGCCAGTGGAGAATGATCAGTTAGATCAGATGGGGCACTGCTCCACCAATCTCATTCTGCCTTCAGCCAGCCCCCTCCTACTTGCCTTCATACTTACAGCCAATCCAAGGGGTGGCCATGGCTGTCATCTTCCTCTTCTTTAGTCTCAATGTTACCTTGTAGAACTTGGTGGGGAAAGACGAGGACAAAACAAAAATCAAGTTGGTTCTGCCAGTTATCAGCTCTGGCTCCATCTACAGTACTGTTTGGACTCTCTGCATTCTGCCCTATCAGTGCCGATGGCCACGAAGCACCACTGATGTGGGCACAAACCTTCAGGATCTGTTTGGGTTTTTTTAGCTTTTTATATAATTTAAATTCTACAAACAGGCAAAATAAGACAACTGAGAGAGTTTGAAATGCCAGTGAAAAAAGCAGAAAGAATATACCATTTGATATATTAATGGCATTTAGCAGATAAAGAGAGGTGGAATACAAATATTTCTTGGTGATCTGATCATTTCCACAGGCTGAGTAATGATGTACCAAAGGATCATTGTTAACATAAGAAATGAAATGAAACTATTGGGCTACACAATTATCTGAGTGAGAATTACTATTGACTGCACACACAATTTTCCCATTGTGTCAATTTTTTTCCATTAGAGCTAAGCTTCAAACTGTCTGGTACCAATGCACTATATCAAAAACACAATTTTTCTTCCAGTGGAGTGTTGCCTCTTGTCTGGCAGCAAATAGTAACCAGGTGATAAGTAGGTTTTGTGTCATTTATTTAAGCCTTAAGATCTCCATCAGAGACATTTAACAGAATTTGGGAGGTTTTAAGCACTACTAGATATTCTTTTTCTGTGGAAGCACCAATGAAATCTATGCATGTTGAGTGGGTGTATAGCTCTGCTGTCATATAAGGTTCTTTTAATACAGTTTTGATTAAAGAAGTTCTCAGAAGATGTACAAAAGAATCTTTCCTTGTGTTTATTAAAAAGAGAGACAGACTGTAGTAAAGCATGATTTGTCCATTGTAGGTAATGCTGGATTGAGGTTTCAATCTAGGACTATATATGTATTAAGTTAGAAATCTTCCTTGAACTTATTTACAAGAAAGAAACACAAGCAGATTTTTCCAGCCCGATAAAGAATTGTTGCTCCTGTGTGTTCTGAATGTCAAATAGAGAAATCATTTATTATGTTATTGTTTAGGTTTAGGTATATGAGAACATGTTTCACAGGTTCTGGTAGAATGAATGTTGCTACAGCATCTGATAGCATAATGCACATCAGTTCTCAACAAGCTTCTTCGCTGTAAACTCAATTGATTTCAGAATATTCAGCAGGTGAGCTATGGATCTGATTCTATTATGAAACCACAAGTTCAGCTTGAAGAATGTATGACATTTAATCATAGGATCACACCCAAAGCCCACTGTGACCAGTTTATACATTGTTGACGACTTCAGTTAGGATTGAGCAGAGCAAATAAGTTTCACTATTTAAAATACTGAGCAGAGTCAGTGCTTTTTTTGCAGCCAGAACTCACCAGAACTTAATTCTGACACCTCTCAGGTGGGCGCCATTGCCATTATAAGAGAACAAGGGAGGTTTTCATGTTGAGTTATGGCACCTCTTTTTCTAGAAAAAAAATAGCACTGAGTGAATTAGAATGAATCCATTCCTTTCCACACAAATGCTGGAGTGGATTGCAGCATATCACTTCCCCTTCTGTGCTCAGTAAGCCTAGCAGACCCTGGAGGTGAGACAAGACCTGGCACAGTCCTTTGGGCTATACTAGTACTCACCTTGTCTGCAAGGAAGAGCTATAGCTTGGTGATAGAACATCTGCTTTGAATACATATGATCTCAGGTGAAGCCACCAGGTAGAACTGGGAGAGACCCCAGTCTGAAGTCTTGGAGAGCCCCTGCCAGTCACTGTAGGGTATTAATTCTATTATTCTATTATATATTATTATCAGAGCAAGCCCCTTTCCCTCCCGTGATGGCCTTTGATTCCCACTTCAACTGTTGAGTAAGCTCGATTTGATTCCCCCCAACTTGTTCCCAAGGTAGATCTTCACTCACCCCCTTGTTTCCAATGTAAGTCTCTATTTCCCCCTCCCTTGTTCCTGATGCAGCCCTTTACTCACCTCTGGCACTGTTTTTTGGTTCACGTCAAGAGCCAATACAGCCTGGGCTAGGTCTGGTTGGCATGGTGCCTATGACCAAGTGTCCCCCAAAATCTAAGGTTGGCACTGTCAGTGGATGATGATAGTCATCTAAAGGTGATTCTATGTCCAACTGTATGTTTCCCTAAAGTGAGGCAATATCGATTTCACAAAATCAATCTGGGATTGTCAGCATTCACCTGTTAATGTGGGCATTCACCAAACTATAGACATTCTCTGTAATATTTTTGTTTCCCCCCAATTAGATTCAAATTGCCACATATGTGCTTAGACAACACACAGATTAGAAAATGCCCAGGTTTATTTTTTTAACATCACACATCGCTGCTTACTACATGGCTAACAATTTAAGCTGCCATCTGGGATTTACTCTTGAAAGCAGCCAAAAAATATTTATCCCATCAACTAAACATGTTCATCACCAATCAACCACATCTCAATTCTCAGTCCAGTAATTTTTTACATTACATTTCACTTCAAAAATATTGATTGCTGCTGCATTGAAATACTACCTTTATTTTTATCCTGAAAACCTTTTAAAGAGCTCCAACCAAAAAACCCAAAGAATATCAAAACTGCCAAGTAGGGCTATCTGACAGCACAAATCTCAAAACATAGCTTTTCAGTTTTACTCTTTTATGTAGTCCCAACTTTCTTGGTGCTTGTAATTAGCATCATATTTTACAGCTCTGGCAGGCCGGCAACAATGTCAGTGGAGTGTAAAAGTCTTAAAGTGATGCTTGGAGGTCAATACATAGCTGAGATTAATCTTTAGTAGCAACACATCCAGCAGCCAAACAGCAAGTCAGAAAACAAATGGGGAAGCCCCTGATCTTAGGGCCAGCTGAAGTTAGTTAATAGTGCTACAAAAAAGCAACATGGTGTGACTAACCATGGCTTGGAGCCTATCTCTACAATTCCACGCATCTCTTCAGAAGCAACTCACATTGACTGCAGTGGAACTAACTTGAATGAAAGAGTGTACAGTGTACCTGAAACTGTTCTTAACCTGAGGTACCACTTTAGGGGCCTCCCGTTGCCGCTGCACCGCCGTTGCACAATTTCTGTTCTCATCCTGAAGCAAAGTTCTTAACCTGAGGTACTATTTCTGGGCTAGCAGAGTCTGTAACCTGAAGCATCTGTAACCCAAGGTACCACTGTATATGTGTTTCTTGGGTTTTAAAAAAATAAAATGGGTTGGTTTATTGTTTATAGTAGACTTAATAGCTTGGAAGCTGGATCATCTCAGTCCCTCTGCTACCTGTTCTGCTTCGTCCACACATTATTAGTATTGCTTAAAGAAGTAAAATAAAACAACCAGAGCTACCTTTGGTAAGTGGGAGGAAGAGTTATTTACTTGCAGTTTCTTTGTGTTTACAGGGATGGCTTTGGATTCAAAGCCTACATGGTGGAAGTTGAGCAATGCGGATTTCAGCACAGTGAGGCAGAGAGAGAAATGTTATTTCCATGAACTTCCTTAAGTCAATTTAATCGTTAATTCTTAAATCAGCCTGGACAGCATCTTAAAAAGCAGAGACATCACCTTGCCAACAAAGGTCCATATAGCTAAACCTATGGTTTTCCCAGTAGTGATGTATGGAAGTGAGAGCTGGACCATAAAGAAGGCTGATTGCCAAAGAATTGATGCTTTTGAATTATGGTGTTGGAGAAGACTCTTGAGAGTCCCATGGACTGCAAGAAGATCAAACCTCTCCATTCTTAAGGAAATCAGCCTTGAGTGCTCACTGGAAGGACAGATCCTGAAGCTGAGGCTCCAATACTTTGGCCACCTCATGAGAAGAGAAGACTCCCTGGAAAAGACCCTGATGTTGGGAAAGATGTTGGAGGGCACAAGGAGAAGGGGATGACAGAGGACGAGATGGTTGGACAGTGTTCTCGAAGCTACCAGCATGAATTTGACCAAACTGTGGGAGGCAGTGGAAGACAGGAGTGCCTGGCATGCTCTGGTCCATGGGGTCACGAAGAGTCGGACACGACTAAACAACTAAACAACAACAACAACACCCTTGCCCTGCAAATTGTTCAGCATGCAAGGGGCACAGGACACTGCAGGGAGGGTGAGGAAATAGGAAACATTTCCCTGTACCTCTATAAATTCAATTAACTTTGGATCCAAGCATAAATTTGGGAGGTTCCTCCCACCATCAGCAATCTAATGCTTTCTGGATAGGCCAGGGACATCTAGAGCAATATAAAAAGAGGTGTGAAGAGCTACTGTTACAATACACCAGCAATTACCAAGAACTAATAACATAAATGGAAAAAAATAAAATAACGTAAGTTTGCAACTGCTCTGCTATGAGGTCAAAGCTTCTCAAGAAACTTTGCCTTTTAAAAAAAATCTATTTTTCTTATTAAAGATAGACCTACCCTGTCAATAATTCAAAGGAAAACAGTGTGGCAATCCTGGCAACTGTTTTAGGTGTGGCATTCCTTGGATGAGCAGTTTCATTTGGACAGGTTGGGATGTAAAGATATGTAATCTCTTACCTGTTACAACCTGCAGACATGGTATCAACTTGTTTACAAGGTAGTAGCATCTGGATAACACAAGGAAGATTATTAGCAGCATACATACCAGAGTTTGGGATCGTTTCCATAATCCAGTCATGTAATGTTAAAACTGAAACCTCTGTGGGAGGAGAATCAAAAGCAAGCCTTCATACGTGGAGATGTGGCCTCAGGATTTGAGAAATGTTTGACAGAGGTTATTAAAATTCAGGATTGTTCCATTTTGTATCTGCTTTATTAGATGCTTACAGGACTATGTCCACAGATATATGCAAGTTGCCATTTGATTTCTCCAAGACATTACACACCATTTCTACAAGGATATTTGTGCTGCACAGAATATCTAGTATTTGTATTTTGTGCTTCAATCATTTATATTTGCATTCATATATATATAAAGTGCCTCTTCTTGTTTGATAGGTTATAAGAACTTCATCTTTAAAGTTCTGCCATTTCTCCTCATAAACATGGACTAGTTACGTGCTACCAGTACCTCAGATATTCAGTGTTAAATTGAAATGTTATTGTTAGTCACATACTATATAAAGAGTCTCAGGAGTGACTTACAAAATTTTAGAAGCAAAAAGCGTAACATAAAATCAGAAGAAAATATCAATGCATTACAGTGAAAGCCACACAATAATCCCTAGAGCAGACCCAATAAAACAGATGCAAAAATATATCAATGAACAGCAGAATCATCAGCAGAAGGTACAGGGTTATAAAGACTAGGACTAGCCACCTGAGAAACAGTTTTTATCCAAATGTGATTTTGGTTCTAAACGCAGTGTAAGGTAGTTTCTGTGGGAGTATATTGTATTTAATTGTGGAGTACCGGAGTTTTTTTGGGGGGGTTACCAGGCTGGGATAGCTGGGATAGTGGGCTTGTTGGTTCTGAGTGTCTGATATAGATTTTTTCAATTTCGTTGGTCTGTATGGGACAATAAAGATTATCATATTGATTATCGTATCGTATCATAATCCATCAAATGCTTCTTCCCACACCTCAGCTGACCAGTAGCCAAGTACCTACTATCTTTATTTTATACAATAGAATATTAAGTGACTAAAGAAATCTGCTGAGTTATGTTAAGAGGAATCAAAGCTTAGAACTTATTTTCAGCACATAAAGCATAAACATGCTTACGAATAAAATTTTCACACAAAAATGGTCTATTGGCTAATCACTTGGCCCATCACTCAAGCTTAATTTGTGGAATGCTTTCCCCAGGGAAGCACACCTGGCACCAGTTATAACATTTTTGTTATAATTCTGAGATATGGGTTCTGGCTTGTTTTATGGTGCCCTTCTCATAGTGGAGTGGATAAGATATGTAGCTTTTATAGTTATTGATGAAAGAGCACTTTTTAGGTAATTTGTTCTCTTGTTGTTATTTCCCTCCTGCATACAGGTGGTGATGACTGACATGCAGGTCCTTTTGGACCCAGAAGAAGATGGAATGTGGGAGGGAGCAGGCTAGAATAGGGGGGGGGGGATAACAGACAGGTGAGTGCCTGTACATGGTTTTTAATCATTGCTAAGCTATATGAATTTTATGGATTTGTAGGTCACTTTGAGGGGAGGGTGATGAATAAATATCATAAATAACAAAATAATAAAAAGGTAAAGGTAAAGGGACCCCTGACCGTTAGATCCAGTCGCGGATGACTCTGGGGTTGTAGCGCTCATCTCGCTTTATTGGCCGAGGGAGCCGGCGTACAGCTTCCAGGTCATGTGGCCAACATGACTAAGCCGCTTCTGGCGAACCAGAGCAGCGCACAGAAACGCCGTTTACCTTCCCGCCGGAGTGGTACTTATTTATCTACTTGCACTATGGCGTGCTTTCGAACTGCTAGGTTGGCAGGAGTTGGGACCGAGCAACGGGAGCTCACCCCGTCATGGGGATTCAAACCGCCGACCTTCTGATCAGCAAGCCCTAGGCTCTGTGGTTTAGACCACAGCGCTACCCGCGTCCCAATAAAAAGGTATCCAGAACCAAAGAACCACAAGCACATCATCCGGCAGATCCAACTTCTTAAGGTACAAGAAAAACAGCAGACATCCCCCAAAATCCCTTCTTGGAATAGCTGTTATTTAATCCTTTGCAAGAATGACTTGTAATTTTGTACCATATCAGAATGTCAGGTATGACCAAAAGACAAATATATCTTTGTGCAATTTAAATAGCAATCAGCAAGCTATATTTTTTCTGATTAATATACAGAAAGTTGACAATCGCAGCAGGGGACTGATGGTGCTAATCTGTCAGTGTCTTGATAGTTCTCTGCTTGATTGCTTCCAAACAGAGGAGCTGCATAATCACACACAATAAGCCAAGGATTGTATCAGTACCAGAATGTTCAATCAGTTGTCCTCCCATCATTCGCGATGTTTGCATCTTGCCTGCCTTTGTGTATTATATTTTGATGATGTCTCAAACAAGTACTGCAGATGAAATGGAGAGCAGGGAAATATGTCCCCCACAGGAGAAGTTGACATTAGGTATAATCATCATGAGGATTCAGATGTGGAGCACTTGTGTCTTTCAATGTGCTCCTTTCAAATTAATCAGTAAAAGAAAAAAAGAAACAATTCTAGAAAGTTGCAAGAACTACTCTATATACCATAGATGCTTTATCAGAAGAGCATAATCAATTTAACTGTAATTAATTTGGAAGCTGTTTTCATAAACAAACATGAGGCTAGATTGGGCAAGTGGAATCATCCCTTCTAGATTTAAGAGCGCTTTTCATACATTCTCAATGAACACAATAAATGCTCACTAAAGAAGGGAGTATCATAGCAGCAAGCTCCACTCCCCAACACATGAAATTAATTCTCTGTCTACAGGGAACGCTACCAGTACTGAGGTTTGTGGGTGAGCCACAGACATCCTAATGAATGCACTCCTCTCATTAAGCCCACTTTGAATGTTCAACAAGGTCTAAGGAGTAAATTGCTGCTTTGTAAATAACACCCAGGGTTTTTCATCCTGTGAAGCTATTGTATACATTACAATAAATGCAATGGGGGAAAAGGACACCCCCTTGTTGCATTCACCCTCCGCATAATGCACCATAAGATGATGGTGTCCTGACATCATCATGTTGTGCATTTTCCTTCCTCTGCTTCACAGCGCTGAATACCACTGGTGGAACTGGGGGGAATGCCCAAAGAGATGATCTCATGACATGGGTCTTGATTACATATAACAGAGAGAGGAGAGGGGCCAGGTGCTTTTGATGGCAGGTTCTTGTTTTTCAGAGTATATCATTCCACCCTAAACATTTCCAGATGGCAAGCTCAGGAAACTATTCACAGGAGGATCTGGGCAGGCAGAATCATAGGTTGGACAACAACAACAGACTGAAGTAGCCAGGGAGGTATTTATGAGACTATCAATACTACGTCCAAAATCTACCAAAGGTTAAGCAAATTTCTTAAACATGTGCTCAGACCACTTTCACCGAAATCAATTGGATAGAAAAACACTGAGCAACACAGGAATATTCCTTATACCAAATCAGACAAATCTAGCTCCTTATTGTCTACTACACTGATTGGAAGCATCTCTCTAGGGTTACAAGCCATGGACATTCCCACGGCTTGAAACCATTCCTACATGGAGATGCTGGAGACTGAACCAGAGACTTTCTTCATGAAAAGCAGATGCTCTGCCTCTACTGGATCATGCTTATCAGCGGGTGGCACTGTGGTCTAAACAACAAAGCCTCTTGGGCTTGCCAATCAGAAGGTCGGCGGTTCGAATCCCCACGATAGAGTGAGCTCCCGTTGCTCTGTCCCAGCTCCTGCCAACCTGGCAGTTCGAAAACATGCCAGTGCAAATAGATAAATAGGTACTGCTGCGGCAGGAAGGTAAACAGTGTTTCCTTGCACTCTGGCTTCCGTCATGGTGTTCTGTTGCCTCGGAAGTGGTTTAGTCCTGCTGGCCACATGACCCAGAAAGTTGTCTGTGGACAAGCTCTGGCTCCTTCAGCCTGAAAGTGAGATGAGCACCGCAACCCCATAGTCGCTTTTGACTGGACTTAACAGTCCAGCAGTCCTTTACCTTTTTTATCATTCATTAATCACACATCTGATTAATCACACGCTTCTTTCCAGAAGCAACATGTAGCCCTGTTTCTAAATATATGACCATCAAAGCAGGGGCAGATTTATAAAACAACAGGAAGTTGTCTAGGAAACATAAACATCACCACCCAAAATTGTAGCACTCTCGAAATGTAATTTCCTGCTCCAAAGTAATTGCTTTGACAAAAAGAGAGAGAAAGAGAGGGTGCACAAAAGCTGGAAATGGCCAAAAGTTCTGAAAGAACTGAAGGAAAGAAAGATATGTATAAACCTACTAATGAATTTATGTACCATCCAGCACAGGCATGCTTGCAGCTCAAACTGAGAAGGAAAATTCCTTTGACAGTATTTAAATGAGAGGGCTCCCTGCAATGCAGGAATACTAGATACTCTGGTGTGAAAAAATGAGAAATTTCATGGACTATTGAACACTGCAAATAGTCGCAGCAGATAAGATTAAGGCCCAAATTATTTCTTTGGTAATTGAGATTCATTGGGAAAGGAATCACTGGGCATATAGTGCCCAAACTCAAATCCCCTGCTTTAAGCCACTTAACAGTGAATATAGGGTCCAATACTCGCTGCATGGCAATAGCATAAGATGAATTGTGAAGATCCTGCAAGTGGAAGCAGAAAGGAGGCTTAAATAGCCAATTATGACTATTAAAAAATAAGGTGAGAAACCATGGGCAGAGTCGCTGCTGAAAGCCACTGGCTTGTTTAAAACACGTTGGAAGCCATTGTGAAGAAGTAGCAAACTCTGCAGGAGATAGCAGGTCATATGGAAAGAGGCAGCTACATAATATATGGAAGAGGATCCCAATTCAATCCCTGGCATCTCCAGGCAAGGCAAGGAAAGATTCCTATCTGAAGCTCTGGAAAGTCCTGGCCAGTCTGTATAGGGGCTGCAGTGGTAGGGGATCTTCAGCCCATGGGCTGAAGTGGGACATTCCAGGATCAAATCAGAAACCAGGACAGCTTCTCTAAATCAGGGACATCCCTGGAAAATAGGGACAGTTGGAGGGTCTGTACTACACATGTCAATGAGGTAGGAATGAACCCACAGGCCTCCAGAGAAAGGCCTAACTCTCCAAGTATTCCTTTTGCAGTGAGAGTATGGCTGCCACACTGGGGACTCCTACACTTTTAATCATCACCCACAAACCTGGGAGGAGCACTGTGAAATACTAAGTTGGTTTATTTTTATTATTTTTATTTTTTATTATTATTATCACTAATGATATTACAGACAAAAAATACAATTTTGTTCAGCTCCTACCTACAGTCTAATCAGAACTCAGCTGACCCCTGTAAAGGCAGCAGATAAAACATTTGAAGAATTAGCAAATATGCCAAAGAATCGTTTTAACCCAAATCCCAGTGAAATAGTGGAGTGATTTAAATTTAACTCGCAATCAAAGCGGTCTGGGAAGACGGAAGGGGAGTTTGTGGTAGAACTGAAGAAGCTTTCTCAGAACTGCAATTATGGTGCAACCTTGTCTCAAGGGACGGGCTAGAATGTGGAATTAATGATGAGAAAATGCAGAGAGACCTGCAGTTAACCTTTGACTCCGCTTTAAAGCTGGGCCGGGTATGCAACCTGCAAACAGAAGTGTACTATACCAACCCCACACCTGAAGCCACATATGATATCAAGTGTGGGACAAGTAATCACACGGCTGGGTCAAAAAGGGGGTTGTAGGCACCAGGACTTGCACAGAGCCACACATGGCACTTCCAAGTCCCAATGATCAGCTGGCTGAATACTAAATTAGAGGAACCAATGATCTGACTCGATATAAAGCAGCTTCCTATGGTTTAAGTGGATTCAAGTCATAGTGTGCTTCTTCTGTCATCGCATGTCAGCATAGAGAAGCCTTTTTGCATGTACAGTGGTACCTTGGGTTACATACGCTTCAGGTTACAGACTCCGCTAACTCAGAAATAGTACCTTGGGTTAAGAACTTTGCTTCAGGATAAGAACAGAAATCGTGCTCTGGCGGCGCGGTGGCAGCAGCAGGAGGCCCCATTGGCTAAAGTGGTGCTTCAGGTTAAGAACAGTTTCAGGTTAAGAACGGACCTTCTGCACGAAGTAAGTGCTTAACCCGAGGTACTACTGTACATGTAGAATTCTGCTGTGGGGCTCATGAGGGCCAAAGCTGGTTTTATGAACTGACTTTGTGAATATATTCCTATGGGGGGAAAAACAGAACAACAAACCCAGGAACTTTTACTGCTGCAAAGAGGAAAAGAGGTTGGATCCATTAGGCAGCCTTGGAGCAGCCAGAGCCCAGTAGTAAAGATTCTTTACCTGCAAGTTGTGGTCAGTGGCCCGGTAGATATTTCACCAATTTACAGCAAGTTTTTAATACAGGCAGTTTCAGAGGATGAAGCAGAGGAGACTAGAGTGTCCTCAAAATACCTTTCACTGTGGCTTAGTAGGCGAAATTGGGATCTCAACCAAATTACCATCCTATGCTGTGATCCATTTTTGCTCACAGCATTCTATAATATTAAACTAAGTGGGATCACGGCAGGACCAACACACTTTTGTGATGGATGATCAAAGAAATCTACTGTTGAGGGCATTTTGTAACACTCATAGTTTACTGTTTGATGCACAATCCGTTACTGAAACCTGGCTGGGGTGGGGGGTGGGGATGGAGGTGTTCCGTAGTCTCTCAGCTTTTGTGGTCCATGTCTCATTTTGAGGTTTTCCCAAACAGTGTTTTTAGAAGTGTTGGTGCTTCAAATGTTCCAAGAAACTTACATGTCAAGCATAAATAGCAGACCAGCTGCTTTAGACACCAGCTGGATAAAACCAACACTTCCAGATAGCAAGGGGAGAATCTGTCTCTCTGCTTCTCACTTTTCACATAAGTTCGCAAATCTTTTTTTAAGTTCTTATGAAGATTTTTGTGTGAATTTCTCTTACTAGGCATGTGTTTATATGCAATTTCCCCTAATACAGTGATACCTCTGGTTACGAACTTAATTCGTTCCGGAGGTCCGTTCTTAACCTGAAACCGTTCTTAACCTGAGGTACCACTTTAGCTAATGGGGCCTCCCGCTGCCACTGTGCTGCCAGTGTGAGGTTTCTGTTCTCATCCTGAGGTAAAGTTCTTAACCTGAGGTACTACTTCCTGGTTAGCGGAGTCTGTAACCCAAGGTGTTTGTATCCCGAGGTACCACTGTATATACATTTTTGCAAAGCACTTTTCCCAAATATGCACACATATCTATATGTTATTTTACATATAATATGGATTTTTCTGCACATTACTTGGCTGGAGAACAATACTGCAAAATCCAGTTAAGTGCAAATTTGAAAGGATGGCTGTGTTTCAGTTCACATATTGCTTCAGAAAGTGTAGATTAAGTAAGTAAGCCTTTAAATGTGAAGATAAACTAATTTCTCCCCCATTCCTACCAGCAGGACACTAGAGCCAACCATCCTTTGGGGTTCCAACATAAAAAAAAGCCTAAGCCTGAGTCAACACACACAATTCTTTGCTTAATGAATTTATTAAACAATGACTTTGCACATGTGAAGCAGCAATCACAGATTTAAAAAAAAGTTTTTTTTAGTGTTGTGGTATAGCTCTTTTATACACAAAATATTTTAAATATTCAAAATTTATAAGGAACATTTGGATGGTATGAAGTTCTATGATGCTGGGCAACACATTGTTTTTTTATAAAGACATTAATTATGCTTAATATAGGTAACTTATAAAAAGTGATGATGATAGGCACCATCAGAAGAAGCACTCCCTTCACTCTCACATGGAACTGGGTGCCTGTTCTAAAATGCCACTGTGGCATATACATGCACCATCTAAAAATAAGATTTTCCCCATCAAATCCAGTGTTATATGCAAATGTACTCAGAATTACTTGAACTGTCATTAAAATAATTTAATTACCAAATACTTCTTTAATCAGGCCTCTTTAGGCAGTCCTAATAATATTGTAATTGTAAGATTGTTCCTTAGAAAATGGAAAAGCTGGAAAACTGTACCAGCCACTAAGATAACAGTTCAGAGGAGTTCATTTCACTGACCGATGGATCACAAGGTCATTTCATGCATAACTGATATAGCTAGCATGTTTTCCCTCGCATATTTCAAGTTGCCAGAATGCCCACCTAAGATATGGAGATATTTAAAGGGTCAAGATGCTGCATAATGTACCAGTAGATGAAGCAGTTGGTCAGACTTAAGGGATGCAAAATCCCATTATATATTCCTGCAGTAACAGTGCCTCCCTAAGTTGATAGACCTTGCCTTCCATCTGAGGCCTCCATCATTTCCCAAGGTAATAACAGTGTGTGCTTTGCTAAAGCACCTTGTTGCCTTCTTTTCACAGAGGTCTAACCCTTTGGATGTGTTTCCCCCGTCCTTCGTTATAAAACCTTGCATTCCAGGCTTCCTGCATGAACTCTGAAGTGGCCTCATATGAGCATTTCCTACAGCAGCACCTGCTTGTCAGAATTCTTTCCTCCGCCAAGTTGTGCAGAGTTTGTTAGCGGAGGGGGGGGGTGCAGTGACCTTATGAACTGAGAAAAGGATGTGCTTCTCAGAAGGCAGAGTGCATAGAACTCTTACAGCAATATATGCTGTGGAAGAATGAAGGAGATTCCCCTCCTCCCAAATGCATGATATTCTTGCAGTGAACATAGTTCAAATAATTTCTCAAGATATGGTGATGTTTACAAGGGTTTCGTCTTTTTGTAGTCCTGAGTTAGATGGGCCAGTTGATCAAGTTCTGAGCTCCAAATGTTCTGCTTCTCATCAGTGCCAAGGAAGGTACCCATCACAAGTGACTGCAACAGTGTGAGAGCTCTCTCTCTCTCTCTCTCTCTCTCTCTCTCTCTCTCTCTCTCGTGTGTGTGTGTGTGTGTGTGTGTGTATTTAACTCACAGCACTCCAATGTATTTTAAAGACAAAAAATCCCACTTTTCACAAAATCCACACTGCCCTACAAGGGACAGTGCTAATTTCACAGTGAAGGTCTATGTGATCAGCTTACATGATTGCATGGCCTTTTAATATTACCAGACTGCCAGAGGATGAACCCACAAAATGGTAACATGTGAAGAGCATCACAATGGGGGTTGTTCTTGTTGTTGTTTTGACCAACTTTTTCTACCTGGCATTATCTACACTAAGGTAGCAAACCTTATAATTATTTGAATTATTCTACTGCTTAGAAGAGAACAGACGACCCCTTCGGTTTCATGCTAGCCACATATTTTCCCAGTGTTAGTTTTAAAAAGAATTAAAATATCCTGCCGTTGCCCCGCCACCCCGGCCAGTGGCAATGTAGAGAGTGAATTTCAGCTATGCATGGATTCCTTTGCTGCCTGTATAATTCTTGGCATGCATGAATAGGGAAAGGATTAATTTTAATAGTCCAGTGTGAAACAATACCATCTCTCCTCATGACTTCCCTTTGTCACTGATGCCCATGGATCTTAGAAAACCATGTAACTGAACTGTTTGTAAAAACAAAAACAAAAAAGCCCCTGAATGCTTTTTCCACAAAGCACACAATCAGAGCTGATCAAAAAATTGAAAAGGGTATCCGAGTGATGTCATGCAAACTGCAAGCATATATTTGTGCATGTTGCTTCATTTTGTTCCTCCAGGTTGCAATAGCTGTCAGATATCTGGATGAATACTTTCAAGTGAAATGCTTAACACTAGGCAGGGATGATCAATAGGAACCATTGATCTCATGCAGCATAGTCCCTTTTCAATGTGTGATCATAATGAAAAAGCATACTGTAATCAGCCATCTACAAAACTCATAAGTTATATTTGAAGCCTTAAACATTCTGTGAACCGCCCTGAGACCTCCAGGTATAGGGCGGTATATAAATTCAATAAACAGACAAACAAACATGGACATTTTAAACTGAAAATCAGACATTGCCACTATCTACATTCATAGAATCATGGAATTGTAGAGTTGGAAGGGACCACGGGGGTCATGTAGTCCAACCCCCTGCAAGGCAGGAATCTTTTTGCCCAATGTGGGACTCAAAAACCCACAACTCTGAAATTAAGAGTCTTGTGTTCTACCAATTCAGTGGACAACCTCCTCCCCCCCCCCCCAATTCATGGGTTCTCAGAGGCATTATGACAAAGTTCTATGACAGCTATCCAGAATCAGATACCAAAAAGAGAGAGAGAGATCACTGTAGACA
Source organism: Podarcis gaigeae (assembly GCF_964106915.1). NCBI lineage: Eukaryota > Metazoa > Chordata > Lepidosauria > Squamata > Lacertidae > Podarcis > Podarcis gaigeae. The sequence continues at coordinate 102,843,372 of NC_139678.1, read as the reverse complement.
TTAGACATGCAATCAGTGCTGTGTAGCGATTAGAGTGTCACGCCTGAACTGGGGAGGCTTGGGTTCAAACCCTTGCTTGACCATGAAGCTCACTGAAATCTTGGGTCAGTCACTCCTTCACACAGGAACCTGGGCGTGTTGCTGTTTTGTTTGTTATTATGTTATGGATTTTTGTGTTTTTATATTGTATTGGTTGAAGGGCAGTATAGCAAACAAGCAAACAAACATTCTCTGTAGGTGCTTCCTCCCTACCCAAGCTCCAGTTTTGCAAAGAATGCTGGAGCACCCTGTGTGTGTCCGGTGCTCTTTCCTCACAGGAAAGCTGATCCTGTAAGAGCACCCAGGACTTCCTGCCATGCCACAAGGGGTACTGGAGATTGTAGAACAATTTTTATTGAAGTGAGTTGCCTTTTGTTGAGATTGTGAATGAAATGTGCTTAAATTTGACTGATCATGCCCAGAGAACTGTGCTTTCCCACACGAAGAAAGAAAGGGCAAAAAGGACTTCATGCTCTGAGGTAAATTATGCTTACGATGGGATTATTCTTTGCAGCTCTTGTATCGGAACCTTATCCCCAGCATCCCTGGAGCAGTTTCCTTGACTTGATCCCAGTTTGGCACGACCATGTTTATTGCCATGTAGTATAAACACTGACAACTGGGAAACACTGGCCTGCGAGCACTCCAGTTGGAGAACAGCTTTTACCAAAGGTGTCGTGGGCTTTGAAGACACTCGAACTCAGGGCGCAAGGGAGAAACGTGCTAAGAGGAAGGCACACTTGGCAAATCCACACCGTGATCAACTCCCTCCCAGGAACCAATGCCCCTACTGTGGAAGGACATGTGGATCCAGAATTGGCCTCCACAGTCACTTACAGACTCATTGTTAAAACCGTGTTTATGGAAGACAATCTTACTCGGCTACGAGTGATCGCCAAAGAGGAAAAAGTTTATTGCCCCATGTTAAGTCATTACTTTCTTTTGCCCCTCACCCTTTCACATATTCATACCCTCAAAACACCATATCCATTCAGAGAAACAAATCAAGACTAGCACTTCTCACCCTTCACCCTGTGAGGGGCCAATGAATTCACCAACCCAGCATGTTTTCTCTTCTGAAACAGATGTTGGCATTTAAAAAGAGATAAACCTGGAATGAGTGCAAATAAACTTAACTGTGTGCAAACAAAATGTGTATTCTGTTCTTTCTTGAGCATCAGCACCCTGAAGTTTCCTAGTGCCATTATGCATTGACTTTAACGCTGAAACCACTGTATTATGCTACCAAACTGAGGGTTTGTTACATAAACAACACATCAGAGCTTTCACTGTGCTTGTTGCAATAGTGATGTGAGTTCAGATTGTTCTTCTGTAATTTCATTTTGTATTTTCACCATTCACTGGAAAGGCTGAATAGAAAATTCATAAATAAACAGCCCTGAAGATTCAGACTAAGGTTCTCGTGCCTGACAGTCTCATTGATCTAGATGGTGCTTATTTTTTTATAAACTAGCATAGGTTTGAGCTTGTGTGTGTGTATGTGTGTGTTTTTGACAAAGTGAAGAACTAAGTCATAGAAACTCAAAAAAGGACCAAAAAGGAAGAAGGAGGCTCTTCTATAGAGTTCCCTCTCCACCTTAACAAAGAGTCTGGTCTCCCAAACTTGGGTCTCCAGCTGATTTTGGACTACAGTCCCAATCATCCCTGCCCACTGGTCCTGCTAGCTAGGGATGATGGTAATTGTAGTCAAAAAAACAGCTGGAGACCCAAGTTTGGGAAACGTTGATGCCGAGTAAGTTAAAGTCCTCGTGAAAATTCCATATCATCTTAGCGTGATTGTATGACACATTATTGTATGCAATTTCCCATAATATTCATGTTTTGGCAAAGCAATTTTCTCTAATCATTTTGCCTGTTATTTATCCTCACTAATATATGCAGTTATATGCACTCTTTACCACATTCTATGCATTTTTGTACACATTACTTGGCAGGAGAACTGAACTGCAAAACTCAGAGAAGTGTGAATTTCAAAGGATGGCTATGCTTTGCTTCTCAGCTTGTAAAATGCAATTTCTCCCTCATCCTTAGTCTAGACTAGAGTCTATGTGAATGCAACTACCTGAGCTCTTTCTGCATAACTGGGAATTCTGGAAAAGCAGAGGTTCCAATTGTGTGGGTAGCCTGACATGCATACTATTGAGGTTTTATACCATTAAACAGTTTTCACATGGTGGTTCAAAGCACATGCTTCCAGAAAGGCATCTGGTCCCATATTGAAGGTTTGGTGCTTATTTATTAGATGGGGGTATTTACAAAATAGGGATTTACAAAATAGGTGGTGCTGTGGTGTAAACCACTGAGCCTAGGGATTGCCGATCAGAAGGTCGGCAGTTTGAATCCCCGTGATGGGGTGAGCTCCCGTTGCTTGGTCCCAGCTCCTGCCAGCCTAGCAGTTCGAAAGCACATCAATGTACAAGTAGATAAATAGGTACTGCTCCGGCGGGAAGGTAAACGGCATTTCCGTGCACTGCTCTGGTTTTGCCAGAAGTGGTTTAGTCATGCTGGCCACATGACCCAGAAAAACTGTCTGCAGAGTGGACAAACGCCAGTTCCCTCGGCCAGTAAAGCAAAATGAGTGCCACAACCCCAGAGTCGTCTACAACTGGACTTAACTGTCAGGGGTCCTTTACCTTTATTTACAAAATGCCTGCAGTTGTTTCTTTTACTGGATTGCTATTTGTTTGTTAATTTGTTCGTTAGATCTATTACTATTATATCTGAAAGAACAATGAATGACAAGGGTCCCTTATTAGCACAACTTGGGAAATGTGGAGGAGGGGCGAATAGATGCAAAAATATTCAGCGAGACCAGTGTTTTCCAAGATGGCAAAAGGGAGAGAAGAACAAAACCTTCTATAATTCTTAAGCCAAATTCCCATGAGAAGGTTTAAACCTTAATCTCCGCGTTAGGAAACACAAAAGTAGCAGCCAATGCACATCAGCAGAGATAATGACCACGCCTGTTGTATCATGCTGGGTTTTCATCATTAAGAGTATTGGGGACAGAGTACAAAAGATACACGTGTGTGTGTGTGTGTGTGTGTGTGTGTGTCATTTTTAACAGGAATTACAGTATTAGTATTATGCAATTAGTGCTCATAACTCTCATCAGTAGGATAAATACAAGCAAACACCTGCATAGTTATTAGCCATTCTTGTATTATAATTAATGTGCTGCATGAGAGTGAGTTATTCTAAGAAGTCAACTGGAGGTCAGATCTGCTTATTTTTCCTTGAATGTTTTTCATACTGTTGGAATTGTTTTTAATTATTATGACCATTTTAACACTATTACATGATATTTAGAGGATTTTTTTTGTTTTAGTCGTGGTGGTCTGTCTCAGTAAAGCCAACAAAGAGTTCTTAAAGCACTTTGAAGACCGGCAAATTGTTTGTGGATTTACAAATAATACTTACAAACAGTAACAGTTATTAACCATAATTTGAAGGGGGCAGAGGTAGTCAGGCAGGGTAGCCATTTATTCCTCCTGTACCTTAAATTACGTGTAGGCAAAAGATATTGACATCTAAAGGTAGGTCTCTGAATGATTTCCAGTAGATTAGGCATGACTCTATCATTCCCAGTTACTTAACAATAACAATATAGGGGTTTTCCTCCTCTAAATTAGGCTGCTGCTGCTGCTGCTGCTGCTGCTGCTGCTGCTGCTCATGACTGGAGTGAAGACAGAAACCAGAAGTGAATTTTTGTGTGACAAGACTATGAGTTCTGTTCTGGAACGGAAAACTAGGCTGAGTATGTGCTCAGAGGTTCCATGTTCCTTAATTCTAAGGTTAGTATCCAACAAAGGTGTTCTGCTCATGCAAGGGCTTCAGCTTCCACCATGGGACTTCCTTTACTGTCCTCCCCATGCACTGCCCCCAAGTCTGTTCTTGGGGAAATCCCAGAACAGATTTGGGGGAGATGCAGGAGGCAGGCAGGAAGAGGAGAGGGAGAGGGGGTTCCATTACATAAGTGGAACTTCTTGAGCAAATGAGACTACTTCCTTAGATACAACTCTGGTTGTCTTTTGTACTTTGGGATCTGATTGGTGGATTGTTGGGTTCTAGTAAAAAGAACAATGTGGACCCCACAAGCCTAAGGTCTGCCCATCCCTGTCCTGAACCACTGGTACTGACGTAACTTAGTCACAGCAGCCCCCGTGTGCCACCCAACTTAGAATGAGCTTTACTTTCTAAGAATATTGTCCATATCCAACAGCTCATTCCCAGTAAAAGCTGTATTGCGAAAGGAGCGGTGGCAAAGTCTGGTTCTCTCTCCTATTCTTTGCCCTACTATTCCTTCAAGGAATTTGTCTGGGGAGGGGAAGAGAGCCCCCAGGAGAACTCACAGGGGAAGGAAAGGAGGGATTATTCCACCTAGCGAGCTGAAATGTTTGTGCAAATGGAATGGTCGTAATAGTCCAGTGTTGAATCCCACCTGTTGCATTTATTTAAAATAAATTTCATGCAGTAGCTCTTAATAAAAACACACACCTTGAGAGATATAAAAGATTCACTCACAATATAAGAAATGTATATCTATTGCTATTCATTCCACTGTAATTTTATTACTACCATTCACAGATTTCACTGAAAACTGCAGAATCCAAAGGGACCATTCCAGGCTCAGGGAGTTGACTATGCTGCTCTTTGTACTTGCTCAAATGGGCTATTATTTGCAATTGGGTGCTTTCATTGTTCACCTTTCGAAACCATATATTTTGTACTGTGACAAGTGTTTCCACCTGGGCTTTTTCAGAAGCACAAATTCAAGATCTGCCTGCTGTTACCTTGCCCGTGTGTCCTGAAAAAGAGAGGTTTATTTAAACATCCAGATGATTTTGGTTAGGGAAGTTGTGCTACAGTTTATTCCCAGGTGTATAGCATATTTCTAGAAAATAAAGTCATTCTAAAGGACATGCTTTAATTAAAAGCTCACAATAATTATTTTTTCTCTCGGGTGTTAAATATACACTATGATGATGATGATAACTCTACAAACTACTATCTGTAAATGTGAAAATATGAAGAGAGAGAAAAGGAAGTTGATTCTCTGGAACAGGAATTCTTTTTTGAAATGCAAATAAAGGTACCTTTATATTTCCTAACTGGGGAATACCTGGGAGAATAATAAGTTTTAATTTGGTTTAATCGCATCAAAAAGGAAGACAAAGGACACTGGTTCCTCATTTCAGTGTAACTTTTTTCCCCCTCCCCATTTATCAAAGCACAGATGAGCATAATTGATGTTATGCTGGCCTGGGAAATCCATCAGGATTTTGATGAATGATTCCTAGGCAGATATACTACAACCTTGGCCTGGTGAGGAAGTGTCTAATGGGTGGTGGGCATTGAGCAGCTATATAAGATCTTCCCCAGCCCAGCTAGACTTCACAGACAGCTGGAGGCATGGGGCTCAAACCAGCTTCTCAGGAGCATCTAGCGCAGGGGTGGGGGACAGGAACATCATTGGGCTTTCCATGCAAAATCAATTGACTGAGCTTGGGGGAGCATGAGGCGGTAGCAGCAAATGGCCCACAATTTCTGATGCAGAACCAGGATGGAGTTTACCCAGATATTCACACCCCTTGTACAGTATAGGGGAGTTTCAGCACAAGGAAGATTAAAATAAGTAGGAATGTTTTTGCTGTTGTTGCGAGTTGATAAAATTGTAGCCTTTCCTATCCCAGTGTTTGTATCTCATCTCTGTATTCAAACAAGTACTGGCAAAGCTTGGTTCTGGATTAGCCATAACCAATGTTCTAAAAATTGACATTTAAATGTTCTTGTCACATGTGCTCTTTTTAAGAAGTATCCTTGTTCATGTTGCAGAGATGGTTCTGAAGTTCAGTGAGTTTACTGCATTTTGCTTCCCAGAAATGCTGTCTGTTTGATCCGTGCTTCCTATTGCTATACTTCATGCTGGAGGTCAGCTAGGAATGGAGGGGACAAGACTGAAAAGGAAAATGGTAATGGGTGGTACATTATGTTAGGTACGCAATTCAGATGGTAAGTTTTGTTGTGCAAATAGATTTCATCCTAACCCATTACTGGAAATGGGTATTTTCTTCAGAGGCTTAAAATGCCGACGTAAAGCCACTGCATAGGTCTGCACTGTGAAACATTCTACGACAAGTTTAGTATTAGGTCTCCTGATTGGCTTGCTGTTTCACTCTTCAACACAATATACCCCCTTTCAAGGAAGAGATGAAAAGTAACATTTAAAATATAAATTGGTAAAAGGTCATACTTGCAGAATAAATTAGAATGAAATTAGAAGTGGTACTGTAAATGTCAAATGTCAACATAAAAATTGGAGCAAGACATTCTCAACAAACGAACACAAGAAAGAAAAACATTGCCTCTGAACCTGCAGATGAAGATAAAAAATTGCGGCAACACTTTAAAAAACAAGAAAAATGAAAGATACAGTATTTTCCACAATGACAACTCAAAAACATGGTGTCTTGTGGGTGTATAGCTCAAGAATATCTAAAGATACCAGCAAATTTGTCTATACAACACATCTGACAAAAACTATTTTATTCTGAGAGTGTGTGCATATATAACAGGCTTCCTCAACCTCAGCCCTCCAGATGTTTTTGGCTTACAACTCCCATGATCCCTAACTAGCAGGACCAGTGGTCAGGGATGATGGGAATTGTAGCCTCAAAACATCTAGAGGGCCAAAGTTGAGGAAGCTTGGTATATAAGAATAGCATTATAGAAACAATTGAAACCAAACTGTAGGTGATTATGATTATTGTTACCATTATTACTACTACTACATAAAAAACCCACAGCAGAAGATCTAGAAGTTCAAAATCTTAGCATAGTATGCAAAGGTACAATATCTATAAAGTAACTTTAGATTAGTGCCAGCAACTTCCTGCCCTGTGGGGGAATCAGGGGAGAATTGAGAAAACACAGGGTGCCAGAGACTGAAGAAAATATATGAAGGATATGTGTTTACTTCAGTTTCGTAGTACTTGGCAAGTACCGCATTTATACCAGCTAATGTCCTTACCAAACACTGTCCTCTCTTTCTGTGCCTCTCACATTCTCTGTATATCCCTCTGCTACCAAATGTCGGCCTCAGCATCCCTTGTGGAGAATGTTACCGTAAAACTGACAGAAAAGGAAAAGTCTGGGAATGCATAGAAAAACAGGTGCTGTGTTTTGGAACCAAGATAAGGGCAATTCCCTGGGATTATTCCTGCTCCCATTGTCTCTTCTTATTTCAGAAGGTATAAATTATATCAGTACATTCTTATGAAAAGGTAAAACTGGCCTTCATCTGTTAGTAAACACATTCATTATTATGTAGCTCCAGGAAATTATTTACCTTCCAAAATTAATTACAACGTTAGAAGTCCATGGATAGAACCACAGGGAGAATTTCACCGCCTGCTTAATAATGTAGCTTATGTTGGAGGGCATGTTTGTGTGCTCCCTCATTCCAGCTCAGGTGTGCAAATATGACTTTTGTGCATCTAAACACTCTCTGCATTGTTACCATCAGCAGTTGCAACAGTAGGAAAAGAGTGGATAGGTAACAGTCCACCACTACGCTTCCTAAAGCCGGGCTGCAACTTACTTCCCAATACTGTAGTTGTTTGATGCTTCTGGGTCTGTGAAGGTCCTCTTCAAGGTGGGTGGTACCTCTCTCACCATTTGTTCCTCACTGGGCTTCCCCAGCCAATCCCTGACAGCTTGCTCTAAGAAGCCAAGATGTGCAGGGGTCAATAGAACAGGTGGTCAATTATACTTCTTCAAGCACTTGCCCATAACTTTGGTCCACAATCCAATTGTAAGAGTAGTTGGTTTTATTTATTTATTTATTTATTTATTTATTTATTTATTTATTTAATATGTACTCTCCTTTATGAGGGCAAATTTGAAGAGACCTTGTGGGACACAAAGCCAGTTTTTTTTTGGGGGGGGGGGTATTTTAATGCATTTCTTGTTTTTGTTTTTGCTTTTGCTTTTAAATGCAAATTTAAGGAGGTCTTGAGGGCCAGGTGGTATCTAGGTCATAGGTTAGCCACAATGTGTTTGTCCTACAGAATGTCTGGAAATAATTAAATATCCAGTATCGTTTTACACACAGAACACATTTTTTCCCCCAGCACTTATCCTTAGGTGGGTACCCTCCCCATTTTTTTGTTACCGTTTTGTGGTGAGAGGTGGATCTTATTTATTTTTTTGCAACACCCTAATTGCTTTTTAAAAAATATTCCATTTCACAGTGGTTTACAAACACAATGAGAGTGCCTCTCGATGATGAATCATCATTATGCATGATACGGAGGAAAACCTTATTTGAATGCTTCACAGTGTGTCTCCAGTGACAAGGCGGAATGGAAACTTGTGCCAAAGTCTGTTTTCAAATCACAATGTGGAAAATATAAAAATTACGTTGGTGTGTCCAGACTCCCACAGGACACAATAAATTTGGCTTCTTGTCACATACGAGTCTCTAGAATATTTAAACACTCTGTCAGTCTCAATTACCTCTTGGGTCCTTGCTTTTGTTACCCCGGGCCCTCTCCTGTCTAAAAACGAGGCCTCAAAGAAGCAGAAATTGGTGCCAAATGAAGACGATGCAGGGAAGGCCTCACGCTTCAGCCTGCAAAATGTCACTCTGTCTCTTTAGACTGGTGACTGGATTGGCTTCCTGAGGCAGATTGTCAGTTAGATTTCTGACTTGCTACCGCAGTTATACATAGAGGTCTTTTGAAAGACAGAGCGATAAGACCTATTTACCCATTCAGCAAATCATAACAAAAACATATAGCAAGTGCACTTCTGCCAAACATGAAGGTCTGTCCTTGCTTTCTGAATACCAATTGCAATCCTCTTCCAAATGGAAGACGCATAAATCAGTATCTTCCCTTTTGTTTTAAAAGTGCAGCTCCAGGGTTTATTTATTCTTTTCCTGAGGGATAGGTATGTTACATGATGCATTTTCGTTTGATATGCCATTAGTGACCTGATGAGATTAGACAGTACACTGCTCCCCTAGGACAGGGATGAGGTGTTAGAGTTTCACACATTATACTACAGCTTCCATCATCCTTGAGCACTGGCCATTCTAGCTGGAACTGATGGGTTTGGAGTCCAATAACACCATGAAGATGGTTTATATGCACAGTTTATATGCTGATGACACCCAACTCTGTGTCTCATTTCTATCTGCATCTGAGGAAGCTGTTTCAGTGCTAACCCAGTGCCTGGTGTCAGGAATGGACTGGGTGAAGGCAGGGACCATAGCTGTCAACCATCCCTTATTTGGCGGGAAAGTCCCTTATCCCAGCGCTGTTTCCCGCTGCTTTCCCTTATTGATGATGTCCCTTAAATTTCCCAGTTTTCAAAGGAAGCAGCTCCTCTCCCACCCTCCCTGCTGGCCAAGGAGGAGGGAGGCTCCAACTGTGCTGCTTGGCTGTGTTGCTCACCCAATAAGGAGTCTAAGAACGACTCCTTATTGCATGCCTTGTGCCGATCAAATCGGCTGCGTTGCCTTTGCTCAGCACTTCCCAGCAGAGAGGTGATGGTGGTTTTCCTTGCTGCATCCCCTTTCCCGGGTTGCTGCGTTGTGGGAACCACTGCTTGAGGCTTCATTTGGCTGCTGGCTGGGCTTTCTGCCTTTGGCTCAGAGGGGCTCAAAAGTTGAACATACCTGTGTTCTGAAAACCCCTTATTTTGGCTGCTGATCCCTTATTTTCGAGACTGCTGGTCCCTTATTTTCAAATCTGTAAGTTAACAGCTATAGCAGGGGCGAAGGAAGGCTTCATGACACCTGGAGCGGGCATTGCTACGTAGGGTGCATGGGCAGCGTCACCACGTACAACATATGCGCCATACATAGCGACACCGCACATGCGCTGTACATAGCGGTTTGCCACCGCCGCCACTCCAGTACCATACGGACGGTGCCAGAATCCTCTGCTCGCAGCTGTTTTGGCCTCACACAGGGCACCACTGAACGTATACATTTTTTGACAGCAGCTGAAGACAATTTATTAGAAACAAAATTTAAAAATTCCTGAAGTGTGCATGCACACAGAAACTCATACCAATAACAAACTTAGTTGGTCTCTAAGGTGCTACTGGAAGGAATTTTTTTTTTTGTTTGTTTCAACTACGCCAGACCAACACGGATATCTACCTGTAACTAGAACAATTTATTAGGGCTTTCTAGCTGACACTCCCCCCCCCCCCCAATGAAGCCTCCAGTTTCAAACATAATCTTTTATTCCCCCAGGAAAAGTTGACTTCTAGGAGAATATGATTCTGTTGCTTCCTTGTTTAGGCATATTTTGAAATACTGTCCTAGTATTTGGCATTGACTTTGGATCATGGATACCTCAAGATGCCCTAGGTTAGAATGTATTCATCAAATTGAGATAGATGACACAGAAGAGTAGCAGAATCTAATGAAGAAGTAGGGAACACTTTTAGTCATCCAGAATTTCATTTGACCTTCTTTGTTCAGTCTTCCATCTTTAAAGGGAACAACTAATTTGCAGAATGACCTCATCGTGGAGACCTTTTATCTTGACACTGATTACAATTTCCAAACTAATTTGCAGTGCTGCAAATTAAACTCTTGTCTTCATGATCAGTCTTAGACCAGATTGACTACTATTGTATAATTAAACTATTAATAGCTTTTCATTTAATATATATTTTTTAAAAAAAATCATACAGTTTTTTCTTCAGTGTCTGCACATATTGGGGTTAGTGGGCAGGAGTGAAAAACAGGAAGCCTCGGTCAAGACTAGGAGAACTGTAATAATAATAATAATAATAATAATAATAATAATAATAATATATTTAAACCCCACCTATCTTTCCCCAGCCACTATGGGCGGCTCCCAACAGAATATTAAAAACACGATAAAACATCAAACATTAAAAACTTCCCTAAACCATGAAAAGTTTCTGCACCATTAATTTCCTGTTTGATCCAGATGTAGCTGTTGTTCATTGATCAGAGCATTACTTTCAATGGAAACTCAAACGTGCACCTCATCTACATTCTGATGCCATTAGAACTGATTGGCGGGAGGGGGCGTAATTCAACTTTCCCCCTGTCATCTTGGTCATTTCCATTCCTTCATCATCTGCTGTTCATTAACCTTGACTCCCCCTTCCTTCCCTCTCTTCTTCCCCTTGCTGTCAACATGTACATTCTTGTGGAAGTCTTCTTTCTTTTAACTATTTCTCTCTGAAAATGCTATACACATTGATGATGATGATGATGATGATGATGCATATAAAGTAACAACCATTCTGTCTATTGCCTTGAAAATTTCTACTCTTCATAGACCTTCAGCCTTTGTCAAGTAGTGTCCTCCAGCTGTTTCAGACTCCAGCTCCCATCAGCCATCACTGCTGATGGGAATGGTGGTCCTAAACAACTGGAGGCCACCAGATTTGCAAAGGCTGCTTCCTCTATTCATGGGTGGCCTCTGAACAACTAGAATACGGCATAATCAGGATTCTAAATCACTTGGGGACCCTGCATGAGTACAGGAGGGTCTTTGCTTCACACAGTCACACCCCCCCAACCCATGAATTGGAAGTCAGCAGCAATACAGGAGGCAGAGTTTAGTGCACTCATCCCTGCTTGCTTTGCTCGCATGTAGGGTTTACACTTGAGCAGAATGCCTGAATAGGGCTTATGATTAAAGGCCTGGAAGAGATAAATTCACTAGCCTCTTTGTTAGTGATTCTGCAAATTAAGCTATTTCCTCCCCTTCATAGTTTTTTGTTACTTTTTTAAATGGAAGTTACACCAATGCATCTTCCATTCACAGCGTAAAGTGTTTAGCATTTTTTAAAAAAAAAATTGAAGCTTTTAATAAATGTATATTGTCCTTGGAAAGAACAGATCTATACAGAAAACACAATATGGAGGAAAGATAAACACAATATAAATGAAAGATAGACTTTGTAAATATCAGTTTCGTCTCAAGCTGCAATTAACCTTTTCGGAGGTGATATTTTGATGAAAGTGCTCATCATTTGTACATTCTGTGCAATTTTGCCCTTAATAATTGCTTTCTCCCACAAACACACAAACGCAGTATTTGTATGAAATCAAGCTTCCATTAACCTTTTCCTGAGTGATGGTTTGAATAGGTTACACTTGGGTTTCTTTGCATTCTGCTTTCTAATTATTTCCCTTTTTAAACCCAGGAACAATTTCTAGTAACACTGCTGTGCATGACTGAAGTCTTTTGAGATCGTGACAAATTAGCTTGGCCTTTGTTACCTCAGTTAATCAATATTGTTAACTCTGCAGCTTTATCTTCTGACCTCAGTAGTTCTGCAAAGCATTAATATAGACTGATTTCCACTGAATGTTTACTGCGTGAGTAGATCATCCGATCCATTTTTCTGGTTTGATCAGGGGGAATGGATGACAAAAAGATATTTGGGGATTTTTTTAGTCCAAGGTTGAAGTTGTTCATAATGGCATAAAACCAGTCATTTGCATTCTGTAAGTCCTCTGTGGCTATGATCAAATCACTGTATTTGGCTGTCATAATCAAAGTAGACCCAATGAAATCAGTGGACTTGTACATCCACAGCATAGATTAAAAGCACTCTTATACCACTTTAAGAGTCATGGCTTTGCCCAAGGACTGTAGTTTATTGTCTCCTAACGACTCTCAGCACCTTCAACAAACTACATTTCCCAGGATTCTTTGAGGGAAACCGTGACTCTTAAAGTATTGTAAGAGGGCACCATTTTTTCCGTTGCTGAAGACCACTATATGTCTTGGTCCAACCCTGTTACTTTAGCCATAGTCCCAAATGTGGAACTTTAAAATCTTGAGTATCAATTTCCTCCTGCAGTGCACTAAAGAATAAAGGAAAGGAAGCACATGAGTCTGAGAACTGCCATCTATTTTGTGGGAAAGCATGGTCCCTAGTGAATCTGAGCCAGAGCAATGCATTAAAAAACTTGTTCACACTAAAGAGTATCCATGCAATTATGTACGTAAGTAATTGATTGCGTGAGAAGGAGCTGATGGTGATAGATTTGACCAACATAAATACAGGCTTATATTTATTATGTATGATTAAGTAAGGAATAGCTCTACAGATATCCGTAAGGAAATTACAGACTGAACAGAATTCTCTTTAAGTACAAGAAAATTTGCTGAGATGTCCCATGTGTTTGGTACCCTGTAGCCAATGGATTACCTTTTTTTGTAAAAATGATGGCACAATACTATCATTAAGTTGAATGGGCCATACTCTGCAACTTCAGGCATTCATCAAGTACAACCCAGTAGTCTAATGTTTAAATACTGGTGTCCTCAATTATGTTTTCTTCATGCTGTGCAGATTGCTTCGCAATGACAAGCAATTTTAAAAATTCATTCTTCCCACCAGTTCTGAAAGAACCCATGTACAACTTCAACTGGCAGATCAAGCATACAGTCTCACCTCCCATGCTATGCCTTCAATTTTTTCTCATATAGAAAATATTGCTAGACCTTTGCTTCACCAAACGTGAATCAGATGTATTTCATTAATTTGACATTTAAAATACCAGCCGAGAGTCACTTTAGTATCACCGAACATGCTCATCAAGAGTTTTATAATCCACGCGAAGTGTCAGATTTCTACTACCACGTTTAAAGCAGCTCCTCAATCATTTAGTTCATATTTAATTGCATTCAGTGTTGAAATAACAGAGTAGCTGACTTGGGTGTGGGAAATTGTCTGCTAGTTCTGCCTCGTGAAATCATCCTGCTTTGCTCGAATTATGCGGGGAAAGCTTAATGAGCCGCTTAAAGTCAGTTCGTGACAGACCTGTACTTTTCCATCTCATAGAATTAAACCAACAGAGTGATACTTTGGCCCAGTTGCCAGAATATTCTTGACCTTTCATGATAGGTGACAAAATTCAGGAATATGGGGGAGGATAGGGAAGCCTCATCAAGAAAACATGGGCTTCCCAGATCATGTTGTGAGCCCACAAGGGCACACACAGAGCCTCCACACTTTTGCCATTTCCAAAGCATAGAAAGTAGGGTTGTGCTTTTGTGATGTGAGTGGTATGGTGGCAACCAGGACAGGCAACATTGCTTTCTTAATTTTCTAACAGTGCAATCCTATGCATGCCCACTGAGAAGTAAGTCTCTGGAGTTCAATAGGACTTACTCCTACATCCTAAATCGTTTTCTCACCTGCCATTACTCTTCCAATAGCTGTTTCAATGGATGTTTCTAATTGCTTATGAGGTTCAGTTAACTTTCCTTGTTTCTGTGACTATTAAGATTTATTGTCCCTGGAGCTAAATCACTGAGGTAATTGATTAGAGCATTTGTCTTGGCCATTGTTAACCTGGTAGGACAATGAACATTTATGTCGCTGTCAATATCTCCTTAACAGACTCCAGCTAACATTGGAACCTATGAATTTGATAGCCAAAGGGACTGCTCAGTGGTCTGGAGTATGAACACCATGAAGGAATGAAGACAATGGGGTGAAGCAGAATAGAAAGCAAGTAAAGAAGAAATAGGAGCCAAAAATTAACCTGCCACCAGTTTCCTCTCAGTTCCAGTCCTGTCATTTTGGTTGCTACCAAATGACCTGCTTATTGAACCTTCATCCAGATTTGTTTCCACAACATTTGTGAGGAGGCTAGACAACAGAAGCTGTTTGTTGAGCATTCATTCTGATTTGTTTGCAGTGAGGTCATACAGTGTGACATCAGCAGTTATCCCACACTTTCCATTCGCCCATCACTTTCCTTATCACAAAAAGTGAAATCTTGGGAAACAAGTGAGTTTCTTGCACAAGAACACTAACCAACTTGAATTGTGCAAGCTGAATTTACCGGTATGTGATTGACTACCACCCGAAAATAGTGATAGCCTGGAACCTCCCTCTGTTTAGTCTTGCACACCATATATTCTGTTTATATGACAATCTTATTCTAGGCAAACATTTACGCCAAACAGATTGTAGCCATCTGCAGTGACCAAAGCTAATGCTTAAATTATCCCTTCTGTCGGACAAAATCTGTAACAGCTTGTACCATATATGAAGTCGTGTTCTGCTGAAATCTATTATCCAATTTTTCAAAAGTTTACTTCCCTTGTGAGAGAGATTTTCATTTTTCTCATTCCTTGCCAGAGTACTTTAGAATTCCAGTGGGTGTAGGACTTTGAGATTACCTTATTATTGTGAGGTTGCCAAGGGTGGTTTTATATTTTTCTTTCCAGTATACAGTGGTACCTCGGGTTAAGAACTTAATTCGTTCCGGAGATCCGTTCTTAACCTGAAACTGTTCTTAACCTGAGGTACCACTTTAGCTAATGGGGCCTCCCACTGCCGCTGCACAATTTCTGTTCTCATCCTGAAGCAAAGTTCTTAACCCAAGGTACTATTTCTGGGTTAGCCTGTAACCTGAAGCATCTGTAATCTGAAGCATCTGTAACCCGAGGTACCACTGTACTTTTCTCCGGCCCTCAGCAGCCTCCTCCAACGATCAACAACCTCCCTTTTATGACATGAGCAGGGAGTTACCTCCTGATGTTACCTTGACAGGTTGAATTGAACCTGTCAAGGGTCAGGAGCAGGCTTTGGTCTTTCAAATTTCAGTGGTGCCCTGTGTGAACCCAAAATTTGCTGCCCCTCTCACCTCTTGCCTTCCATTCTGCAAGTGCACTATGTCATAATTGCAGTGTCTTGTGGCGCCCAATCCAGAGTAGAGGGACCAGTCGTGCTACTGTAAATCTGCCCCTGTAAGACTGCAGAATGCAGACCACTAGTGAGATGATTCGTAAAATCAAAGAGAATCTAGAGGCAACCATACTCACCAACATTTTTCCATTGGAAATAGGGATGTCCTATTGCATAATAATAATAATATGTATTTTTATTTCATTATTTATACCCTACCCATCTGACTGGATTGCTCCAGCCACTCTAGGCAGCTTCCAACACATATAAAAACATAATAAAACATAAAACATTTAAAAACTTTCCTATACAAGGCTGCATTCAGATATCTTCTAAAGGTTACTTGTCTCCTTGGCTCATAGGGTTACATAACTCCATGCCCTCCAATATTTCTCCTATGAAAATAGGGATGTCCTACCATACCCTCCAACATTTCTCCAATGAAAATAAGGACATCTTAAGAAAAAGCAGGACATTCAGGGATCTAATCAGAAAACGGGATGGCTTCTGTAAATTCAGGACTGTCCTTGGAAAATAGAGACACTTCATATCTTCATATCTGTTTAATCCAAGAATAACGGTTTAAGAATTTCTAGTTCAGGCAGCGCACAGGAAATATCTTTGAACATATGGCTCCAAATAAAAGTGCAGTGGTTTATATGGCTTTGTCTAAATTGCAAATTACTAATAGAACATTATGAAGTTTGTTCACATTAGGAGCAGTCAGAAGTCAAACATAATGGAACACCATACATGCAACAGAAAGCTCATACATGATAATTTAGCCATGCGGAAATGGGTTTTGAAGTGGTCCCTGGTGGGTTTTGAGGGGTTTTTTACTTGATCCCGAGAGGATCCAGATGCATTCCAGAAAAGCATTTTAAACCCACTATCTGAAATTACATACTCCTCTCCAGTCATTACAGTGCATTACGATGACATCCTGCCATTGGAATGTTATAGGAGAAATTACTTCCTCACTGCATCTTTATGTTAAACACTCTCCTTACAATATTTGAACTCCCACATTTCAGTGTTCTTTGTATTTGTTGGCTATATTCTGCTTTCACACACCCTTCTGCATCTCATTAAAAATAATTAATGTCGGCTTAATTAGCAATGCAGTGACTTCTCTCAAAGCACAAAGGAGCCTTTCCCAGATAGTTTTAAATAGGCCCAAAGGATACAAGTTTTAAACCGGGTAACACTTTCAGTTTTTACAATCATGACTGATATCAGTGCATGGGGAATAACCTTTCTTCTTTAGCTCAAGCTGGAAGTTTTATAGCTTTAGACTGCAAACCGCCCTGTGATCCTTGGGTGAAGGACGGCATATAAATTTAGTGAAACATGTAGCGCTAAAACTGTAGCATTGAATAGCATGCTTTTTCATGTTTATTAGTGGGCAACATTGTCAGGAAACACAAATTTCTATGCCTGCATTTGCTGAAACTATGGGAATTCGCCAGGCCTGGGGAGGACACTCATGGGAAAGGACTGGGAAGTGAAGAAAGAGCTATTTAACCCACCCTAAGTCCACTGATTCTCCCCTGCTAATATCCACCAGCTATTATTTTTCCTCCACTGGACTTATTTCTGGTTTTGAACCCAACAGGAGAAAATGACAATTACCAAAGCCTGAGGGTGGGGGGACATTTGCAAGGAAGAAATGGTGGATAGGGCAAGGAATGACCAGTTCTCTCCCGCCTGCTGTTCTATCTTGTTTTGCACAAGGAGCCAAAGATAACCTAGGTACTGTACATAACTTCTTGAAACTGCACTAAAAATTAAAAATGGCTGAAACAACTAAAGAACTGTGTGCTTCCATCCAAGGTGTATATTCTGGAATCACGGCTTTTTGTTCACTCAATTCATAAGAGGACTGCACAAAAACATCAGGGATGGGTAATGAAAGTTTACCACCCCCTCTCTCCCCCACACTCCCCCTCTCCACCTCTCTTCTCTTCCAACCTTATACTTACTACACCACTGAGCCTCTTGGGTTTGCCAATCAGAAGGTCAGCGGTTCGAATCCCCGCAACGGGGTGAGCTCCCGTTGCTCTGTCCCAGCTTCTGCCAACCTAGCAGTTCGAAAGCATGTCAAAGTGCAAGTAGATAAATAGGTACTGCTCTGGCGGGAAGGTAAAAAGCATTTCCGTGCGCTCTGGTTTCTGTCACAGTTTCCCGTTGCACCAGAAGCGGTTTAGTCCTGCTGGCCACATGACCTGGAAAGCTGTCTATGGACAAACGGCGGCTCCCTCAGCCTGAAAGCAGGATGAGTGCCGCAACTCCGTAGTCGTCTTTGACTGGACTTAGCCTTCCAGAGGTCCTTTACCATTACCTTTACCTTACTTACTACAGCATGAATGTCTCACATCAAATATAACTAATCTGTAGAAAGGACTTTATGATCTGAAAACAGACGCAATGTACGGTATGTACTTTCGTAACAGAAGAATTTTTTTAAGAAAAACAATAAGAAAGAAAGGAAGGAAGGAAGGAAGGAAGGAAGGAAGGAAGGAAGGAAGGAAGGAAAGACGGAAAGACACACCGGTAAACAGGATTACCATACATCTGGGAAAACCCAACATGCCCATCCGGCTGGATTTTTACATTTTAAAGGAAATGTCTGGGGGGTCTGGGGGTGTTTTTTTAGTGGCTCAGTCTTGGGCAGCTTGCTGTTGGGTGGCCTGGGCTCAGGCAGCTCTGCATGCCACGGCCCCTGCCAGTTCAAGCCAGGGAAAGAGGCATGCTGTCATGGCAGCAGTCCACACTCTACAAGATATGGCAACCCTGCCAATAAATAATTGTTAGAAAGGGCCAAGATTAGATGCAATTACACAACATTTTTTTAAAGAACAAAACAGAACACCCAAAGTCCTTGTGCTCTGCTCCGCTCCCCATTTCTCCCCCCCCCCCCAGGGCAGCCCTATATTCTGCCTGAACCTCAGAGCCAGCCTGCCTGTGAGGATAGCCTCTCCTCCTCATCTGCTCACTAGAAGCTGCTATGAGCTGCCCAAGGGAGGAGAGGCAACGGAGAGGTAACAGGATGCTCCCTCACATTCCAGGATCAAATCAGAAGCCAGGATGGATTTTGTAATTCCAGGGCTGTCCCTGCAAAATAGGGACACTTGGAGGCTATGCACTCGAGAAGTCACACCCCTCGCCAGCCCCAATTTTCACCTTCCTTGAGTGTGCTTCTTACTTGCCTGGATGGAGGGTAGAAAGGAGTGTCTGAATGCATACAGAAACTAGTCTACAGAATAATAATAATAATAATAATAATAATAATAATAATAATAATAATAATTTATTTATACCCAGCCCATCTGGCTGGGTTTCCCCAGCCACTCTGGGCAGCTTCCAACAGAAGATTAAAAATACATTAAAACATCAGTCATTAAAAACTTCTGCCTTTGCAGATGTCTTCTAAATGTCAGGTAGTTGTTAATTTCTTTGACATCTGATGGGAGGGCATTCCACAGGGTGGGCGCCACTACCGAGAAGGCCCTCTGCCTGGTTAATATAAAGGTTAAATTGGCATTTGCTGCTTTGCCCACTTTTGCTGATGCCCCTGAATGTGCTTCCTGAAACATTGCCTGGAAGGGAATGTAGCCCTCAGGCTGAAAAATGTCCCCCACTCCTGGATTAATTACAGTTCTCCTCATAGTAGGGATGGAGGATAAATTTATTTAAGTTCACATTTAAAAGCAAATCTACGTCATTTGCACTTTCCAAAACAGTACAGGAAGCGACATGTTGCCCTCCTTCAAAATGTGGACTTCTCTGAATTTTGAAAGGCAGTTCTCCAGTCAGGTAATGCATACAACAATGCATATACTGGGGTAAAGTGTACATCAAAGAGCATACATTGGCGAAAACAGCATACAAAGATGCTTTATATTACGGGTAACTGCTTCCCCCAAATGTGTCTGTTCAGCAAAATTGCGAACAAACATGCACAAAAGGAGAAATGATCACTAGTGAACTTTCATTGTTGTTGTTCTTGTTTAGTCGTTTAGTCGTGTCCGACTCTTCATGACCCCATGGACCAGAGCACGCCAGGCACTCCTGTCTTCCACTGCCTCCCGCAGTTTGGTCAAACTCATGCTGGTAGCTTCAAGAACACCATCCAACCATCTCATCCTCTGTCATCCCCTTCTCCTTGTGCCCTCCATCTTTCCTAACATCAGGGTCTTTTCCAGGGAGTCTTCTCTTCTCATGAGGTGGCCAAAGTATTGGAGCCTCAGCTTCAGGATCTGTCCTTCCAGTGAGCACTCAGGGCTGATTTCCTTCAGAATGGATAGGTTTGATCTTCTTGCAGTCCACGGGACTCTCAAGAGTCTCCTCCAGCACCATAATTCAAAACTTGCAGAACTTTCATTAGAGCTTTTTTAAAAAATAAATATAAAACTGGTGTAGAAATATGCAGAAGTGAACTTAAGACTGGAAAAATGGGAATCTATGAGAAACTGGAATTGACTTCACCTAAGAGTGAAGGTATGGGTGGCTACTTCTGACCATGCTGTCTCTGGACACTTCTCTGGCCCCTCTACCCCAGTTGCTTAGCCCATAGTGAGCCACCCTGGCATAAATCCAGGCTGCATAGAAGCATAGAAGGGACCACAAAGGTCCTCAAGTCCAACCCCCAACATTGCAGGAATCGTTTTGCCCAATGTGGGGCTCAAACCTATGACCCTGAGATTAGGAGTCTTATGCTCTACTCACTGAACTATTTAGCTTCGAGTACCTGCATAAATGCCACTGAAAGAAGACTAGGGAAATAGTTGAAGGGTTCCTCCACTCTCAAAAGCATAAACAGAGCTGGTGCAGTAGACCTCTTTCTGTGGTGAAGATTGCCTTTGTGAAAGGGAGCCAGCAGAGACTCTCTTGCAAGGCAAAATGGGAACAGAGGAAAGTTTATGTCGGCTCTAATTGTGCTGCCGTTTGTTTTGAAATTGGCATGAAATAACAGACTCATGGGCATGAGAGAAAAGCTGTTTCGTGGTTTCATTACAGCAGCTCAATACGTGGTCGGGGAGTCGTTTCTACCCAATTTTATTATACACCATGAACCTAAGAGCTGAATCACTTTAAGAAATGAGGAAACGCGTATTTGGGGTTGTTATGCCTTTACCTTATGAAGCTGCAAAAGGTACAGAGAGAGAAGCTTCCCAAGAGGTTCCTGTCTACCTATTACGTTTCTATTTATGCTGGTCCAGGTTATAATTAACTTTCCCCCTCCCGCTTTTGCATTTGGAGGAAAATGTGAGAACACAGAGGCCCAGAACATATAATGAAGACCTCTGCAATCTTAATGTACCCAAACAGGGCTTGAGAGAGAGTCTTGCTGTCACACGTGCTATGCAGCTTCCTGTTGTGAGTGTAATTACAGTTTTTATTGGCACTTCAGACTGTCTACCTCCCAGAGAGATAACACTGTTTATTATCAAAAAGCTTTCTGGTTACACTGTGCTGACTGCTACAACGTATTATTCTATGGGCCCTTTAAAAAAAATGTCCACTTACGGTAGTGTTTGGTATTCCATGTAGCCAATGCTAGTTTACCCTATTAAAACATCCATTGTGATTTTTAAATATATTTTTTCCTCCCCTATGTTAAGCACTGCCTCCCTGCCTCCCCTTTGTTTTGTTTTCTTTTTTGGATATTTGCTTATATTCAGAACACGGGATCTGATTTTCTTCACTAAAAATAAATAAGACTAAAGTAATCCAAAGGCTGGATTCCCAAATGAGCAGAAAAATACAAATGACAATTCAGATTAGATAGCAGCATTCAAATCCATAAAAATCTTCAACACACATCAGGGAAGGAGCAAGCCATTTCTGCAGATTCTAGAAGTGGATAGAAAGAAACAAATGATAAGGAAATAGCAGCCTTCACTTTATGATCATTCCACAATTTGTTTATTTATTTTTTACATTTTGGAAGCCAGGTTTATTCTAAGGCAGTGTGTATTATCACATCATCATATCATGACATGACATTTGCATATCTCCCAAAACGAGTCAAGTTATTGGAGGCAGAAAATCCCACCTGCACCTCACTCTGCCTAATGGTAGAACCAGCCCCAGGGGCGGAGGAAGGGGGGGTGGCTAGGTGTCATCACTGAGGGGGTGACATTTGACACACCACCCACCCGCAATTCCCAAGCCTATCCCAAGCCGTCAGGGGAAGGGGTGGAGCTGCGCTGCCTTGCCGGCGGCCTTCCCCCCTTCCCCTTTCATTTTGACAGCTCAGGGGAGGCTTGGGAGTCGCAAGCAGGTGGCACACCGTTGCCCCCCATGCCCGGGCTGCTTCCTGGGTTGGAGTCTCCTCTAAGCTGTCAAAAGGAAGAGGGAAGGGAGGAAGGCTGCTGGCAAAGTAGTGTGGTTCCCTCCCTCCCCTCACCCAGGAGGCAGCCCGCCATGGGTGGCTCGCTCTGCCCCCCATGGGTGTCTCAACCCCTGGGACGCTCGCCCCATCCCTGGGATGCTTGCCCTGCCCCCATGGCCCTGCTCCCAGGTGAACAGCATGTGCGCTGTTCCAGGTGCTGGAGCAGCTAGCTCCACCTCTGATCAGTCCTATTGGGGGAAAAAACATTTGCAAATGCAGCAGAAAGAGGAGACTGTGTTTTCCCAGTAAAGTCCTGGTACATGTGGTTCTAGTGTTCAGCAACCTCTGGATAGGAAGAGCTTAGACAAAACTGCATTTTCAAGCTCATTTATCTTTCATTAAAAAAAAAGTTCTTCCCTTCCTTTTCAATGATTTGAAAACCCTGCAGATTTTTGTCAAATTTACTTGTGTAGTTCTGTACTCACGTTTGAGACATCATCGTATCATGCATCATTATTTACATTGTATAATTTCTTACATGGCATCCAACAGGCTATCTTCTGATAGGCTCTCTTACCCTCATATGACCTTGTATTTTCCACAAAGAGCTAGCCTAGTGTAATGGGTACTAGCATGGCTGGGCTAAGAACTGAGAGACCCTGTCAATACACCCTTAACTCACTAGGTAGTCTTAACTGAAGGACAGCTAGAACTCTGAGAATAATGGAGGGCAGTAGGTGAAGCTGTAGACCAAGCAGCACCAAATAAATGAGTGTGTATATCACAGGCAGCAATGACTCTATCTTAGCACTTTCAAATCGCTATTATACTGACTCCAGCTTTAGTGTGTATGAATGTTTTATCCATTAATTTAACACGGTTCAGAATAAAGAAAGAAATCAACAGATCATCACAGAACTTGGCACCCTGTTGTGGCAAGACTTAGCCCATAGCTCTGTTAATAAATACTTACGAAGCTTTTAAGGCCACAAAGTTAATATTGCTGCTATGGAAAATCAAATTTATTTATTTATTTTTGCTTGGGCAATCAATTTGGTTTGGATTGCTGGGTGTGCAGTGCCAACAGGCATGAGTTTAGGATAAAGTTATTCAGAAATACCACATCTTTAAAATTATTTTGCCCTGAGCATCATCAAATCTTTCAAACAGCATGTATGTCAGTAATGGGGAGTGGGTGGAATTTGAGAAGGAGAATGACTGTCTATTAATCACTAGAAAACAAAAGTTGATTA